>NC_137106.1:26110788-26578288 GCF_949357685.1 Gobio gobio | reverse complement strand
TGGCATTTGTCTTGTGCTGATTTTGGCCCCTGGGTACACAGTACCTGTAGGGGCAAGAATGGTGCATCACTTTTCCCATCCATCAGGGGGCGACGTTTATTTTACTTTTTGACAGCAGTCATGACATTGAGCTGCAATGAAGGTCGTGAAAAATATATTTTATGCAGATTTCCATCTGTCCAATTCTTTCCCGTCTTCCTCTCGCTGTCTCTCTCCTCTTACCCCGAGGCAGTGCTTTACTTTTATTGCACATTTTTGGACGGCAGTTGAGTTTTATCTAGGGTTTGGCTGATCTGTGCAGTGGCATTGCGGTGTCTGGTATTATCTGCTTTGGCTGCAAATATGACAAATTGGGGACAGACAAAGATTTTATGGAAAATTTTAAATTCTTATCTCTGTTTCCCCTTAGCTGGCCCCGTTTTATGTGTTGTAGCCATAAAAAGGTCCAGTAAATCTTTTTTTTTTCCAGGATGGCTTGAGTTTTTGGATTAAATGTGATAAGATCAGTATTTCTTACAAACTCTGTGCAGATAGCAGTCCACTGGGTCTTTGCTATCATTTGTCTGTGTGATGGCTTTTCAGGTAAAGCTGTCAGACTTAATTTCATGGGAATCAAATTTTAACATCAACAAATTAGATTTTAAATGGGCTAAAGAAGAGGAACATGTTAATTTGCCTATGCCCCGCCCCAGCTAATAAGTATTATTGCTGACTGTGATTAATTTTTTTTTAATGCATGAGCTAGCATCATTTGCTCATTTGAGGTTATATTTCAGGAAATAACCCTTCCAAATTATAAAGAGCTAACTGCTCGTTTAATGGGACTTTTACAATGTAAAATTCGACAGGAGAATACAATACTAAATATCCTGCTATACGGCAATAAATGTCATGTTGCCTCTCCATTTTCGCTCATCTAAAGTGTGATCTGTGTCTGTCATTAAATGCTGCAAAATTAGCATTTTTAAGGTCTTTTTAGGATCTGCTCTGATTCTCATGTCTGTGTATATGTGTTTATAGGATCATCAGCTGAGTGATGATACAGTCCTGAACCAGATTAACCTGGCAGAGCCGTCCGAACATGAACTCCCGGACCTCAGCGCTGAGGAACAGGCTCTTATACTGGCCACATGGTGAGTGTCTCAGTCAGTTTGAATTGTGACTGTGATAACAGGATGGGCACCATACCCAGGTACTCTGAAGCTTAATGCACTCTGAAAATTAAATGCACTAATGACTATACACAGATACACAAAAGTGGCCTCATTTTCTGGCTGTACTTTGCAGTCCAATTCACCAGGCAGCAATTTGTATCAATCTTGTTCATAGTGACTTTCACTCTTGTGTGTCATCAGCGTTCAATATTCAGATGTTAAGAGCTGGTAGACTGTCCCCAACACAATGATAAAAGTTTTCAGCCACTTAAAGTGATAGTTCACCCAAAAATGAAAATTAGCCCATGATTTACTCACCCTCAAGTCATCCTAGGTGTATATGACATTCTTCTTTCAGATGAATACATTTTAGTAAAATGTATTAAAAATGTCCTGGCTCTTATAAGCTTTATAATGGCAGTGAATGGTTGATTCTGTTTTCAGTAGAGATGCTCCGATCAGCATTTTTGGGGCCGATCACCGATTACCGATCATCAAGATCATGATCTGCCGATTGCCGATCACAGAATGGCAGGGGAATGGCAATTTTTTATCTATAATCTTGCAGAGTTTGCACCATTTGTAGAAATGAAACTAACTCTAAATTAACTGAGTCAAGATCTTGAAGAACCACCAAGTGTTTATTTTAGAAAATGAGATAACTTAGGGCTACTGTAGGCCATCTTTCCCAAATAAATGTATATAATAAATGTTTATAATTATCTAACCTAAATATTTGATCATGCAGTGCATTTTTTTTTTTTTTTTTTTTTTTTTTTTTTTTTTTTTTATTCAGGTAGGACTAACATTAGTATTGAGGTAAGAAATACTAAAGACATTTAATAAGAAATCAAATGTAAATTAATATTGGTATTCCCTGAATAAATTAAATTAGATTAATCCTTACACTTAAGGTTGCAAAAGTTAGTCATTCAAGAGCAGTGAGTGTCATAAAGGTTCATCAAACAACACAAGACAAAGAGAAACTCAGAGACAGCAGCAGTTTATTCGACAGCTGTCACTTTAAGAGTGAACACGGATACGGTTACATGCAGTTGCACAAATGTTAACTCGCGAGTCACGACGGGGTTTACGTGCATATTCGTCAAGACGGTAATTTAGTACATACATTTGTGTGTATCTGACCATTTCAGCGCAATTTGTACTCGCAAGCTTTTTGTGAGATGGCCTGTGTGTGCATGCGTGTGTGTGTGTCTCTCCAGACCGTGCGCGCGAGTGCTGAGCGGTTTGAACACTGGCAAGACTTAAAGGGTTAGTTCACCCAAAAATGAAAATTCTGTCATTAATTACTCACCCTCATGTCGTTGGACACCCGTAAGACCTCCGTTCATATTCGGAACACAAATGAAGATATTTTAGTTGAAATCTGATGGCTGAGAAAGGCTTCACACAGGCCTCCATTGGCATTCAGTACATTGACACTTCCAAGATCCATGAAAGGCACTTAAAACGTCGTTACAAAGTCTATCTCACCACAGTGGCTCTACAATAATCATACAATGCGACGACAATAGTTTTTGTGCGCAAAAAAAAATCAAAATAACACCTTTATCCAACTTGTTCTCGACTTCCGTGTGTGCCTCCACGACGCATGCGCGAGAATATGACGTAGCGCCGGTGTTCGGGAATCGATGAAATACACACTTAAGTCTTTTGGTCATCTTTATTTGGTGATATCTCATGGGTCAAAGCATGGAAATTGCCAAATAAGTTTTGTGTTAATAATAAAATTAAGGAAGTGTCTTACAAAATACTTCACAGAATTTATCCCGCTAAGCACGTTTTGGAAAGATTTAAGTTAAAAATGTCATATACCTGTGAATTTTGTGCACTGGAAAAAGAAACTATTTTGCACCTGTTTTTTCACTGCATTTACTCAAGATTATTTTGGAAAGATTTAGAAAACTTTATTAATAGAAAAATGAATTGTATGATAGAAATATGTGTATTTGATGTCCTTTTTTATACTCAGAATGATAACTTAGAATGCAAAGAACAACATATTATAGAGTTATTGATTTTATTAGGAAAATATCATATACATAAAAAAAAGTGGGCTCAATGTAAACCAAATTTTTCACACTTTGTAAATGACTTTACATTGTATGTAAATCTCTTGGAACAAGCAAAGAACAAAAAAGCAATGAAAACATGTAATGCTTTGAAAGCACTGGACTTTATGTAATTTTTTGTTTGTATGTTTTGTTTATGTTTTTTGTTTTTCATTTCCTGACAGCTAAAGTTAATGTGATATTATGAGTATGTAATACCTCATGTTCTTTTGGCATTGAATTAAAAAAAAAACAAAAAAAAAAAACACACTTAAGCCACATTTTGAGCACTACGCCGAGACCTAAAGCACGATCAATGTAGAATCCAACAGCTTAGACACGCGCGTCTTCCTCTGCTCGTAAACAAATCGCTTCTGGGTCATATGTCCGAACGCCGGATCTGCGTCATATTCTCGCGCATGCGTCGTGGAGGCATACACGGAAGTCGAGAACAAGTTGGATAAAGGTGTTATTTTGATTTTTTTTTGCGCACAAAAACTATTGTCGTCGCATTGTATGATTATTGTAGAGCCACTGTGGTGAGATAGACTTTGTAACGACGTTTTAAGTGCCTTTCATGGATCTTGGAAGTGTCAATGTACTGAATGCCAATGGAGGCCTGTGTGAAGCCTTTCTCAGCCATCAGCTTTCAACTAAAATATCTTCATTTGTGTTCCGAATATGAACGGAGGTCTTACGGGTGTCCAACGACATGAGGGTGAGTAATTAATGACAGAATTTTCATTTTTGGGTGAACTAACCCTTTAAAAATAAATGCAAATGATAAACTTTAGTGACGATGCGACACTGCCTCGATTGTGCAAAGTGGCATATCCTGTGTCAACTGCGCAGCTCGATTTTAGTGCAGATGCGATGCGCTGATGTGAAGCCATTCAAGCATTTTGAAAGGGAGAGAGAGAGCGCGCGCACGCGGTGATTCACGCGCGCTGTTTGTGAACTAACTTACGTCCCACAGAAAGTTTTCAAATGACTGCGTAAGTTATTTAATATAGAAATATGAATTGTACCTCACCTTCAGCATTATAATTATTTTACCCGCGCTGGAAAGAGAATGAGACGGTGTCGCTGCATATCATGCCCTAGCTCTCACAGCAGGTGCAGGTTTTATGTGTCGTCAGCATGCGATCAGTTCATGAGATCGGCCTTCTTGGAGACCGCCGATCAATCATCCCAAAGCGATTATCGACCGATCGAGATCGGTTGCCGATCAATCGGAGCACCCCTAGTTTTCAGTCCATAAAAGTGCATGTACCCTTCATAAAAGTGCTCCACACGGCTCCGGGGGGTTAATAAAGGCCTTTTGAAGCTAAGTGATGCAATTGTGTAAGAAAAATATCCATATTTAAAATGTTATAGACTAAAATAACTAGCTTCCGGCAGTCAGCATTATGCTAGTTAACTTACGGCAAAAGAGTATCCCCTGATGCGATGTATAGGTACATCGCAAGCTTTTGACACCTCTCGTGGATAGGGCTGGGTAACAAACTCAAGCCCCTCTTCTCTTATATCAAAATCCTCCGCCATATCAGACTTCGAATTCATGACCAGTGTTTTATTTTGCTCTATCCTCTGCGCTTCTGCGTTCGTCAATACGCATACGTCAAGGGTTAAGGGTTACTCTTTCACCATAAATTGACGCGTACGGCAGTCCGCCGGAAGTTATTTTAGTCTATAAAATTTTAAATACGGATATTTTTCTTACACAAACGCATCATTTTAGCTACAGAAGGGCTTTTAATAACCCCCCGGAGCCATGTGGAGCACTTTTTATAATGGATATATGCACTTTTATGGACTTTAAAACAGAACTTCCCATTTACAGCCATTATAATGCTTGGAAAAGGCAGGACATTTCTTAATATAACTCTCATTTTATTCATCTGAAAGAAGAATGCCATACACACCTAGGATGAATTGAGGGTGAGTAAATCATGGGCTAACTTTCATTTTTTCGGGTGAGCTAACCCTTTAAGGGTTTTTTTTGGTCAAATTTATAATACATTTATTTACATTTTATTTATTTATTTTAAATACGTTTTTAAGCATTAATTGAATATTTATTTTTGTATTATATTATCGTTTTTTTTTATATTTTCTACTTTCTTTAGTGTGTAATGTTGCTGTTTGAGCATGAAAAGGTCCACTCCAGAGGAAAGATTTCTGATCTCCCTGTAACACCTCGATTAGTCTTGAGTTTTCTTCCGGGAACATGCATGTCGCAATATTCCTCTTTTAAATAATTTTCGGCCAATTGATATGCAAAAAAGGGGTATAGCCTGCTTGAGTTGTGTTAGTAGTGTGTTGAAACTCGCTGTTATGGTGAGGGGCATGGCATTTCTGAAACTCGTTCCAAGTGGTTTTCACTAATCGTAACACACTGGTCCAGCCGACCAATCAGAGCAGATTGGGCTTTTGAAAGGAGGGGCTTCATAGAGACTGAAAGTATAAAGAGCATTACTGACAGAGAAAAGATGTGCTGCAACAATGTTAAATATGTGAAAAATGTGTTTTTTGAACATTCAAGCATGAAAACCTTATTCTAGTAGACTCCAAAATCAAAACTTTGAAAAAGTTAAATCTTATATAATCACCATTCCTTCAGTGTTATAAAGATTGTATTTTATTTGTATTATTGTATTGCATGCACATGAATTTGTGCTTAGCAAGATTGTCGCTGGGAAGATAAAACTTTCACTTTTATAGAAGTTTTAAGTCTTGCTGAAATGCATATACTGCTACTGTCAACAGTTAAATGAATCGCACATACCACTTTTGCTAGAAATATGCGTATGTCTCTTGGTTTTTTACACTTTATTATAGACCGTTTTAAGAGTCTACCTTGTGCATGTGATATTGAACATACTTCTGAAAGTCAGGTTGTCAAAGCCCAAGCCAAAATGCTTTACGAGTATTACTTCAACAGGTCCTCTGGCTGAAATGTGCTTAAATTCATAGACACAAAAATGCACAGAATAATTGTCTCCTCTGTCTCCTAATCCTTGAGATAAGTTTTAGTAACTGCAGTATTTTAGTTCCTGACTTTTAAAGCTGCAGCTCGACATTTAATCATGTTCTGGATGTGTAAATCATTGTTATATAGGCTTGTTTTATCTTGGTAACTTTGAAGTGCTGCGTCAGGCCTCTGTTTTGCAGAATACTGGAAGGTTTTTTTTTTGTTTTTTGTGTGTGTGTGCTCAAGTGCGCTTTGAGAGTGGTCATCCACCCCCATCATAGCTCCGGAAGGATGTGCGGGGTTCTCCTACACTGCTCTCTAATTAGTGTTGTACCAGCCTGTGCACCCTGTTCCTTGTAGAAAGGTCGTCATCTTGCCCGACTGGCTGCTAGGAGACAAATTGCAGGCGTGGAATAATTAGCAGGGCGTAATTATGCAGGCCAGGGACCTTAATTGTGCTGCGTGATGGTTGAAGGTGAATTATGGGCCGTCAGTGGTGCAGTCGAGCAAATCCGCACGTACGGTTTAACGGTGTTCAGTTAGAATGCGAACAGCCTGCTGTACATTTATTATCCTCTGCTAACGTAAAGAACTGTGACGCAAATGAGAGTTTGGAGCTTTTTTTTATCCTTTTGACTTTTTGTGACAACTTTGTCTTAATCCCTTTAATGCAATACATGGGGTGACATTCACAAAATGCATGGGTCTTCCAAGGAGAAAAATAAATCTTTCACAAAGAAAATGAAGCCCCTGTTTTTGTATTGGAACTTCACTTTCATTAAAATTAAGCATGTTCCCCACACCTTATCTTTTACACTTTATCTCCTTACAAAGCAATGGGTTTGTATATTCAAGAAAAATTTGATTTAAGTTTAGTACAGCACATACTAGATTACCATAATATACAGTAATTTTACAAATTTACTGTACTAATCTATTACTTTAGCAATTTAAGGGTATTTATTTTTCACTCCATGCTTTTATTAGATTACTTATATTACTGGAGTCTAATATGAGGGAGTTGGTTACACATTTTACTTGGTTTTCATTTAGTTTTGTAAAACTTTAGTTTTTTAAGTAAATATAATGACATTTTTATGCATTACAGAGAATTAGGGATGCAACACTTTTTTGAGTGATTGTGGTTTGTTGCTTTCCAGCATAGACTTTCAGAAGAATAATCCTGTTCACAAGCTGAATGACGAGGAGCTCCTGGCTTTCACGACGGTAAGACACACTCATTTCTGTCTTTCTCTCACAGCCATCTCAGACACCTATCCGTACTCGCAGTTGCATTTTCAGTCTGACAAACGAAGTGTATATAAACAGGTCTCTCTCTCAGTTGGTCACAGTTAAGCATCTACAATGTGTCTGTTTACACAAACAAATGCAGGCGGATGAAATGGTCTAATTGTCACTTCTGTCACTCAGAACAGTAGAAAAGAGCTCAAGAGTCAAATCTTCCATGTACAGTTCATTACCTGCATACCACTTGCAAAATATTCAATTTAGAACTGTACTGGTGAAACTTTTTGACAGATGTTTACATATAAATTTACATCAGAATTCTACATAAATTCACACAAATACATTTACAATTTTTTTTAAAAAAGTACATTGCAATCAGGTTTTTGATGTGGTATTTTTGATATTGCACAATAATAGAAAATAAATTTTCCTGTCACAGTCTATGGTTTGCTGCCTGCTGTTCTTAACAAAAATCCTCCAAGTTCTGTACATTTTTCATTTTTTTTCCCCCTCCGCTTTTGTAAAGTTTGAACAATTTAGGGGCTCATACACAAATATATGCCAGTCAATAATTCATGAGAAGACAATACACAATATTAAGAGCCAAGAGTATTAAATACAGTATAGTTGGTGTTAATTTAAGTTATTATTTTTTCGAATATATTCAAATATATGCAACTTTTTCTAGGCAAAATTTTCTTTTTTTTTTATCTTCAGGGTTATGTAAACGTCTGAGCTCTGAGGCTTTTTCTGACATCTGTATGCTGTTGAGGATTTGACTTTCAGACGTTGTAATGTCAGAAAGAGGGAGATTTATTATTTTGACATGTCTTTTTTATATTTTCTAGTGTAGCAGTTTTTGACTGTCTGGGTGAGAATGATGGACAGGTTGAAAACTGCCCATTTCCTTTCAGCTCATTCACTCAAAACTCACGTTACAGGAGAGTGAAAAGCCATTGGAAACCTAAACATCTGGTTAGGGGAGCTAATGAAGACAATTCTCTGCCAGCAGGTCATATTGTCTTCCCGATAATCTTTAAGCCACTTCCTGGTAATTTAATTAGTTCAATGTTTCAGCCACAGCCACACAAAAACTCTTTGGGAAGGTGTACCCTCAGAGTCACTTCTTTTAATCTGTAGCGAGCTTCAAACCATTAAGATGTGACTCTTCTTATTAGCAAACACCCTCAACTAAAGCATCGCATACTGCATGTTCTTCTTAATCGATATGTACCGGTAAATGAAATAAAGCCCTGCGGCGGGGACGCGTCTGTAAAAGCAGCCGTGTGCTCAACGCCACACTGTCTACATCTGCTGTGAACATCATTTTTAACCACCAGCAAATTAGCATACAAAGAGTTTTTAAATCAGCAACCTGTGCCCACCAACAGCCTCAATTATTTATAGTCTGTTATTGCTGAGGACAGTTTGTGTGATTTATATCCATTTACAAATGTCTCTGACAGTGAAATCAACCATGTTAGAATCACAAATGTGTGTCTTGCTCTATCGTGGGGGTGCCATGTTAAAGTGGTTGGTCGCAGATGATAATAACATGATACTTTTAATATACTGTAGGTGTGATTGGGGTAAGCTATGCTACGGTTTACTTAAGTTGACGACTAGGCATGGAGTAATAAAAGGAGGTAAAACCAAAGTCCCTATAAGACGAGTCATTTCACTCGGCGGCCATCTTTGAAACGCCTCTCGGCCATGCAAGGACAGCTCTTATCTCTTTGAATGGGGAAACATCAAATTGTAAATTTGAAAAAAAAACTGTACATTTCATATTCGAAACCTGACAACAACTGTCCCATAAATTTTGTTTCAAAATGCTGAAATGACACAAAACTGCATTTTTCAGCCTGGAGGAAGCTCATGCGCAGTCCTAATAGCGCATCTCAGAGCGCTTGACTGTTTCTATAGCAACCGGAGCTTCTAACGGCAGCTGCAGTGACGCGTGACTTTACTAATCAACTATTGTTTTTTTCTTTTAGAAAGTGGGGCTTATTCGCCAATGGGTGTTGCACTTTCTCCCATTCATAAGTAATCGGAGTCCACCGTCTTCCTATGTGTAATATACTAATATTGTTAATTAAGCATGTCTGCAGTCAGCTATAGAGTCATAGAAACCTGTCTTGTCAGGTAAAAAAAGTGGGCAAGATGTGCCATGCAGGGGCGAGTTGAGTCAATGCAGAAAAGGTGAACAATTACATTTAAAGTAAAAGTATTAACAAAAATTAGATAAATATTTTACTGAATTATGAACATAATGTACTGAGATCTACTTGGTTTGCTAAAGTACTTCAAAAAAAAAAAGTACTTTTAAATTGTCACATTTAATTTCCATGATACATGATCTATAAACCATTGTTTTGTACTTTTTCTGTCTTCTCCTGCTGTATTTACACACAAACAATCTGAATCTGTGCTTGTATAACTGTCTAATGCTGTTTAACAGTTCTTTAGCTCATTTTCAAGGGTGATGTTTCAGCTTGTCCTCCTCCTATGTTGTTTTCTTCTTTTCTAATTTATACTTGGGTTACTGCCCTACCCGTCTTCACGGACTCCGAATCTATTTGCATTCATTAGAAGTTGCCTTTCTCTGGCTCTCGGAGGACCTCGGCTGCTCCGCCTCGCCTCGCTGTTCAAAGCTTGATATCTTTATTTGTACGAGCAATGAAGTGAGTCCTCCGATCTCGCGTTCGGCTGTGTGCACTTCTCTCTTAAACACTCCCACGTCTTGGAATGAGGTCAGTTCTTTTCAAGTGTTTTTGTGTTATGTCCAATTGCAATTTCCCCCAAAGTATTAAGTGACTTTCCCAGACAACTTTAACCTTGAGTGGACATGTTCCTACGCTTTGACAAATACACGCACCTGTTCTCATGGCGCGAAGATGTTGGTGGTCTCTCCTTGAAGTTAAACCCTCCTAATCAACACCTTTTCAAATCATAGAGTGTTCAGGAACCCGATTGGGTGTGGTACTATGAAATATGGGTCTCCATCTGTGGAAGGTTTGACTGTGTCTGACAGCTTTAGCAAACAATTCTAAGCCAATTTGAATGTGTCAACACCGTCACCGTAAATCATCAGATATGCCAATCTCAGGTTTGCTTAAGGTACGAGGCTCTGACTGACAGGGCGAAGCAGTGTGATGGATTGGAAATGAGAAGTAAAAAGGGAACGAGAAGGAAAAATGTCTCCAGAGTCTGACCCAGAGGTTTGCATCATATTCGGCAAAAGCTGTTAGAGTCAGGTCTCTCTGGAAAAATAATCTACACTTCGAGCAAAGAGTTCAAACAGCAGTTTCCTGCGCCTGATGGAGCTCTGCTTTCTGCATGAACTCTAGTCCATATTTTAAGCTGCTTGGAAACCCAATTAATTGTGTAGAATAGGTCTGTGAGTCAGTTTGGGGTGAGGACATCCTCTGCCTAATTCAATAAAAATCACTGTAGTTGATGAATTTGTGCTCATAAACACTACAATGAGATGAAATAATGATTATTTGGGTGGTTTTTCAGTATGGTTGGGAAAATTTAAATCATTTCGAAACCGTATGCAATACTTGACTCATCAGCAAGGATAGCGTTGTAAAATAAAAATGCATTATTAGTTATAACAATCGAAATATATATATAGTAACACTTTACAAAAGGCTATGGTCTCATAACATTAATGTATTAACTAACATTAACAGCGATACATTTGTTACAGTATTTATTAACTCTTTCCCCACCAGGGTTGCCAGCCACCACCAGCATTTTTGACCATTTTCACAATTTTCATAGCCCCCAGAATATTTTGTTGTATGAATATCTGAATATGCAATATATGTAAAAAAAGAACAGAGCCTCTGCTTTTGCTTAATGTTTTATTCCAGCTTAATGTATTCTTGTCAACATTTGAATGTGGGTAAGATTTATTTAAAAAAAGCTACATTTGGAGCATAAACCTGAGAAAATCGCGTTTTTGTCAAAGACTACATCCACTTCGTATTTCACAGTGATGATCAAAACATGGAGGAGATTGAGTACATCAACACTACCAAAGCTTTGCAAGGTCCTATTCCTCATCCTGGGTAATTTCATTCAGTAACATTTAGGCAATTTCATATGCTGTTTAATGATGATCGTGTTATTTAACATATGCATCTGCTTACATATGCTATCGCTTGTTTCAGCTGCATCTTCACACGTCTTTTGATCAGGAGATTCAGTACTCTTTCAGAAGATGTCATAGTGTCCCTTACCGTATAACAGAGAAAATGTCTGTCAATGGCGGGGAAAGAGTTAGTTTTTGTTAACATTAGTTAACATTAATTTTAACATACTATTGATGTTAAAAAAGTGAATTGAGTTAACCTAATTCTTATACAAATTCTAAAATACAAAAGAAAACTGAGATTAATTTTAACATACTATTGATGTTAAAAAAGTGAATTGAGTTAACCTAATTCTTATACAAATTCTAAAATACAAAAGAAAACTGAGATTAAAATTATTCATGATTTGTCCAAAATTTCAGTCAGATGGTTTGAAATTTTTTTTTTTCAAAGCAGATTTTTTTTTTTTTTTTTTCTTCTCTGTAGTCTAATTGCGTGATTCGTTTTGAGAAAATACAAGCAGCAGTCCTCTGATTAGGTTATGGTTCATTTCAACGGTTAAAAAGTAGATTTTCAGAGCTATAATAACAATGTTCATCAGTAGTCTGGTGTGTGCCAGACTCTTTTCTGTACTCTGTGCTATTAAACTCCCTGAATGTCGTTTCTGGGTGTTCGTTTTACTGAGCTTCGTTTTTAAATGCATGAGCTATACAGCATTTCCTATTTAACCTGCCTTATAGTACTGAAGCTATCCAAGAATAACCAGTGAGATGGAGCGTAACGAGGGGTGGGGACTATCATTTATATGTCAGGATTATTTATTTTCTTCATCCTCAAAATGAAGTCTTTTCAGGGAAGCCAGGCAAGGCGACGTGTTCGTGGCTGAGTTAGCACTTCTGTAGGAACAGCAGGGAACACTTTCATAGCCCAGCCGTTTAATGCTGCAAACACCTCTTTCCTCTCATTTAATCATTTCGTGAAGGGTGGGAGGATGATAAAAATGTGTGCTGTCAGAAAAAATACATTGACGAACACTCCCTCAAAGGATGAGGATGTGTTGTTTTTGTGTTTGCGGTTTTGTGTGTGTGAGAGAGCTCATTGTCGTAACTCATTGCAGAAATGTCCCGTTGCCCAATGGATGACTTTTGGTGGTGAGTTCCTTTGGTTTTAATGATCGAGAGTCATTGATTGACCTCAAATACTGTTGCACATACAGCTTATAATGATTGTATTGAATGAAACATTCTCATCATTAAAACGTAAAGTACTGAATCATTTAGGACTTATTTGTCGTTGGACATTACTAGGATCTTTTGGGCATCAATAGGCATTTGCCGCATCATTCACTTTCCCATACTGACACCAATGTTTATATGCTTCCAGAAATCAATCCAATGCCATGATTGGCTGCGTTCCCAGATGCATATTAAGCCTGGTTCTGGATTACACTGTTAATTGGTAAATCACGTTTGAACAACCCTTTTTAGTTGACAGTATGTCCAGGGAACTAGCTCTTTAAATAATGAGTTTGTTGAGATCACTAAAGCTTTTTCGTTTATTTGTTCAGCTTCATTTTTAGCCATTTTCATCATTTTTAAAAGTATTTTGCTTCAGACTGCTGTCTTATTTCTCTTCTTGATCCTTCTCCTAAACCGCTGGTCTTGGCCGTGGGAAGAGTAACATCATTGGGATCAAAATCCCCCCTCGTAAGTGCCAAACCCGCTTCAGTTTCAAAGTGCTCCTCATCTGAGATGAATCATAGAGGTTTTGAGGCTGTTCTGGTCTGATCTCTTTGGTTCGTGATGTCATGGGTGGTAGCATCTCTACTAGTTGCTGTCAAAGCTGAGCCCAGCAGTTGGCAAAACCACCCGGGCAGTTTGTACTTCCTCTATCTGTCAGCACTTTCCCGCTGTTTTGGCCACCAGACCACATGAGGTCACCTCCAGGGTGGGGCGTTTGAGCTTGTGTCAGCGGTTTAGTTTCCGATGATCATTGAACCCTCATCAGGGATCTCAATCCCTCCTCCACTAGGTCAACGTAGTGATGGCATTATGTATGTAATGTGAGCTTGTGTTTGTTTGGTTGGATTGGGTCGTTTCCTCGCTGTGTTACCCATGAGGCCGATACGTGTGTTGATCTCACTGATGATCTCTGGCCAAGGGCAGTGCACTGTTGGCTGCACTGTGTGCCTAAATCCAGTGCAGCAGAGTGTGAACGCATTGGCTCTTCCAGGGCAGTATGTCCTGTCAGATCTAAGGTGAGCACCTGCACTCATAAATCTTTTGTTCACAGAGATGGGCGCGTCTCCATTGGGCAATGCCAGGTCTGCACATCTTGAGAATATTTCAGTCAACAGTGGCTAATTTGAGCCTGGACATGGGATGGTCGTGTTGCCTGCTGTTGTTCATGATGTCATTTTGTGTGGGCGTTTCCTGAACGTTGGGCACTTTTATGTCTCAGAGGTTGATTTTTATTAAAAGCAACATTTTCAAGGTTTTTTTTTTTGTCATAGGAAGACCACATTAACTTTTTACCATGCCTTCATTCAGTTTTAGCTACTATTCAAATGGCTTTTATGTATAGATTTTGTTTTAGTCTTGTCCCAGACCCAGAATTTCTGTATTAACCTATAAATAATGTCAAAAATATGAATTATAAATATTTGTATTATTGTTTTTATTTAAAAAAAAAAATAGTAATTTCAATATTTGTGTGGACATGATTTATATAAATTAGTTTTGTATATCTCATTCCAATCACACAGAATTTTAATACATTCTTTTCTAAAGTTAGTGTACTTGTTTGCCAAGGAGACAGTAGTGTCATTAAGTTTGAAATGAAATATTACACGCAATGTAAAGAAAACCGAAATCTGGTGGGAAATTGTTCCGAATAAATTAAAAAAGATGCAGAACTCTCTTGTGATGTACACTACCATTCAAATGTTTTTACTTTTTTCCAGCAAGGATGCATTAAATTGATCGAAAGTAAAAACATTTATAATGTTTCAATTTCTATTCCAAAAAGTGCTGTTCTGTTAACTTTATTTATTAATGAATCCTGACATTTTGTTATCATGGTTTCTACAAAAAATATTAAGCAGCACAACTGTTTTCAACATTAATAATTGAACATTAAAAAATAAATAAATCACATGTCATTCTAATATGCTTATTAGAATATGAGCACCAAGAAATGTATATTAGAATGATTTCTGAAGGATCCCATGACACTGAAATCTAAGTAATTGCTGCTGAAATTTGTTTTAGGAATGTTTATTTCCTGAAAGTTTAAAAGTGCCATTAGTTGAAGAAACTCCCTTCTACAGGTTTGAATGAATTCCTCACTCGTTCTCCAATTCTTGCTGAAGGTTCCTTCTCGGCAGTTCTGTCAGAATGATAGAGCATCTGTTTTTTTTACCTGCAGTGTTCAGACTCGGAGAGAATGTTTGTGTCAGCTTGGTGCTTTGTCAAGCATGCAAAACACAGTTGATATTATATGTGGGACAGAAGCAGATTTAAAACATTCATGTCTTGATTTTCAGTTCTAGTGGGCTGTTTATTTGTATACAGTTTCTAACACTCTAAATGCAGTTAGTGTGGTTTGAATGAGAAGATGCCTTACAGTCGGAACGAGATGAGTTTAATTAATACATTAAAACAAAACATTACTCCGATCTGTTGGTGACTTTTCTCTACTGACCCTTTAGATTTAAGAGTCTGAGGATTAGACGTTAATGAGACGTTTGCTCATTCACTGTTGAAATATGCACCTGATTTAGATCTAATTTGTTTTCCCTCCCTTGTCGGAGAAGTGAGTTTATTTATGAGAAAACAGTGTGAGGTTTAATTTCCCCTCAATTCTCTTTGGCATACTCATGTTACATGTAACCACAGCACTAATTTTCTGGTCATTTTCCCTTACTACTGTCCATGACGTGATCTGGGCTTGTCCTTGTGTCTTCCTGAAGGTCAAAAGACCAGCTATGACGATACAGGCAGAGAACAAACAAGCCCTTTCCTTCCACTTTAGAGATTTACTTAATCTCCATGACAGATTTATTGCACCCAATGCTCCGTTTGATTTAACACCTGTGTTCTTACAGCCATTGTTTCTCTCTTAGACCACATAAAAGATGTTAGTAAGTTTATTGAGGTTGTTTGCCAACAACTTTTCCATCTTCTGCTGATCTGCAGTCTGCTGATGCTGGTCTTCACTGGCTGGTTGTGTGTGCAGGCATCTTTCCAGTCTACATGTGGATCCAGGAGTCTGCAGGCTGGTTAGATGGTTGTCACGTGCCCAGCAAACATCCCAGTTTTTTACTGTCCGCTTTTTATCTTTTGAGAATTTGCTACACACACACGTTGAATGTATACACATATTGAGTCATTTGCATGAAGTGGAGCACATTTACATTTATGCATTTTGGCAAGTGTTTTTGTCCAAAGTGACATTTTTATCAGTTTGTGCGCTACCTGGCAACCTTGGCATTATTGCCATGCTCTACTGCTTGAGCTACAGGAATTCAGGTATTTTTAGTTCATGCTTTGTTTTTGTAGGGGTGTATGACCAAAATATTTTTGCTGCAAATTCAACCACAAAAAAGCTTGAGGTTACGTAATCATGTCAATTTGATAATCTACTCCTTTCTTTTACATTTACTGTAGATTCAAATACAAATGCACCTTGTAACATTGAAGAACTACCAAAGAAACCTTTGTTGCAAGTCATATGCCAAAATGTCATTTTATACACGCACAGACTCAGCAGTGATCTGACATTGATTTGTTTGGTAATGAATCCCAGAGAAATGAGAATCCCTTTTGCTCCTCGGATCTTTGCTTGTTGGGTGTGTCATCTGTAATATGTCACCTGACAAGCAATTTAAAATACCTGTAATGCTGAAACCATCCAGAAGATCATAAATGTCAAAAAAAAAAAGAAAAAAAGAAAAAGTAATTTCTTTGCTGGTAACTGTTCTGCACTTTGTAAAAAAAAAAAAAAAAATGACAGGTTGTCGTTTTGTGGGGGTCGTTTGCTTGTGTGCTAAATCATAAAATGAGGATTGCCGTAAAGATTGCATTGGCACTGACATGGTGTTAAAAATAAATAATTATATTATAATAAGTATAAATAAGTATATTAATATAATTTAGTTATATTAATTATAAAAAGTATATGATAGAAGTTTTTTTGATCTGGTTTTGTTATTGAACTGAACTAGATCTAACACAACATAGTTACCTGCCATTTTCAGTTTCTGTTTATAGGGTGATAAAATATTATTTGGACCAAAGGTATGTCTCTCATCTGGGATCTTCATGTGGCTCTTTATTCACTGAAAGGTTTATGCGTCTGAAGCACCTGCCGTAATCAGAATGATATCATGGCGGCGCAGACGTGCACTGGCTCAAGTTGTCTTATTGGCTTCAGGATGGTTTCCAGGAAGGACTGGCTAGTTCAGGTTGAACTTGAGCTCTCAAATCTGTTTGGAAAGTGGAACCGCTCTGATTGTAAGCGGGTCGGCCGCTGGGGTTAATTTATAGCTGCAGCGTTTATGTGACTGTCTCACCATAAATCTTCTAGTTCCACAAGAGCCTAATGACTTTAACAGAGTACTTGCTTTTCATGTATATCTCTAAATAAATACATGTGGAATTAGGTCTTTGCAGACTTTATTACGAGATTAAGTCATCGTCTGTTAAGAAAATAATTATTTTTGTTCAGTTTGCGCTCTTACTGTTGGATTTTCCATTAGGACTTGCAGGGCGTCTCTCCAAATAAGATAAAGTACTGAGGGAAGAAAAGGGGTGTACCTTTCATCCAATAGAGAAGGACGTTTACCTCCCTCCCATTTAGCTGAGCTGTCCTGACTAAGATTTTTACGTTGGTCATTGCTCACCAGTCAACATGTTATATAAGGGTTAGGGCATCTTTCTTCTTAATGGGAATTCTTCTTTTACGTCTAGTCTGATCAACGACATCCAGACCTCACAACAAAATTTGTCTCGAGCCGAGACCTCTTTTCCAACACTGTTCTGTCGCTCAGGGGTACATTTTGGACTAAAGACACATCTCACCACCCTATTTCCAACACTGGGCTTGTGTACATGTAGATCATGGTATGTCATGTATCATAGGATTTCAGTCTTTCTGAATTAGCTGTTATTCTCTGTTAGGGACCCTTGCCATATCCAAACACCTCGAGGTGCTTGAGTCATAGCAAAGCTGGTGCACCTTCAAAGCTAGTTATTCATGCTTCCATTGTCACCTCAGGGACATGGACATTGGATTGGACGATAACCTCACAGAGGATGGCTGCTCTCCACCTTTAGTTTTCTGCATTTGTCTTCTTTGTTGTCAACATTGTTCACCAAAAGAAATGTAAAAACTGAGGATTTCATGGTAGATTATTCAGCCACTGACAGAGGCATGCTTTGACTGTCTAGTAAACTGTATTTAGGTAAAAAAAAAGGAGTGCATGTCTTACAAATGATCTAAAGCGATTGTGACATGACTGATTCAAGACGCAAGAGGACTTTAGGGTAACTTCCTTAAAAATTTTGGAATGGTTTTATCAGTCAGAAGTTCTCAGCCTTTTGAATGAATGATGCGGTGACCAGATGTGTTTAGAGGTCAGCACTCAAGTGGTCTCAGTGCCAGTCGAAATTTAGAATGGAAGAATTGGCTCCTTTTCTGTTTATGAGTATTCATTTGAATCAAATTGGCTACAACACATGGGAATTTGAACTGGAATTAATGGTATGTTATTTGCTTAGTTCCAAACCATATGAGTTTCTTTCTTTCTTCTGTTGAACTCAAAAGGAAATATTTTGAACGATGCCGGTAACCCAACAGTTGACGCTAGCCATTGACTTCCAAAATACTATGAAAGTCAATGTTACTGTCAACTGTCTGGTTACCAACATTCTTCAAAATATCTTCGTTTGTGTCAAAAGTCATAATTTTTTCTCAATTCGTGACCCCTTTAACGTGGGTTTGCTGAAGATCTTTAAACTGAGGAGCTATATCCCTCCTCTAATATGTTACTCATGTTTTACCCTTAATTTTTCTGACCCAGGTGGGTTTGATTAGAGTGTGTGCTGAAAGTTGAAGTTCTCAAATTTGCCTCAATCATGTGTGTTTAGCCAGCAGTCCTCCACAGGTAAAACTGCTAGTGAAGAGGTATTGCACCAGAACCTAGAATGTGGCCACAGATAATACACTTTTTTTTCTTTTCATTTCTCTTTCAACAGTTTAATACACAACCTGTTCCTCGTGAAGTCATTGAGACGCATCCCAGCTGTATTATATTTGGCTGTCATCGACAGGTTTAAATTATATAATGCAAAAATGAATCTCCTTGCAGTCTGCGCATGGCATCATACTTGGGCTACCTGCTTCAGAAATGAAATGACACTTGAACTTTGAAGATAAAGTTGTGGTCTCTATGAGCTCATGTCTGACACTTTGTTGTTCAGGGAACATTGATGATTTTGTACTGGATTTATAGCCTCCTTTTGAGGTTTCTTCCCACATACCTAACATATTAAATTAATATCCATGTAAATACTTTGCAGCAGCCATATTGTGTTACAGTTGCTAAAGGTAACTCTCTTTTTATATAATAGACATTGTGCAGATACACATTAGTGATCTGGCAGTGAAGGACTATTTACACAGGCTTACGGAGAAGCTTGGGCAATTTAGAGTTGGTTCAAGATTGCCGCTGAACAGTGCCGCTGATTCAGTATGTAGCGGTGACTGTTTCATTCTGATGGCCTGAGAAATATTGCCCGAGTGGCAATCAGTTACTTGTACTTTATTTATATGATTTAGATTATATGAACGATCCTTTGTCAGCTTACTTTCATGAAATTAATCAACTCCCAGAGGCTCTTTATTTGTTTAAAATTAAATGTATATTTAAATGGTTTATTTATTTTTACTTAAGATAATTATGGTCTATTTAGGTGAGATTAAGAATGGCAATGGTTCTTGTGTTTTTCATAAACACTTCCATACCTAAACAAAATGATAACTTTGGCTCTGCTTCCAAGCAAACCATGTGGTCATGGTCGACTGTCAAGATTGTAATCATACATAAACATAACACATACTTATTGCAAAAGGAGTTTAACACAACATTTACCAGGTTGTGTAATCCATTGTACTTTTGTGCCCCAAGAGAAACTCATTGTTGATGTAAATTGTCACAGAAAATGATCTAATGTTCCCTCTATTGCTCAATTCAATGACATCTTAGACTCAGAGTCTGCTGCTATCCGGTCTTTCCTTCCACCACTTCAGCAGTATTAATATGAAGTATACAGTCCTCAGTAAATAGGAACTTAATGGTTTATAATGCTGGTGGTTTTGTTGTAGTTAACCAGTAAAAAGTAAAGACTTATGTTCAGGGAATTTCACTATAGCGTTTTAGAGTCAGTCATGCCTTGATCTTCTACAGAAAGAGACTAAAGTCTTTTTTTATTCCCAGAAATGAGGACATTTTACTCTTTCTTTGTGCAATTAAAGTAATAAAGGTAAAGACTCGGACCACTGAACATCTCATTTAGGCGGCTCTTAAATTTCCCTCTCCCTCCATTTCTCATGGTGTCTCTCTCTCTCTTGGAAAGTCCTCTGAAGAGCTGTGCTGCTACTGCTCACATCTACTGTTCTGTCTCTCATCTTTGGACGGGTGTCTCTGAAGGCGGCCTGCTGCGGCTTTAGCTCATTTATTATTCCAGCTGTGCTTTTATTAGTGATGTCAACCTTCTCAGAGTCACTCACAAAGTCTTTTTATAGTCTTATACATTAGTATCCAGAAGACTGGCTATTCTATTTTTTTGTCGCTTTTTAATGTGAACTTTTTTGTTATGTAACTTAATTAATTGAGAATCTCACCTGAAATAAATCTGATAACATCAGTAATCTTCCTTCACTCAGCTGATTTCCATGTTCTGTCTTTTAAAGAATCTGTGGTTCGTGGCATATAATCCAGGGTATTTCTCAACTTTATTGAGTTTTTCCTCGTCCTTTTCACTATCGTTACGCTACTCTATGTTATTGAAGTCATCTGAAATGTGTTGGGAATGTAAACTTGTGTCCAAAACTAAGTTATGCTTTCGCATTGAGGTTAAATGTATGAAAAAAGAGACAACGGGGCAAAATGAAAGATTAGAATGGGCTACGTTTATTATACAGTTTTTCCTTTATTTTTAGACTTTATTCAAGCTGTAAAACTAGGAATGTAAAACTAAATGTATCTTGCAGCACAGTGGTGAAGTCAGTATGTACATTTAATGTTGTCTGGCTATCACCAGACCAAGCTCAATTTAAGATTGAACATTGGTCTGGGGAGTGTGCTATGTATTTTCTACTGCACAAGAGGCGTGATAAACGAGCATAAATTACATGACTCTGTACGCAATTGGATAGTCCTTCAACCAATCAGACCACAAGAGGGCAACGACCCGATTGCGATTGGTTCCCGCAATGTAACAGAAGCAGTAGAAATGAATGTACAGTTTTCCAGACTGAGTTGCAGGGCAAAATCAAATCGCCGGCAGATCAGGCTGGGTTTACCCAGTCTACATTTAATGATGATTTGGGATCCAATATAAAATAAAGAAACCGCAAACTATGTTGGTGGTCTGTGGCGCAGCAGGATTTTGCAGAGTCAGATGCCGAGTGGCGTTGCGTGTGTGACACTCATAGAAAACAATGTATTAGAATTTCAGCTCAATGTGGAACTGTGCTTCTTGTCCAGGGTGCGATCCCCTGTATAGTACAGCAAATTACATAAAAAAAAATGAAAAAAATCACTTGCCAAGGAAGGGTAATGAATTGCCCTTAAGAACGGTTACAGTGATTGGTGAAAATGGACGTTTTGAGCCAGTCATGATGAGTGTAAGGTGGTAGGTAAATTTAAGCCAGCATGAAATGAAAATTCACCTCATCTTTTTTCTAGATACATGCTATTGACCTCGACCATATCTTCTCCTTGGTGAAGATTGGCAGATCTCTCCAGTCATTTCACCTATATGAACCATGCATTCAGATCTGCCTCCATCCAAGTCCCTGCCCTACATTCTTTAGTTTTTCTATAGTCACTCTGATATACATCACAATATGGAATAAAATGTCGCTACTCCCATTTAATTGTGACTTTAAAGCTAAGGAAACTGAAGGCCAATATATTTATTTTCTGTGAAAACTAACCATACTCTGTCTCAGTCTTGGGCTGGTCTGGTAATTTAAAATGCTTTCCCTCCCATTTCCGAGCCCTGATACTGTTACCATAGCAACACAGGTTTTTCAGAAGCGTGTGGAGAGGAACAGAGGTGCCATTCTGGAAGGAGTGGGAGGGGTCACCAGCTTGAAAAGTTGTTTCTTGGTGGTTTCTTCTTCCCTAGGGAAGGAAGCTGCTTTGTGATAATCATCTTGTCAACTTGGTATTGCAGTGAGCAGCGAAATCTCTTAGGGTGGGAAAATATTTTGTGCAACTCCCAAAGTGCACAGAAGCACCATATAAATAAATACATGCATACATATACAGTACCAGTACCCTTTTTTATCTTCTCATCAGCTGAGAACAGTGCATTTTTTGTGTGTGTGGGTTCTCAGTTTGTCACCCCCTGTATAGCATATCTTCCTGTGTTGAGAACAGTCTCTGCTTCCTCTACTTTAGTTATGCTTTGTCCTGGTATCACACACAAAATCAGGCCTGTTGACTTTGTATCCATCTTCAAACTAAATGGAGACTGCTGACTTATCTGTGGAAGTCCACTGCCTCTTCAACACACCAACATTTGGGGGCTTTTCCTCTCTTCTTTACTCGTTCATGTGTTCAAATCAAGCTGTGCTTTTTTATGCTTGTTTGGTAGGCGTTTCTGGAATTTTATTGCGTTTTGTGCATCCCACTGTAGCTATGATCGGAGTGAATTTGGGTTTTGTCTTGGATTCTGTCTGACCTCAGGTGGCGCTGCTCGTTCCTCCTCCTCCTCAGACCCTCCTCAGGGATCTTCTGTTATCAGGTTCAGATCTCAGATATGCACCCTGGGTTATGCATAGATAGATAGATGCATAGATAGCGCACACGTAGAGAGAACTCAGGAAGTTTTGCTGAGGAAAAGACAAAATAATCCGCACATTATCAGCTTGAGTTTCCAAAAGATGTACTGCCAAAATGCTTATGTCACTAACAATTTCTGCCCCTCCATCTGATACTTTCAGCCCATTGGGAGACAGTCGAAGTGTCTCTGTTATTCATTATGTTCATCAGTGCTTCAGAGACATAGCCAGGTTTATTTTATTGAGGGATAGTCCAAAAATGAGAATTGAGATCTTTCTGGCTCTGTACCAAACCTTCGAATTTAACATTCTTTCCTAACTGACTAACTTGAGATTCTCAAAATACACATTGTGCATGTAGCACAAGAAACTTAGTCTCACATTGGCAAAACTTTGACTAAACATATTGTTTCTTATTTTGTTCAAGAACCATTGTTTTTTTCTTTATGATTTAGATCAATCTTTTTTCTATCAATACTTTTTAATGCTCAATGAAAACAGAATTTTACTCCGTAAGATGCTGTGCCTTATCTGTTCGTCATAGATCAAGTCTCTTATGAGGCAGCATAACTTTTCTGCCTACTGTTCGTAACAACCTTCTCATTGTGAGCTTGCCAAAAATGCCTAAAAATGCTGTCTGGGTAGGCAGCTCAACTGGTGCCCACTCTGGCACTGTAGTCTTCCTGGAGCCCTTGTGTCTGTAGACAGAGTTGGGGTGAGGCCTGTTACAGTAAGGCTGAGTTTAAATATAGATATTTCCACACAGATAAATACAGACCCCCACAGTACAGTACACTAACACACAGTGAGAAAATGGCCCACAGGAGACTGGTATGTTTCTTACGGATACGTTCTCCCCAGCAGGGCCCTCAACCATTCTCCTCCTAAAAATAAATCAGCCACCATTTTGCAAGTTTTGTAAGACGAATGCAATGTTTAGCAAATTTAAAGGGGTCATGAACTGCATTATTTTGTTATTTTGTTTTCTGGGGTGCACTTATAATGTCAGTATATTTTTTACATCAAAATTTGTCAATTTAGAAATAAAAGGCATTTCTCCTACATTTATTTTAACCCTCTGCTCTGAACGTTCTCAAACTTTTGCCATATTTTTACTATTACAGCTCTCTCAAGGTTAACTAATCATGTAAAGTGTTGCGTTATAGCATTATATTTAGATTGTGGTACAAAAGGTTGCAGTGATGAGCATCACAGACATTCATCATAACTAACAGTGCAAAGTACACAATGTAAATAAGAGATCCCTTAATTATAACTGGAATTTTGGTACGAATCCAGAACTCAGTCACTGATAAACTCTTTGATTGAGTTTTTGATTGACAGCTCCAGCAATTGTGAAGGGAGCGTTCTTTGATCGCTTTCTATTTATAATTTAATCAGTTGACAGATTTTCATCCTACTAAGAGAAACGATGTGAAGTTGACCGTTTAGTCACTGGTTTTATTTACTAACACATTAGCAATAACACACAGCAATAAACGATTTTGAGACGAACGTCGACTACACAAATCATTCTATATCAGAAGTCAGTGGTGATTTTGGTTTGACACATACACATATTCTGTACATATCAAACGATCTGTAACAAAGCAATAGTGACGCAGTAAAATCTTTTTTTACTCGCTGTATTGTACGGTTCTTGTCCGATCCAGTATAGAAGTCACAGCATGTTTTTTTTTTTTCATTTCAGTCTCTGCATCCAACGGTAGAAGGCAAAGCCAGTATCGTAACAGTCGCTGGTAAAACGTACGGTACAGAGTACAAACACGCAAGTCGTCATACACTATATTGGCAAAAGTTTTGGGACGTCTGCCTTTCTTAATCCGTAGGGCTTAATATGGAGTTGACAGCTTTGCAGCTACAACAGCTTCTACTCTTCTGGAAGGCTTTCCACAAGGTTTAGGAGTTTGTCTGTGGGAATTTTTGACCATTCTTCTAGAAGCGCATTTGTGAGGTCAGGCACAGATGTTGGACTAGCAGGCCTGGAACCAAAGGTGTTTTATCTGGTTGGTCAGGTCTCTGTGCAGGCCAGTCAAGTTCCTCCACACAAAACTCGCTCATCCATGTTTTTATGGACCTTGCTTTGTGCACTGGTGTCATGTTGGAACAGGAAGGGGCCATCCCCAAACTGTTCCCACAAAGTTGGGAGCATGAAATTGTCCAAAATGTCTTGGTATGCTTCACTGGAACTAAGGGGCCAGGCCCAACCCTTGAAAACAAACCCACATCATAATCCACCCCCCCCCCCCCCACCTCCACCAAACTTTACACTTGACACAATGCATTCAGGCAAGTACCGTTGTCCTGGCAACCGTCAAACCCAGATTCATCCATCGGATTCCCAGACAGAGAGGCATGATTCGTCACTCCAGAGAACACGTCTCCACTGCTCTAGAGTCCAGTGGTGGCTTGCTTTACACCACTGCATCAGACGCTTTGCATTGCACTTGATGTAAGGCTTGGATGCAGCTGCTCAGCCATGGAAACCCATTCCATAAAGCTCTCTACGCACTGTTCTTGAGATAATCTGAAGGCCACACAAAGTTTGGAGGTCTGTAGCTAATGAATCTGTAGAAAGTTGGCGACTTCTCCACACTGTGCGCCTCAGCATGTGCTGACCCCCCTTTGATTTTACGTGGCCTACCACTTTGTGGCTGAGTTACTATTGTTTCCAAGTGCTTCCACTTTGTAACACTAACTAAAATTGTAGTAAAAATTAGTAATGCCTTACAAATACGGGGAAGATGATGGAGAGCAGTGTTTCACAGCATATCTGATCTTTGAAGTTAAGAAGGGAAGATGAGAGTGCTTTGAAGTGTACGTCAGGTTTAAGAGCAGGAGTTTGAGTCAGGCTTGAAGCCCTCATAAATCACAGTGAACCTTCCAGTGCTTTTGTCCTTTCCTTTCTTCTCCTTTGTAGGTTAGAGGACCGAAGTGGTGTTACCCTTTCCTGTAATAAATGCTTTGAGGGGAGGAGGCCAGACATGGTGCTTGAAATCACAAGACTCGTGTGTATATGTACACACTGCCGCAGTCATTCTCGGGAACTGACCTTTTGTTCATTTACTACATATACTCCATTACTCATACTCTCTCTTGCTGTCCAGGAAGCCCAGAATCAACCCTCCCTCTATCCTTCCATCTCTCCCCAATTGGCTGCAAAACAGAGCGGATCCTCACTCAGTGAAAATGCTCACAGCTCACTATCTGACAGCGGTTCAGTATCTCTTATTGAGTTACTGTACTCCGGATAGATTCACCATTGTCTTTCTCTTACCATTTGTGCTGTGATCTCATGATCTGATCTTTGCTTCTGTCCCCGCACATCTCACATTCTCCAGTTGTCCTTGGATTCCAAATGGCAAATCCTCTTATTTTAAGCATTTGTATCTTCCAAATTGGGGATATTTCTGGCACTTCAGGCACTCCAGGTACCTGTATTAAGTGAACTGCAAGTCACATCTTCTAAATGACTGCTTATTTAACCTCTTATTTATTTTAAAGGGTTAGTTCACCAAAAAAAAATTAATTGTCATATAATTACTTACCCTCATGTCGTTCCAAACCCTCAAGACCTTCGTTCATCTTCAGAACACAAATAAAAAATAAATTAAAAAAGTTTACGTTGTAAATACAGTGCAAATGCTGTTCACATGAGCACCACGAGGCATGCGTGTGATGCTGATGCAGGAGCTAGCCAATGGTGAGCCGTCATTCTACTGTAGAACCGCGTAGAACTCAGAAGCGCTGCACTGTATTTACAACATAAACTGCGTAGGAGACTGGCACAGACGAGAAGAAACGTTGATTAAAGTCGTTATTTTTGTTTGATTTTTGCGCACAAAAAGTATTCTCATCGCTTCATAAAATTAAGGTTAAACCACTGTAGTCACATGGACTATTTTAATGATGTCTTTCCTACCTTTTTGGGCCTTGAAAGTGGTAATAAAATAGATGTCTATGGAGGGGTCCGAGAGCTCTCGGATTTCATCAAAAATATCTCAATTTGTTTTCTGAAGAGGAACGAAGCTCTTACGGGTTTGGAACGACATGTTGGTGAGTAATTAATGACAGAATGTTTATCTTTTGGGTGGGCTAAAACTTTAATATTATAAAGAATCGAAAGCACATTTTTTTGACTAGATATGGCTTGGGTCCATCTATCATAGTAAGCAGTGTATTTTTACATTTATATTTAGATTACCTTTTTTGTCATCTTATAGTCACTTAAAGTTAATCTTTTTAAACACACACACAAACATGGTAGCAGTTTATTTTATAGTCCTGTTCCCCATGTACATACTATGTACTTATTATAGTTATTACAATAACTGGGTAATAACTAGGTACTAATCCTGAACCTGCCCCTAAACCTAACCTTAACCCATGTAGTTACCTTTTGTTAACCCAGTACTTTCTTAGGTAAGTACACTTATTTACACAAGTGCACATACTGTAAAATAAAGAAGTGCAACCAAAAAAATCGAATAATGCTGCTTAATGTAATCTTTAGCAAATCTCTGAATGAATATCAACTTTTCATACTGTGAAATTTTTGTATTAGACATTGGTTATTAAAACAATGAATTATTGCCTTATCAGTATTAGCCAGAATTGTAATATTCATGCGTCCCTAGTACTAGGCAGTCAACAAATAACATTAACTTTTTTAAACATCAAGATTTTAGTTTAATATATATATATGTAAATGTTTGCTCAGTAGTATAAATAGCCTAAGCATTTACTACTAAAAACCTTTTCCCCTTTGCAGATGTATATTTTCATGCGTTTTTTTGTATGCCTTGTGCTGTTTTAAATGGTGCATCTGAGACACCACATATATTTTAATTCAGCATTGACGTGTCGGTCTTGCTCCAGTTAAGACAGGATGCTTTTCCAGTAACGTGTGTCGGAAAGTATTTCCATCTGAGTCCTCTGCCCCTCGCTTACCTGCCGCTCTGCTGCTTTGATACAGGCCAGTGAACGCTCGTGTCTCTGTATGCAGAGGGTGGTGTGTGTTTGTCGGGTTGTATACTATAGATTCCTTTTTTATTTGTGTGGTATGTATTAGTATGCTTTCTGTCACGGTGGTTGAAAATGTGTCAAGAATTTGGGATGTAGTTGCACATATTTTATATTCATGAAAGTGGGACGGGAAAAATCTGTATGTCACCATGAGTGATATTTTCATCTCTCTCTCTTTTTCTCAGTGTGTGCTGTCTCAGCCAAAGTTCTGGGCGGTGGAAGTGACATCACTGTGCCTGAGGGCTAAGCTGGAGAGAGGAAGCTCACGGAGAGTTGAACGCGCCATGATGCAAACACAGGTAGAACGCCGTTCTGAATGCACATCCATGTACACTACTTAAATGTTATGATAAATAATGGTACAAATGCAATCAGGACCAAACTTCTGCAGCTCTTCCACATACCAGCTGATCTTTAGATTCACAATTGCATCTCCCTGTTGAGCTTCAAGCACTAGAATAGATTCTGAAGGACTTTTGAACATCTATGTCAAGCCATTCTTTATTTTAACAACTACACTACTGTTTAAAATTAAGGTCACTGAAATAAATTAATACTTTTATTATTATTCTTCAGAAAGATTGCATTAAATTGTTTAAAAGTGACCGTAAAGAGATGTATAATCTTACAAAAGATGACAAAAGAAAATGATCATGATTTCCATAAAAAATATTAAGCAGCACAACGGTTTTCAACATTAATGATAAATGTTTCTTGAGCACCAGATCAGCTTATTAGAATGATTTCCTGAAGCGTCATGACACTGAAGACTGGATGCTGAAAATTCAGCTTTGCCAACACAGTAATAAATGTATTTTTGATCAAATGAATGCAGCCTTGGCGAACATAAAGGGCATCTTTTAAAATCATTAATCTTACCAAACGCAGACTTCTAGTGAATCTGTTTGTCATTGTTTTAGTCTGAGGCACTAAGGAGTGTACCACTTTGCTCTTTAAAATGAGCTGAAGGGTAGTGATTTACTTCATTCACTGGTTTCAATGTAGTGCTTCCAAAATCTTATAGCACCCAGAGAAATGAGATCCCAGTTTTCCTCCTGTTGTTTTTGCTGCATTTGTGTGTGTGCAAGAGAAATGGACAGATAAGCCTGAGGGAGGACGATGCTTTAGCTTCCCTTTGGCTGCTTCCCGTTTCCTCTGTCGTTTATCATGACAGTTTATCTCCTTGTTTTACTGAGGAAAAGACAGAACCGTAAAACCAGAGAAGTGCTGGTATGTTTGGCTGGTATTCTTGTGCATTTGGGGGTGTGGATTTTAGCAAGAATTGGAGAATGGAAATCTGTCCAGAACTTGTCACAGAAACCAGTTAATTTGTCCATTATGCCAGATTATTTTTTATTTACTGAAGTTTGCTCATTGGAGGACTATGAAAAATTTGAGCCTCTGTGTTAATCCATCTCACTACACAGAGACATCTGCTGTATGATAGTTTTGAATCATCTGTTCTGCTTTGAGAGGGGTTTACTGCTAAAAGTTATGGTTCAAGTTTATAGTGACATCAGTCCTTTTGTGCTGTTGACAAATAGTAAATAAAGAAGTGTTACAGGGCTTAAAGGGATCGTTTACCCTCAAGTTGTTCCAAACCTGAATGAATTTCTTTCTTCTGCTACTATTTTGAAGAATATGGTTTACCAATGTATGGGGAAAAAATACATTTGAGGTCAACTGTTCTTCCAAATATCAACTTTTGTGTTAGTTTTGCTGTGGCTGATGGCATCCCTCTTTTTGATCGCAAGTGAAATCCATAGATGTGACCATGAGCGCTGCAGGTGATCATCAGTTAAGAGCAGAGAACTGAAGGGTCGTTCAGACGCTCTCTGTATGAACGTCTGACAGATGGAAGATCATCAGCGGGCAGGCTTTGGTGTGACACATTGCTCTCTACTTTTTTGATGACTTTTTCTTCCTTTAAGTTTTAAGTGTTTGCCCGGTGGAGCTGCTCTCTGACATCCAAAAACTCAATGTGACAGATCATTGGGGAGAGTTTGACTTTAGGAGGCCACCCTGAGGGGCAAGTTTGAGCCCGACAGGAGATCACAACAAGTCACACAAACACCTGTCCATCACAGAGTTCGAGAAACATAAATCCCATTGCTGACACCAGTGAATTCAGTCACCCTGAGAGTGATCCCAGTGGAGCAAGGCCCTGGAGCAATGGCGAGAGAGTGACAGCACACTCTCAGGGAGGACAAAACACTTTAACAAAGTTCAACAGATGAGAGAGAGAGAGAGAGAGAGGGGATAATGATGTAGAAAGTCAGGTAGCGCGTTATAAAGGTACAAATCCTCATGCACAGTTTACATTCCCCTCTTTTCTCAAATGTTTGAATGCCATTTTTAACCAAATCTGTAAGATTGAGTGCTTTTTTGTGAGTGATTTAAATATTAAAAATATCATGGATCAGTACTGCCCTTACAAATCTACAGATGTTGCATATATTCCACAAAACAATAAAATTACTTAATTGGTACAAATTGTCCTCCACAAAAGTTAACATATCCTTTGTTTTTCATTTTGTGTGTTGCCTTAAACATCAGTGACTGTTTGGAGTCATTTTGTACGGGGTCATGGAAATTCTCAATACGAATATCTGACTTCACCACGGACCATTCAAATAACTCCCAGTTGTTAATACAGTACTACAGTACCAATAAAATACAGTACCTTCGGGGTAATTCCCTTCCCGAATATAATACAGTACAATACTACAATACCAATACAGTACTACAGTACCTTCTGGATAATTACCATCCTTAATATAATATAATACTATAGTATCTCAAGGTAATTCTTCACGAATACTTCTAATATAATTCAATACTTTGAGGGAATTCCCCTCCCGAAATAAGGTGATGGTGTCCCGTGAAGAAGCTACTATCACCACCTCAAACACACATGAGCACACAGGTCTTTAGCATCTATACACTCTCACCGTCCTTCTTGGGTGTACGCTGGTCTGACACAGGATCATTAATACTAACTCTGAATATTACAGCCTCACCCTGTGGGCGGCTCTATAGTCTTCCAACACTATCACTGTCTCTGCTGTGGTCTTTTGAGCATAGAATCTTTAGTACTTCTATTCCTCAGCTGCGTAGCATATATACCTGGCATGACCCCAAAGTTGCTCTTTGCAGGGATTAAGTTTTATTCACGGCCGGGAGATCAGAACAGTTTACTTGATAAAGTTTTAAATATGGATATTTTTCTTACACAAACGCATCGATTCGCTTCAGAAGGCCTTTATTAACACCCCAGAGCCGCGTGGAGCATGTTATTTGATGGGCAGATGCACTTTTTATGGACTTAAAACAGAGCAACAATGAATCCAATTCTAATGCTTGGATTAGCCTGGACTTGTGTAATATAACTCAGATTTTATTCGTCTGAAAGAAGAATGCCATATACACCTAGGATGACTTGAGGGTGAGTAAATTATGGGCTAATTTTCATTTTTGGGTGAACTATCCCTTTAAGAGCTGCATGGACCAAATTCATTGTAACACCCGATTTCTCATTCAACTCTGTATACGTTCACTAAAGATATCCGACTGCGTTTACCCGAATACTCGCCAGGACGTGCATTTTTACAGATTTTTTACCATTCAAACCCAATAATCCGCTAAACTGGCGTCGCGGTCTGTCTGAGTGAAAGGCGTGTATGCGGCTGCGCACGCTTCAAGTCCGGCAGCGTGCCTGAGCACGTCCCGGCTGCGTCGCACTTTTCTGTTGCATTCTTTTTCCTGAGCTGCGCGTATATATTTGACTGTTCTGCTTCCATTGTTTAGTGAACGGTGGAAGCAGAGCTCACACACACGTCACACATCGATGCAAATTGAGAAATACTGCTCTTATTAGAGTGCTGTAATTTTTAAAGTACCGGTACTAATACAATTTCATATCATACCCAGTCGACTAAAAATTTTGACGTCGACTAATTAACAGCGTTGACGCAGTCGATTATATCGACCAATCGCGACAGGCCTAGTTAAGATGTTTAGAGACCCCTTAATAGATCATGTGAATCTTAAGGCCACCCCAATTTTATTCCAAGTATGGGTACTTGGATTCGTTTTAATAATGAATTGAACCATCTACCTGACTACAGACACAGACCTCCATTAATGGCAGAAGTTCTGATTGGGTAAATTCCAGGCACATACTGAACATTTTTACACGATCACTCATAAATACTCATCAACTTCACATTTGATGTAATCAATTCAGAAAGATTTTTGTTTTGTCTTCAATAATATTCCCCTTCTATTCTGAACAGTCGTGACATTTTCGTGAATATCGCACAGACTCTTATCCCCACCACCTTGCCGCTGTTCAAGTTTCACAGCGGTACTTGACAAACTTAATTTCCTCTGCCTCCTCTGGCCTTTCTTCTGAGATCAAGAGCGTAAAGTGTGTATTCAGAAATGGCCTTTGACTATGTGCTCTGCATTTTTCTCACAGTTTAGAGCCGCCGGTATCTAGGCCACTGAGTGGGCCAGAACTTCAGAAAACTTTTTATTCCCTTTTGTGTATTCATAATGGCAGAGTCTGGTGCATTTGTGGATTTAGAGGCGCTCTTTGTGACCGCACAATTTGACTGTGCGGGGCTTACACCACGCGCTATTGACTTCGCCCTCTTTCATTTGGGACTCCGATCAGGCCCTGGCTGAAGTAGATTTCTCTGAACGTAAAATTCAATTTCAGTGCTTAATCAATAATATCCCAGAAATAGAAGTTAGCAGCTTGGGACTTGGTATGGATTTAGGCATCTCATGGCAACACTGGGGACTAGTTTTTATTTATTTATTTATTTAATTAATTTTAAGGTAATTCAGCATGTTTTAAAGTTATGTTTAAAAAAAAATGTAAAGCCATTGTTATGCCTTAATGATAGACTGCAGTTCAATTGCTACAAATGGATTTTGACTCCATGGGGCTTATTCTTTTCCTCCTCTATTAAAGTATGCTGAGTCATGAAGCATGCTCGGTGATGTCATTTCCTCCTGTCGCTGTATTTGGCTGTTGGAGTTCCTCCATGGAAAGGTTTATGTGTGATTTCAAACTAAACTGCCAAATTGTCAACTGTAGGGGAGTTTACTTTGCCCCTATTTGTCAAAAGGCACACAGCTGAAAAAAAGCTCACAGCCCTCACAGCTGTATCCCTCAACCCTCCTGATCGAAAGATTAGCATTTAGATATTTCTGGCATTTTCCAACAATCAAAATGCTAAATAAGTAATTAGTTATCTGCTACCCGCAGACAAGCTTTGCCATCCTCCGTAGAAACTGATTGTATCTTCTCAGTTGGAAGTTTTATTTCCAGATGAGTTTTTTCCTAAGTGAACCCCCAACTGGAGCTGGAAAATTACATCTATATTGGATTTTGTCATCAGTTTACGAAATGCATTTTCTGGAATATGTAACGTTTCCTTACTTCTGCTGGATTCCGGAATGTTCTGGAACTCAAATGTTTCAGACATCAGTTCCACATTAAGTTATTTACAGCATCTTGGGTGGAGATATTCAAGTTGGTACAGTAATAATTCCTTAACGTGTTTAGGCCTTCTCCTTCTGTTAGTGCCAGTTGCAGTCCATATGTTTATAAATGATTGACAAGTGGGGGTGTCAGCTATTTGTGGGATAATGTGATAGACATCATTCTGTGCCTTTATTTTCACTCGGTTATTTAGCAGGCAAAGATGGCCGTCGGCTTCCAATTTGCATTTGTGGCCTTGTTTGCATGTTGTACACAGCTGCATTGTGTTATTGTGTTTTGTCTTATTGCTTTTTGAAATATTGACACTGATTTGTGAACAGAATGAGTGTTGATCTTGTCACTGGAGACTCAAACAGCAGGCCTGCACATGCTTTAACCGAGTTTACTCAGTCAAATCCTGTAGCCTTTCTCAGTGGAGAGTTTTGTTGTTTTTTTAAAGAAAGAAACAAAAATTTAATAAAATGCTGTCATTTTGGAATGTGCTGGCACATCTAGGTGTTATTGCTATCACTCTTGGATTTTGTGATTATATACTTCTAGATCACTTTTTTTTCTGTTTTGTTATTGATGGGAAAATATATTTCGGTCTGTGTGGTGCGCAGTAAATCAAAGCAGAATGTGAAGGTTTTTAGTTTGTTTGCACCACGCTGCATTTTTATTGCTTGCGGGTGTTTTTAACACTTTGTCAAATATCACACCAAACACTAAGCACATAAAAAAATACTCATTATATAGATGTCTTTGTGTTCCGGGAGGGGGGTCTGTGATTCATGGAGAAAGATGTCCGTTAGCATTCCCATTCATCTTAATGTGCCCCTATTATGATTTTTTTTTTTTTTAGTTTTGGAGGTCTCCTACAACAGGTTTACATGCATCAAAGGTAAAAAAATAAATAAATAAAAAACTTTTTCTCATTATATACTGTACATTGCACCTCACCACATTTTTCAATTCTCAAACGACCTGTCGGATGAATCAGTCTCTCTAAATCCCTCCTTTCCACGAGCCTAATCTGCTCTGATTGGCCAGACGGCCCAGTCTGTTACGATTGGTCTACAGCTTACAGCGCTTGTCGGAAGCTAAACGGCCATTAGCATTAGGGATGTACTGATACCATTTTTTCAGAACCAATCCGATACCAAAAATTCTGAGTATCTACCGATACCAGTGTAGTTTTGTTTAAAAATTCAATGTAGAATTTCTATACATCAGTGTGTTGAACTGGTAATCTTTTGTGTGTTAAACACAATCTACTAAATACAGACAACTTCATTATAAACATCCATGACACAAATACTGTTATAAACTAGATGGTTGATAAACTGGATTAGTGGATAATTCAGCAGCCAAAGTTACTCTAGAAAAATCGTGAGTGCACAATAATTCTACAAAATCGAAACATTAAGTGGAAAAAAAAAACATTTAGTGGGGAACAAATAAAAGTGAATAAGTGTAGCAGTAAATCTGGTAAAATATTACACGTTGTAAAATACATTCATGAAAAACAAGCTCCAATACAGAGCGGCACACAAAGCGCGTAGGAAGAAGCAACATGTAGTCGCAGCGCTCCGTCCCGTCTGATCGCTTTGAGAAGCTCAAAACACAAAGGGAAGAGATATCGATTCGTAGTGTATCCATCTATGCAATATTTTATTGAGCCTTTTCTTTTAACAGTTTAAAATTTCAGTTACCGTGCGTGAAGAACAATACAATCTCTAGTCCAGTGTTGTGATCTAACAGACACCCGGTAGAAAGTAACACGATTTAGCAGCAATAAACTCCAGCAAGATAAAGTAACACTGAATCCTCTTGGAGAGAGTTTCATCGTGTTGACTGTCGTAACCAAACGCGACACGCAGTTTGAAAGATGAATGACTGACAGACGCAGCGGAGGGTGAACTTGAATTGAATGACTTAAATAGTCATCTCTACCTCACATTAAACTATGGAATGGCTTCAGAACACTTAATATAATGCACAAAGAAGAGTTGATTATACTTTATACTGTTGTTGTGCCTTTTGTGGAGCACTGGGGCTTAACAAAAACACAGAATATTATATATTCTGTCTGACCGAGACCCAATCCGGCAATTAATGGCGTATCGGATTGGCACATCCCTAATTACCATAACTTAACATCAGCTCCAGAGGCTTCCTAAAGCTCTGCAATTTGAACACACTTTAAAGACTGTAACGAAGACATCGATTTTTACATCAATCCCAGCGCGAGTCCGATGATGAAAAATTGGAAGAATTGGTTTTTCAACCCGAACCTCCATCGCAAGGACGACATGAACAGGACATTTCTCAGTGATACGCTACACCTTTTGAGGTACATTATGAGATGTAATTCCTCATCATCAGCATTAATAAGAGTATGTCCATCAACAAATCGATGTGTGTATATTTTTTATTTTATTTATTGTGATGCACATGCGGGAACTGTATAAATAACAGCGCATTAGCCCAGCACTGTGAATGACTGATATAACACAAACGTTTGTAAAACTAATCTTGCTCCATCCATTATCTTTACTCAAATTAGTAAGAACGACAGACAATCTGCATTAATAGACACAGTTTTAGGTAATAGTGGCCCACAGCTGCTTAGCAGAACTACTTCAGTAAGACTGTAATAATGTGAGTTAGCCGGAAACGTACACAATATAAAACACAAAACTAAGTATATTGAACACCCGGTAGAAAATCTAATAATTAATCATACTTGCAGGTTGTGATTCTGAGGATCAAGCTGGTCCAAATAAACTGGGTACTAGGGATGCTCCGATCAGGATTTTTGCAGCCGATACGGGTACCAATTTCTTGTCATGGCGATCGGCCGATACCGTTCCCGATTCCAATGCTTCACTGATTTCTCTGATCACTGTTAACCTTTTTTCAGATAAAAAAAAAAAACTATAGATGGTGCCTTTTTATTATATTTTTGTTACATTTTTATGGTAATAATGTAATGTAACTATTGTTTTAACAGGGTACTAAATAATCACAAATTATTAATTATAGAGTGAACATTTTAATATGCCTTTAAAATGGGGTTTCTGTATAACACTATGCATATCAGGATACTTAACAGGGCTGTATTTTCTACGTTTTTCTATTTGGATAAAAAAAGCAAATCTGTATTTATTTTAATAACAATTTTATTTCACATCCTGCCCAATGATGTCCTAAAAACAATGTTGATATTGAAGGCTATAAACAAATACAGTGAATGTAATGTAGGCATGTATTAATAATTGTTTTTTTTTTTTAAACTAAAAATGAAAATAAAAACAAAAGCATATTAGCCTATATTTGATTACCCAATTATAATGATCACTTTCATAAAAATATACGTACTTGTAAAAGTATGTACTTGTAAGTTTAAAATTCTACATATGGCACATGTATTGTCCAACAACAAATACTTCAGAAATATGTATATTTTAGTCAGAATTATTGCGTTCTATTGCGCTCTGTCTGTTTGTCGTGGAAGTCTGAATTTTAGCGGAGATTCACATGCAGAAGGCTCATCGTCTCCTGACAGCAAAATGGACATATTTGCATGACTTTCTAACATTTACAGATGGAGAATATCCCTGTGAAATGTAAGTTATGCAGTGAGGAAAGCACCATATTTCAAACTAGGGCTGAACGATTAATTGCATTTGCGATATCGCGATATGATAAAACACGATTTCCTAACCGCAAAGGCTGTGATTACAGTCTGGTCACGTGACACGCGAGAGTAAAGTCTGCAGAAGAAGCAACTTGGCACGTTACACATATATGCCTGGCCTAAAAGGGAAAAAAACTGTGTTTGATCTATCTAATATTGTGTTGCTCATACTATAGGCTACAATAGAGGTGGGAGAAGATTCTCTCTCCAATGATTCTGGATCGATTCTGAGCTTAGATTTTAACTGCAGGTGCGCGGTGGTGCTGCGTGTGTTTTAGAGACACCAGTATTCTGATTGCTTCCATTATCTCTCTCTTTCTCTCTCTCTCACACACACACACACACACACACACAATCACACACGAACCATAAAATAATATTTCATAAAGTCCGGAGCGGTTGAAGGCGCGAATCGCAATGACATTCGCAGGCTTCTTTGCACAGGATATGCGCTGTGAGAAACTTTGCTTGATGTCACGCTTACAGTGTGTGTTCTCGCCCGCCGGTATTTTCCTTACAAATGCTCAACGAAGGCTTCATTCATGTCGTTAGGAATGCAGTGTGCTTGTATATTAAAAAATAAGTAACTCACCGACAGAAGGCTTTCCATTTCAAATGCTCACGCGGCGCTTTGTGAAGAGTGCTCGCGAGCACGCGTCTGTGTGAGTCTCAAAATGCTTTTATGACGCAAAATTAATGTAAACACCGTCAGTAATGTCTTAATGAATTAAACCGACAGGGCAAAAACATTTTATATTTCAAAAGAGATCTGTGCATTAGTGTGAACGCAGGTCTCCTGCTGTCTATGATGATGTCATGATTAATAATCAAACAACAGTAAAGCTGAGAAAGAGAAAAATCACTCACAGTTCAAACACTCTTAAATACTGAAAGCACTCTTTGTTCATTGCTTGTAATATGTTTTTTTGTTCCTCTTTATGATTTACTAGCTTATGTTTTGCAGCTATATTAGTTTATATATTTAAAATTATTAACATGCAATTGTTTTAATTAAAATGTTATAATGTCCTAGTTATTTTAAAAAGCTTATAATTACATATATCATAATAAAAAAACATTTTAAGTTTTTAATAAATTAATAAGATTAATTAATAAGGAAAAAGTTCAAGAATTGTTTTCGGATGTTGACTCCCGGAATCGGATTGTGAGGTACCAATTAAAGATTTCCACCATTACTATACAATGATGTATTGTTGAATAATACAGAAGATAAAGAGTTTAAAAAATAATCACATATTAAATGGCAATCGCAATATTGGTTAAAAAAAGCGCAATTCGATTTTTTTCCCAAAATCGTTCAGCCCTATTTCAAATGCATTAAACACCGCAGGTATCAGTCTGTCAGCACAAGTATCTCTCAGAGCGTCTGACAAGGCAAGCTGCTTTAAACTATACGTGTTAAAAATACCTTACCAGTTATTTTAAAGCCCTTAATATAAAGCATGTGTCATGTTTAGGACAAATTGTATCATGCATGCATATCTATTTTTCAGATATAGCCTAGTACTGTATATCGATACTTCCGAACGGCGTTCGCCCATCTCTTAGGACCGACTGACCCGTGTTTAACTGCTGTTCACATGGAACCCTTCTGCCTTCAAAGCTCTCGTTTGAATATTTGCTGCTACCCCACGCGTCATGTACGCCTTCACGTGATGACGTCATCAAATTGCGATCGGTTCGTGAGATTGGCCAAGTTAGTGAGTAACGAACGAGTCATAAAATATGATTATCGTTATCGGCCGATGTTGATCGGAGCATCCCTACTGGGTACTGACCCATTTTTCAAGAGTTAGCGTTTTGCGAATCCCGCGTTGAACTCCTGAGATTTGCGAAGCAGTTGTCAGTAAAATGATGTTTGAAGGCTGGTCAAGTTGTACACGGGCAGACAACGTACAACATAATTATTATGCAAAATGTATTTTCTTGTGATGTAGAACGATTCAAATTACGAACGATTCGTATAGGTGGTTCAGAGTCGATTCTTTTTTTATTTTGGAGACAACTTTTTTTATCATGTACTTTCGACTTTACAACTCTGCAGAATGCTTACATTCACAAACAGCTATATTACACACTGCATGAAAGGGTATATTTGAAAAACCATAATAGGGGCACTTTAATTGGTAGTGGCTCGGTTGTTTCGGGACCCTCCAAAAGTATATGACTTGAGATTTTGGCTCATGGGTGCTCAATTTTATGAACTACCACTTTGTTTTACTTGTAGCAAACTCTGAGGAAAATCTGCATTTATTTATAGAATAATCGTTATGGCAAAGAAAAATGTAATTTGAGGAACTTGAAGAATGAGAATTTGTCGCTTTGTTCTGTTTCAGACCTTGGTGGATTTCTTTAGTGAGAAGAAGTGTCCCGTCACTGAGAGACTAAAGATGTTCTACACTTGCCGGGCACCGCCTCTCTGGGATCTACAGGTAAACTAAATTCCTGTTTGTTGTATTGAAGCTTCTAGTTTCTTAAAATGATCATGTTTTAGGATCACTTATAATGTTATGAACCCTTTGCCCTTTTATATTGTGCACACATATACACAACCTAGAGTATATTTGAGAGGGGACTTTCCATAAACCAATAAAAAAAAATTTTTCCTATAACATTAATTTGATTATTAATTGACCTGAAACAGTTGACATTTTTTAGATGATTAAACATAGCCCCGTTTCCATCGAAATTACCTGGAACAATTTGTACCAGGAACTTTTTACACAGGAACGACCCCCCCACCCATTTTTATTTTTAAAGTTTTTAAAGATATTTACTGCCCAAAGTTGGTCAAAAAACATACATTAAGTACAGATAAAGAAAGAAGTTCCTGCGAGGAAAATATCCTTCTTTAGCTCTGGAGTGCTTAGTGCTAATGAATGAACAATTGAATGAACGAACAAAACTTTGTGTAGTCGATCATGAAAACAAAAGAGAATTTTGGGTTGAGTTTAACTGGGACCCATTTGACCCTTGATTGAGTCCCCCCCTCCCCCCAAACAGTTTTCTCACCTTTATTATGTCTGAATTTATTCCCATGTAGGGAATAATTCACATATTAAAAAGCCAGATTACCTGAGTTAATTTGAAATGGAAATGATTGACTCATTTGTTGGTGCTCAAATTGATTTGCTTGCATATTTTCTCTCATTACTAGACGCACAAGTGCATTGAGCTAATCACCTCAAATGAGCATGGGCAGCCATTATTTATTTATCTACTTCTCAGAAACCCATTTCAGTAAATACAACAGCTGGGTTATACAGCCAGTGTCGCGTCAATAAGAGCTTTGGCAGATAGAATATGAAATTAATTTCCCGTACACGGTGAGGGCATCCAGGGATGCGAGACGATGAGTTCATTTTGACAGCGTTCGTCAGGTAATAGAGCAACCTGTAACTCTCGCTTCCTGTCTGATTGGGCAATAATGCAACTAATGAAAAACAAACAAATGTTTTCTGAAGTGAGAGATTGTTAAACAGGTGAATAAATCATTGGGGGGGGGGGGGGGTTTGTATGGAGGAGAATGGTAGATTGAAACAGGCCAGCATGGATGAAGGGTTTTGAAAGAAAAGGAATGAAATGACTGAATTGAGAATGAGGGTGAGTGGGTGGGTGGAGGGATGGATGGATGGATGGAAGAAAAGGGAGGGCTGATGCGATCAGTCCTGTGGATGACATTGCTCGCGCTCTGTGTAATAACAGTGAACAGCAATAAAGCTGGAATTGAAGTCGCTTCTATTGCTGGCAGGGGAATAGAACACAGCAAAACTGCAAGCGAAAGAGAGACGAGAGCAGCATACAGCCAGAGAAAAGTGCGCGCGTGTGTGTGTCGGGGTAAAGAGATGACGGAGCGTTGCAGGGCATAACTTTTTTTGTTTGTTTTTTTAGGAACAGATTTCAAAAATTGTTGGATTTGCTTTCAGACTGTATCATTTTGGCATGTATATGAATCAGGACAGCATTCACTGTGGCAGATGAAATGAGTAAGGAAATGAAAACATTGAAAAGTTGCACAAATGGGGCTCCCAAACCCTCTCCCGAACTTTTATTCATTTTATTCATATTTTAGTTTTTTTAATTTTAGTGTTCTTCATTGGCAAAACAAAAATGGAGCATTTTTATTTCCAAAACATTTATTGCTTGGTGTCGAAAAATGAGAAATATCAATGTAAATAATAAACGAAACAATTCCAATAGGGTCTTTGAACAACCTGTGCTCGGGCCCTAATTAAAGTAACAGCAGTGAGAATAAAATAAAACAGTAGTGCAAAATAAAAAGTGAATAAAGTGTAATAAAGTACTTCTACATATTAAATTGAGAAAAATAATTGAAATATGAAATAAAAATGATATAAAATACATTAATTTTATTTTACATTACATTTACATTTAGTTTATTATATATACACATACGCTTTTACACATACATAAACCGATCATGCATAACGTTATGACAGTTCATTATCTGATTATCTCTTGATCACGGCACCTGTTAGTGGGTGGGATTTATTGGGCAGAAAGTAAACATTTTATCCTCAAAGTTAATGTGTTAGAAGCAGGAAAAGTGGACAAGCGTAAGGATTTGAGTGAGTTTGACAAGGGCCAAATTGTGATGGCTAGACGACTGGGTCAGAGCATCTCCAGAACTGCAGCTTTCGTGGGGTGTTTCCGGTCTGCAGTGATCAGTATCTATCAAAAGTGCTCCATGGAAAGAACAGTGGTGAACCGGCGACAGGCGGCCAAGGCTCATTATGCATGTGGCGAGTGAAGGCTGGCCGATGTGGTCTGATCAAACAGACGAGCTACTGTAGTTCAAATTGCTCTATTCAATTCAAATCAGTTCATGCTGGTTCTGATAGAAAGTTGTCAGAATACACAGTGCATCGCAGTTTGTTGCCGAAAGCGCCAACAGTGGGCATGTGAGCATCAGAACTGGACCATGGAGCAATGGAAGAAGGTGGCCTGGTCTGATGAATCATGTTTTCTTTTACATCATGTGGTTGGCCGTGTGCGTCACTTTCCTGGGAAACACATAGCACCGAGATGCACTATGGGAAGAAGGCAAGCCTGCAGAGGCAGTGTGACGCTTTGGGCAATGTTCTGCTGGGAAACCTTGGGTCCTGCCATCCATGTGGATGTTACTTTCACTCATACCTACGTAAGCATTGTTGCAGACCATGTACACCCTTTCATGGAAACAGTGTTCCCTGGTGGCTGTGGCCTCTTTCAGCAGGATAATGCGCCTGCCACAGAGTAAAAATGGTTTGAGGAGCACAACAATTTGAGGTCTTGACTTGGCCTCCAATTAACCTAGATATCAATCCAATCGAGCGTCTGTGGGATGTGTTGAACAAACAAGTCCGATCCATGGATGCCGCACCTCGCAATTTACAGGACTTAAAGGATCTGCTACTAATATCTTGGTGGCAGATACCACAGCACACCTTCAGGGGTCTAGTGGAGACCATGCCTTGACTATAATATACATTTAGTTATAAATAATTCAAATAACAAACATTTATATATAAATATAATATTAAACTAAATAATTGAAATGTAATGTAAAATAAAATGTATGTATTTTATATTATTTTTACTATTCCTAGTTTAATCTGTATTTTAAGGTAAAGGTTAAACTAGCAATTAACCAAATTAAATAAGTAACATTAAGACAAACTTAAGATGAATAAAGAAAAAAAAGAATAAAGGTGTTGATACTGAGCACAGCTCACTCTCTTTTGTGCATTTCTCTTTCTCCATATTAGTAAGTATCATCACGTTTTGTCTCCTGGCTGATAGATCACATGATCACTGGCAGCCTTACCGGTGTATATATCTAGATTTATAGGTACCCATAATGCCTGTGGAACGTGATATGCCACTGGAGGTGGGGGGTGTTGTCACAAGATAGAAAGGTGAAGGAGAAATTGAGCAGGAATTGAACATTTCCTGCTGTGAAACTGCTTGCAGCTACGTGTTTGTGATGTCTTGCTGATATAAGAGGTCGAAGAGTGACGTCAGTTCACCATGTTTGCTGCTCACAAATACAGCAGTTTTATACATTATAATCATCAGTATATGATCTCCAGTGGGATCGGTGCACATCTCAGTATGTTTATTAACAAAAATATGTGGACATGCAGTGGACACATGCTACGACTACGAAGTGCCATCCTTATGACACTTCATCCATCCTTTCTCAAATGATCTGTGAATGACAGGAGGAGTTGAAAGAGTGTAAACATGTTTGACCAGTAACATTCATCAGAGACAGACGAGGGTCATTAATAGCACAGATGTGTATATATAGCTGCTGCCTGTGAAGCATGACATTGTGGAGATAGATGGATGGTCATCCATAGAATGCATCCATTTAGAAAGGGTGAAAGGGGTGAAAAGAGAGAAGAAAGAATGGTGAGAGACAGCATACTCTATCCTTAATTTATTTTATTTATGTATTTTAATATTTTATCATACTATAATTTTATTTTGGTTTTACCTTTTTTTTGTTTTACTTAGTTTTTTGTTTTTGTTGTTTTGATGTCAAAACTGCTCTTTAGCATATGAAAATTGTGTTGGTCCTTTTGCTGCCAAAATAACCCTGACCCATTGAGCCATGGACTCCACTAGACCCCTGAAGGTGTGCTGTGGTATCTGGCACCAAGATGTTAGCAGCAAATCCTTTAAGTGGGGTCTCCATGGATCGGACTTGTTTGTTCAGCACTTCCCTTGTTCAGCCATCCACGTGATGTAAAAGAAAACGTGATTCATTAGACCAGGCCACCTTCTTACATCGCTTGCGTGCCCACTGTTGCCACTTTCGGCGGTGGACAGAGGTCAGCATGGGTACCCTGACTGGTCTGCGGCTGTGCAGCCCCATACGCAACAAACTGTGATGCACTGCACTGTGTATTCTGACACCTTTCTATCAGAACCAGCATAAACTTTAAAAGCAATTTGAGCTACAGTAGCTCGTCTGTTTGATCGCACCACGCGGCCCACAGCCTTCGCTCCAACGTGCCTCAATGAGCCTTGGCCGCCCATGACCCTGTTGCCGGTTCACCACTGTTCCTTCCTTGGAGCACTTTTGATAGTTACTGACCACTTCAAACCGGAAACACCCCACAAAAGTTGCAGTTTTGGGGATGTTCTGACCCAGTCGTCCACACATCACAATTTGGCCCTTGTCAAACTCGCTCAAATCCTTATGTTTGGCCATTTTTCCTGTTTCTAACACATCAACTTTGAGGACAACGTTCACTTGCTGCCTAATATATCCCACCCACTAACAGGTGCCGTGATCAAGAGATAAAATGACATAACAGTCATTAATGTTATGCCTGATCGGTGTATGCGTGTGTAAAAATAATATAATTTATGTAGAGATAGATTGAGATTTGAAACTTAGCCCCCATTAAGTCTAAATAAAATACAAAAAAATAAATACTAATAAAAGTTTAAAGTGCTGCGTTGGTCATTTCAAATAGGTCAGGAAGTGAGGCAGGACTGCCTTTAAAAAAAGCCCCTGGTGATTATCAACTTTATTGCAAAGATAAACCAGATCGAAATGAAAAGCACTTTATTTTAGATTTTTGGGCTGTGTCCACATGCTAAATATATATTTCTGAGTGACTCCCACATGCTGTGTGTATTTACAGGCAGCTGGGCCGTATGTTGACTGATCTTGGCTAACTGTTTGTGTGTATGTGTGTATTTAGAGGCAGTTGGCGAGCCTGTTGACCGATTTGGGCTTGACGAGTTCTGCCCTGCTAATCTATGAACGACTGGAACTCTGGGAGGATGCAGTTGTCTGCCTGGAGAGGATGGGACAGCACGGCAAGGTACGCTACTAAATGAATTGTTCTGCCCCCAACTCATGCCACTGGTTGAGCCAATGTTTCCATGTCGGGCTGATCGGTATGTTCAAATGACCAGATCAATGATTTGATAGTCCCAGTTGACTCTTTAGTCCCAGTGTTCACTCTTCAGGGAAATCAGTCTACAAATGAATTACTTACAGTTGTCTCTACATATTAAGATGGGATAAGAGAAAGTGACTTCTGTTAAAGGTCTTGAAGAGCAATTACATTTTTCCTCTTGTCACATCCATCTCTCATCCTGCTTTCTTCTTTTCTCCTTATATGAGCTCCTGTCAGCATGCTCTAACAACACGTCTGTCTGTGTGTGTGTGTGTGTGTGTGTGTGTGTGTGTCTATTGGTGCAGTTTTCTGGGAGCTATTTCACAGCTTTATTAAGTTACCGTCCACTTTGTGTACCAATCAGATTATAGGGTACATCTGAGGTCAATAAAACCTCCCAATCACCCCCAATCTGAGTTGTAATATTATAAAAATGTACTGACATCAATCCACTCTACTGTAGTACCCGAGGTACTGACTCTCACTCTACCTTTCCCTGCTCTCATGTTAAAGTTTTAGTCATAAACTGCAGGTATGCATAAAAGAAAGTAAAAGATATAATACAGAGACAGGCGAAAGGGAGTGATGCTTCATATAAGAGGAAAGAAATTAGAAAATTTGTGAAATATGAGAGCGAAAGTGAGACATCAAGGCTGGAATGGGAAGAAATGTTTTGCTGATGGATTAACCAATGAGATGCTGTGTTTGTTTAATGAGTGAACATCTTCAAAGCACGAGGGACTTTGGGATGTGTACTGATGTTTATTTGATTAGAGTTAATTGCATTGTCCCACTACAGCTCGAATGTGTAGTTGCAAATTACTGTAGGAATTTACCGTTTGGAGTCTCTTTTCATAAATTTCCACTTTGGTGTCCTATTACAGTTTTTTTCTCAAAGCATTAGAGCCATACATCCAATAAAAATAAAATAAATAAAAATTCATTTTAATTAACAAAATGTATCCATTTCAAAACCATATCAGTCACAATTGTGAAATGAATAGAAAATAAATGAGTTTTTATTATATTTAGCTTGACCTCTTGAGGTTTATGTTGAAAGTTTTCTGAAGGTTAAGCACCTGCTTTCGTGACCTTCCTATTTACACAGTGTGCAGAATTATTAGGCATGTTGATTTTCTGATCATATTTTTTTTCCAGGCACATTTGACCAATTCCAAACCGCATTAAACTGAATAAATACTATTCATTTAGTATTTAATAATGTATAAGTGATATATAATTGTTCACGAAGGCTGGAAATGAAAAACACCTTATATTCAGGTGTGCAGAATTATTAGGCCTTGTTTTCTTTTACAGATAAAATGAGCCAAAAAAGAGATTTAACTCAGACTGAAAAGTCAATGAGGATACAATACTAATGCAATACTAAACAGTGCAGTTAAGGCATGACCATTGGACAGTGAAATGCTCATTGGGTCAGCAGGATCAGACAAAAACAGGTGGTGAGGAAAAGACGCCTGTTAACTGCAAAATAATTAAAGGGGTGGTAAACCACGATTTCACTATTCTAACTTTAGCTAGCGTGTAATGTTGCTGCTTGAGCATAAACAACATCTGCAAAGTTACAACGTTCAAAGTTTAAAGCAAAGGGAGATATTTGCTTTTAAAGAAATCCATTTCTAAGGACTACAGCAAACGGCCAGTAGGCGACTACAGACATTCCTCCAGGGTTGGTGACATCACCAGCCTCAATATTTACATAAACCCCTCCTCCGTGAATATTAAATAAGGGGGGGTGAGGCCATTTTGTATCGCTGTTGTTGTGATATAGTGGTATAGGCAGGAGTGGTGTTGCTGCAATGCCGACGAAACACTGTTATTTTCATCCGGATTGCAGGTCTGGGGATGGGCGTTTAACATACAGCATGTTGTATGCATGTGTGCTTGAGACAGAGGGGAACAGGTCTCAGATATATGCTGCCCATCATAAAGCACGAGACAGACAGGGTCGGAGGAGAAGACTGGAAAATGTGAAATAATGGACAATATTCGTCCGTTGCAATTCATGAGCGGTTCAGCGAGACAAACACTGCCAGTGTGAATCATGCACGACGGGTGCGCCTCCCGCTGCACATTTCATGGAGGAAAACATCCACAATCTTCGCGAGTTCAATGCCAGATTTGCACAACGTCAGCTGCGCGAGACAAACACGGCCAGTGCGTGGATGCACGACGCGCACGCTGCACATTTCACAGAGGAAAACATCCACAATCTTCGCGAGTTCAATGCCGGATTTGCACCACGGCTCGTCCTGAAAGCTGGATTTACAAACAGAAGCTGTTTACGGGCCACAACCTGTAAGTCGGATTTATTTTTCATCGATGTGTTTTCCTGTAATACGTGAATTGTACGTTGTAGCAAGGAAGTAAACAGATGACAACGCTGTTCTGCAAACCAGTCTGTTAAATGCTCATTCATACTTAACGTTATCCGACAAACACCTAACGTTACAAACACTAACGTTAAAATCTCAACAGCGAACCTGGCATTAGTGTAAATGATTCTTTGATTAGAGCTTTTATGTATTGTTTATCTACAGGCATGCTAAACATGGTTCTGTGTGTGATTTGGCTAACTTACTAGTTAAAGCCAGTGTTTAGTGTTCGTTTTGGGTTTGTTCTTGCCACAGATATTTGGCTATAATCGTTCTAAAAATACAAAAGTGACATTCAGTAGCGATCACTATAGATCCACAGTCTTTACTCTTGAGGACTGAACAGGTTCTGCTCGATCATCTTCACTCAAATGTTCTGAGTCTGATTCGGGCTCAGATTGGTATGGTTTTATTGACGCCATTGTTTCTAATACTGACCAAAGCACACCCTCCGGTAAGGGGCGTGACGTTTCCGATAAACGTGCACTGCGGTTAGCGAATCACAAAACACTGGGCCAGCTAACCAATCTGAACCCATTGCGTATTTTTGAGGGACTGGCTTCATAGAACCCGGAAACCATCAGACCGTTTTACAAGGAGGGACAGAGCAGTGTAGAATAAAGGTCAAATGTATGAAAAATAATGCAATTTTTTTTTTTAAACGAAGCATGAACACATGTTACAGTGCACCCCACAAACACAATCAAGCCTTCAAAAGAATGTGTTTTACCACCCCTTTAAGAATTAAGGTGAAGAATTAAGTGTGAAACCATCAGGAACCCTTTAGTCTCCAGCGCCACCATTTTCCAGAGCTGCAACCTACTTGGAGTCTCCAGAAGTGCAAGGTGTCAGGATCTCAGAGGATCTCAAAAAACAGTCTACATGTATTTTACAACACTTCGGCTTGTGATTCTTATTATTTAGTGGGGGTCATTTTTTAGGATTCTTTACCTAATTTAAGTCTCTGAGATCCTGACACCTTGCACTTCTGAAGACTCCAGGTTAAGGTTGCAGCTCTGGAAAATGGTGGCGCTGGAGACTAAAATGGTTCCTGATGGTTTCACACTTAATTCTTCACCTTAATTCTTAATTGTTTTGTAGTTAACAGGTGTATTTTCCCACGCCACATGTTTTTGTCTGACCCTGCTGACCCAACGAGCATTTCACTGTCCAATGGTCACGCCTTAACTGCAATGTCTAGTATTGCATTAGTATTGCATCCTTCTCATGGGCATTTAATAATTTTGGACTTTTCAGTCTGAGTTAAATCTCTTTTTTGGCTCAATTTATCTGTAAAAGAAAACATGCCTAATAATTCTGCACACCTGAATATAAGGTGTTTTTCATTTCCAGCCTTCATGAACAATTATATATCACTTATACATTATTAAATACTAAAAAAAATAGTAGTTATTAGGATTACTGTGTCAAATGTGCCTGAAAAAAAAAAAAATCAACGTGCCTAATAATTCTGCACACAGTGTATAATAAAGTGGTTTTAATAAAGATTATAATGATTATAATAAAGTACCTAGAAACGTGTGCCATGTAAATGATGAAAACAGTTGTCGTTAAAAATAAAGGGTTTTTAAGGGGTTTCTTGTAGTTGGCCCCAAACTATTACCAGAATTTACCATGGTAAACATGGTATCTGGCACCAGAATGTTTGTTTCCCTTCTGAAACTCCCAACCTGTTATTAGCAGTGAAACTGACAACCTGACTCGGATTAGCATCCATTTGTGTTTTTGGCATTCATGAGATCCAGCCGTGCCTGACTGGGCTACACAAACCTTGCCGGATCTAACGGCACTGTGTTGTTTGTGGGCAATGGGAAATGTGCAGTTAATAATGGCCCTAAGGAACAAAGGAGCATTCATTTGCTGTCAAAACCATGGGGCTCTCTTTCTCTTCTGTATTTCTCTCTCTTACCTCGTCTTATCATTGTTGTTCTAATAAAACAGAAATATGAGACTTTTTGTACCCAAGTAAATAGCTTATTCATCTTCTGTCTGGGCCTTCAGGTTTTTAGCTTTCTTTTTTTATGTAACTATTGTGTCGAGTAGGAAGAGCTATTGTTCCCACTTCTCAAATTATGTGTACCCTCGGAAATAAATAAGCACCCAAATAGAAGTGCTGGCCAAGCAATGTGAATTTTATTGCTGCCCACCCCCTCTCTCCCACTACGGCTTCAGTTTTAAGTGTTTGCAAAAAGCCCTTTATCCATCCATCCCCATGAGCACCAGCAGGGGTGGAAGGGCAGGAGCCGATGTGAGATGCACTGTAATATAGCGCAGCGTCCAGCGTATTTCAGAGTGAAGCCACATTCACAGTGACTGTACAAGGGCATGTGTTAACAGAAGCACAATTTTACCAGCTAGATCTGGAGATTTTTACTTTGAGAAGCTGTTTCATGGCTGTAGCTCAGCACTGGTCAGTCCTATCATGTCAAGTTCTCATATTCAAAAGGGTTTGTGGCCAAAGCCTAGTGGTTATCGCACTTTCTCAATATGTGAAGGTCCATTGTTTCTCATTTTGGACACAAAGTCTTAAGACTGCCTAAATCCTGTTCTCCAAAATATTTTTCTTTCTCTTCTGCCAAAAACTTTTTTTTGCCTTTGTCTGCTGAATTATGATTTTTTTTTTAGTAATGTGGTTAATTATATAAAAATTGTCGCAACATGCTTGTCCTCAATTGAATTCTTGCACACTATGGCCGAAAGTATGTGAACACTAGGGATGCAACAATACAGTTAGTCCACGGTTCAATACATACCTCGGTTTTTAACCACGGTTTTCGGTTCGGTTCGGTTCTGATGGCTTGTCACTTCAGTTTTTTTCTATTCTATTTTATTCTATTCTTGCTGTTCCTATTTTTTTAGGAACAGCAAGAAGTTAAGGAGAAAAAAGACTATTTTTTATTGCAATACTCTTTATTTTACTTAAAATAATTGAAAAACCTTACATAAACTTAAAAATTTACCTAAAAAAAAACCCTTGTACACATTCCTAGTGTATTGTATAATATAAAATAAATATATATAAAGATTTACACTGGCATCTCAGCTCAGCAGTACAGCAGCATTTAAATAAGATATTGAATGAATAAATGTAAAAATAAAACACTACATAGACTTAACTATAAAATATACATTGATTCTTATTAAAGCTACTGTATTAGTTTTTCAGTCAAGAGCAGTGAGTGATTTTCTGTCTTTTGTTGTTGTATTAACATTAATGGGATAGTTCGCTCAAAAATGAATATTCTGTCATCGAGAAATGAATACAGGTTTGGAACAATATTAGAGTGAGTAAATAATTACATAATTTTAGAGGTGAACTGTCCCTTTAAGGACAGCGTGTTCACTAGGCTGCGCTGATGTCAATTCAGAGGTCTTTCAATAAGACCTGCGTGCATCTAATATACAGACACACGCCGATTTTACTTTCACTTCAGACATAACCGACTGTGTTTATGTTAACTTGTATTTGACAGTATTAGCGCAGTAAGACGACTACTTAGTCCAGTAATCGCGTGTTTGACAGGCGTTTAGTGCGCACGCTCGGAAAGCGCATGTTAAAAACCGAATAACCACAATTCACAAGCGCGTATTGAACCATGAATGCCGTACCGAACGGTTCAATATTGAGAATTGTGGCATCCCTAGTGGACACCCAAACACCACACCCAATTACAAAACCATTGGCGTTAATAGGGACTGGGTCCCTAAATTTTGAACACAATTTTGTGGTTTTGCTCCTATTTAGACACAAAATTATCAGTAACACTTTACAATAAGGTCCCATTGTTCAAATGACTGCATTAATTAACATTAACAATGAGAAATCAAGCATTCTGCGTTAGTTCAGGCTGGCCACGTAGTCAAGCTCTGCTTTCAGCTTCCAATTCCAACCCCACCCATATCAGCTGATCCGATTCCTATGCACTCAATTGGCAACTCTCAAACAGGGTGAATACTTAAGCGCAGATTAAGTTCAGTCTGCCTGCTTAGCTGCTTCCACTGTACGCTGCTTTGCAACCTACCGCAACCCCAGCTCCTCTTTAAATTGTGTTTAACTTAATCAATGTCTTTCTGTTGTCATTGACACATGCTCTGTTCTCAGTGGGGGATTTATGCTGCCCTCCCAGTTTAAAAAAATGTGAGGTTGTCCCCAGAAGCTGCTGCTGTTCCCTGTCTTGGCTTTTCATGGAGCTCATGAAAAGAATGGGAAATTTAGAACAGAGCCATATGGCCAAATGTAAATTTTGCTAAATATGCCAATAAAAAAGTTGACTAAAAGTTTGTCTGTTGTTTTTGACTTAAGTGGACCTGATTAAAATACATTTACGACAGATACAGATACAACATTTGAACTAAGAATGTATGTTTCATTGCACATGTTAACTAGTGCAGTTAACTATTGGTAACAAATGGAACCTTTAGCAAATGATCTGAAGGATTAAATTCATCCCAAAGGTGTTCGATAGAGTTTAGGTCTAGCTTTGTGTGGAACAGTCCAGTTCTTCCACACCAGATTGAGTATATCATTCCTTGTGATGCTGGAATAGAATAGAAAAGTCCCTCCCTAAATTGATCCAGCAAAGTTTCATCACACAATTCCATGTAATGTCTCTACATGACATGGTATCTTAACTGGAATTAAGGGACCTAGTCAAACCCTATAATTTGAAAGAGGTCTCCACATACTTTTGGTCATGTACGCTTTCCAATGTGAGGATTAAATTAGTCAAAGTTGATTTAATCTGGTGGAACTTTCTCTTTCAGGCGGAGGAGATTTTGAGACGTGAGCTGGAGAAAAAGGAGACGCCGTCACTTTACTGTCTGTTAGGGGACGTGCTGAAGGATCCGCAGTATTATGACCTTGCATGGGAGCTTTCCAAACACCGCAGCGCACGTGCCCAACGGTCCAAAGCTCTGTATCACCTGCGCCACAAAGAATTCCAGCAGTGCGTGGAATGTTTTGAACGTTCGCTGCAAATCAACACAATGCAGGTATGACGTGTACTAGTGCATAACTTTATAGTACTTAACCATGCATCCTTCTTTCCTGCAAACTTGAAGACGTTAACCACCCATACCCCTTTCCCCTGAAATGATGCAGGTGTTCAGCTGGGGATTCTGCAAACTTTTGTCAGATTTAGCCAGCGTTTCTGTGGTTCTGTTTATGCTGTCATTCGGTTCTCATTTCAGTGTTTCAACATAACAAATAAACAGCTCATTGTTGCCTTTTACAAATCGTACAAGTTTTTAAAACAAATGAACTTTTAAAGTAATTTGAGTGTCTGTTTACAGTCGCAACTATAATAAAGAAAATTCGGTTACACTTTATTTGGTAACACTTTATTTTACAGTGTCCTTGTTAAATATGTTATATGTACTTACCATAGGAATAACAGTAAATTATGCATAATTACATGCAACTAGCCCTCAACCAAAACCTAATCCTATAGTAAGTACATGTTGTTAATTAATATTACTCAGTACTTAAATCTATAATTACACAGTAACAATGACACCTTAAAATAAAATGTAACCCTTTATTTTAAGGTGTCCTTGTTACAGTGTAATCATACATTTAAGTACTGAGTAATATTAATTAACTATGTGTACTTACTATAGGGTTGGGATTAGGTTTGTTTAAGGGTAAGTTGCATGTAATTATGAATAATTTATAGTTATATAAACTATACTATAGTAACTACATGTAACGCGTATAATAAGGACATTGTAAAATAGTGTTACCGAAAATTCTTAGCAATAAATTCAGATGTATTATTTGTAAATAAATATAGTAAATAATAAATGAAAGTACTGTGGTTTGAGTCTTAAGACTTTCATGAAAATATTTAACATTCAAATGTATTTTTTATGGCACTCTCAACATATTGGTCAGCACTAATTACTAATACAATTCATAAAATAATAAGCAGATATGTGAATTGATTGCTATTTTAGATGAACGGGCACAATGTGGCTGGAGCCACTTGTGCAGCGCAACATTCTTCATATAGAGACAAGATTGTAGTCGTTGTAATGGGAGCAATCTATTTTTGTTTAGCATTTTTTTTATTTTGTGGATGTTATGTGCTAGCACGGCTTTAGGGATCATGAAAGCAGCAAGGTCTAGAGAGCTTATTTAGAATTCTGTGCCATGCGCAAGACTCTGCAAAACACATGAGCACAGCAGTCAAACACGTCCATCTAGCATGTTTACATAGAAAAACAATGGGAAAGCAGTGCAGTGGAATGCAAAAACCTGTTCTGTGTGACCGTGACCACATGTTGACCACACATGCACAAGCTCTAGAAGATCACAAGGATGGATGTATAGAGAAGATTGGCTGAGTGCTGACAGAAAACGTCAAAGAACACTGAGGTAGATAAAAAGCAAGACAGCAGCATCCGGATGAGCGGTATCATCCACCACAGAGTACAAAAAAAGTGCACAGCTCCCTCTTTTTTTCCCCCTTACTCATTCTTCATTCCTCCCTTCATCCATAATGCAGAAGCATAGGCAGCAATAAGATGGAGTAATTTTCCTGAGGGACTCATTGATGACCCCAGCGTGATCTTTTACACTGCCTCGCAGCGCTGCCGCAGGGCCTCTCAGAGCTAATACTGCCTTCGGGCCTAGAACTGGAAGTTAGGATAGAGGAGTGCCTGAAAGATGAGCATTCGGGAGAAGAAACCGATGATTTAAAACATAAGAAAGAGACCTATTCCTAGAGGTTCATGGGTTCAAAGAACATCAATTTTAAGGGCCGAATAACACTTTTAAAAGACGAGTGAAGCACTTGGAGTCTCATCAATTTTCTCTCCACGCTGTCTTCTCCGTCTTTTCTCTACAGTTGGGTGTGTGGTTCTCCCTGGGCTGTGCGTATTTTGCACTGGAAGGCTACGAAGGGGCCGCCAAAGCTTTCCAGAGATGCGTCGGACTGGAACCAGATGTAAGTCACACGGTCTTTGTAAGGAGATCAGTGTCATATGACCATAAAGAAAGGGCTTGTGCTTAGTTATTCAGTACTTGTGCTGTCGTATCTGATTTATGTCTTTCTTAATCAATAGATTGTGTCTACGAATGCCTCCCTGTTTTTGTGCTTTCAGGCTTCTACTCACTTTTATGCACCTATAAAGCTCCATAAAACCAAGAACCCTATTAGATGTAGTACATGAGCCTCTTATGCTCCTAATAGTGTACTTAAAATTCAAATGTTGTCAAGAGGCAGGCTTAATATTCCGTCCAGGATACGAGTAAACAAGCTGTTAGGAAATATTCTCTTGATGTCTGGTTTCTCTTTTATTTATATGGTTTATTTTGACAAATGACTTTCACCCGTGGACCTGACTCTGATCGTTTCTCTCCTCCTTTCAGAATTCAGAAGCATGGAACAACCTCTCCACGGCCTACATCAAACTGAGAATGAAGTGAGTATGAGTGTAAGCGCTTAAAAGAAAGGCTACATCAAAGAAGCTTTGTTTTTCTGGTGTTTTAATCCAATAAGAGTAGAACCAGCATTACATTTTTTCGATGAGGGTTTTTGCACTGAGTTAAGCTTTCCTTCAATATTTGAATAAGCTGTGACTCCAAAGGCAGCATAATATTATATATATATATATATATATATATATATATATATATATATATATATATATATATATATATATATATATATATATATATATATATATATATATATATATATATATATATATATATATATATATATATATATAAATAAATATTTTTTTTTTTTTTTTTTGTATGTTTTTTTGTTGTCAGAATACATGGCTACTTTTGAACAGCCATCAGAGTTGACTAATTATGGCAATTTTCAGAGTATGTTGAAGTTAGTCTCATGCAGCCATTTTTTCCTGGCCATTTATAATAGTGTTACGGAAGGTTTATTTGTATAAATTTTCTAATTATATATTCATCAAAGAATCTCATTACAAAAATATTAAGCAGCACAAATTTCTCAGTTACTAGTAAATAATAGTGAGCACTGCTCCCACGCACTTATCTCTCACTGAAATCGCCACCATGCACAAACTGTAGATAAGCCCCTATTCAGGCTCCGATTGACCTGATTTATGCTGCATTTCTGTGTTTCCCTCATCCTGCATCCGCTGGGGACCCTCCTTGCTTTTCAATTACTGCAGGAATGACTTTGGCAGCTGTAATTGCAAAGATAAATCTCCTCCGGGCTCTTGCGGTGTCTACCTCAGGAGCCAGCGCTTCGCCATGACTACCAACCCGCCAATATTAACCAGATTTGGAAGCTAAATGCCAGTTAGGATATTTGTTGCTTGACATGATTGGAAGTTTTTGGCTGATTTCCTGTGAGGAACGAAGGTGTTTCCTGGAACACCACTGTAACGGCGTGCACCTGAGGGATTCTGCGAATGATTTCTCTCCTCGCCTCTGCTCCTCGTCCAATTAGCCCTGTGCACTCATCCCTGAGATGAGTCTTTGGAATCTTCTATTAAAACCTTATTAACGCTCCTAGGGACCATAGAACAGAGGAAGTGTGCGTGTGTGTGTGTGTGTGGGGGTGAGATTGTACACACACCTGCATGTGTTCAAAGGAAGCCTGGCTTTAGATGTTACAATGAAACCCGTGTCGACCCTTGTGTCATAGGCTTTTGTTGACAGCTCTTACAAAAATATGAGCTCTCTTCCAAAGCCTGGTGATCTGTGTTGCTGCCACAGTCCATACAGGCAGTGTGTTAACTGAAACCTCATACTGTAAGTGATTTGATTTGGAATGCTCTGTTAGCAATCTGTGTGCCACACACAACTCTTCTCATGAAGCACAACTGGAAGCTTAACGCGCAGCTGATTCCAATGCACTTTGATTTTAGCATGTTGCAAATGCAAAGCTAATGATCCAGTACTCTAAGCATACAAATTACCTGTGTATGTGAATATTGGGTAAGATAATCTGTCTGTCCAATTCTATCTGTCTGCCGCTCTTTCTCTCAGGTCTGTCTCTGTCTGTCTGTCTGTCTCTTTCTGTCTGTCTGTCTGTCTGTCTGTCTGTCCGTCACTTTTTCTGTCTGCCTGTTGCTCTTTCTGTTTGTCTGTCTGTCGCCCTATCTCTTTCTGTCTGTCGCTCTTTCTGTCTGTCTCTTTCTGTCTGCCTGTCACTCTTTTTGCCGGTCTGTCGCTCTCTTTCTGTCTGTTGCTCTTTCTTTCTGTCTGTCTGTTGCTCTCTCTTTCTGTCTGTCTGTCTGTCGCCCTCTCTCTTTCTGTCTGCCTGTCGCTCTTTCTGCCTGTATGTTGCTCTTTCTGTCTGTCTGTAGCCCTCTTTCTGTCTGTCGCCCTCTCTCTTTCTGTCTGTCTGTCGTCCTCTCTCTTTATGTCTGTCTGTCTGTCGCTCTTTCTGTCTGTCGCCCTCTCTCTTTCTGTCTGTCTGTCGCTCTTTCTGTCTGTCTGTCGTCCTCTCTCTTTCTGTCTGTCTGTCGCTCTTTCTGTCTGTCTGTCGTCCTCTCTCTTTCTGTCTCTGTCGCTCTTTCTGTCTGTTGCTCTTTCTGTCTGTCGTCCTCTCTCTTCCTGTCTGTCACTCTTTCTGTCTGTCTGTCGCTCTCTTTCTGTCTGTCGCCCTCTCTCTTTCTGTCTGTCACTCTTTCTTTCTGTCTCTGTCGCTCTCTTTCTGTCTGTCGCCCTCTCTCTTTCTGTCTCCCTTTCGCTCTTTCTGTCTGTCTGTTGCTCTTTCTTTCTTTCTGTGTGTCTGTCGCTCTCTCTCTGTCTGTTTCTCTCTCTGTCTGTCGCCCTCTCTCTTTCTGTCTATCTGTCGCTCTCTCTCTGTCTGTTACTCTCTCTTTCTGTGTCTGTCGCCTCTCTTTCTGTCTGTCGCCCTCTCTTTTTCTGTCTGTCGCTCTTTCTGTTTGCCTCTCTTTCTGTCTGCCTGTCGCTCTTTCTGTCTGTCTGTCGCCCTCTCTCTTTCTGTCTGCCTGTCGCTCTTTCTGTCTGTCTGTCGCCCTCTCTCTTTCTGTCTGCCTGTCGCTCTTTCTGTCTGTCTGTCGCCCTCTCTCTTTCTGTCTGTCGCCCTCTCTCTGTCTGTCTGTCGCTCTTTTTCTGTCTGTCGCCCTCTCTCTTTCTGTCTGCCTTTCGCTCTTTCTGTCTGTCTGTTGCTCTTTCTTTCTTTCTGTCTGTCTGTCGCTCTCTCTCTCTCTGTTTCTCTCTCTGTCTGTCGCCCTCTCTCTTTCTGTCTATCTGTCGCTCTTTCTCTGTCTGTTACTCTGTGTCTGTCGCTCTCTTTCTGTCTGTCGCCCTCTCTCTTTCTGTCTGTCGCCCTCTCTTTCTGTCTGCCTGTCGCTCTGTCTCTGTCGCCCTCTCTCTTTCTGTCTGTCGCTATTTCTTTCTATCTGTCTGTCGCTCTCTTTCTGTCTGTCGCTCTCTTTCTGTCTTTGTCGCTCTTTCTGTCTGTCTGTCGCTCTCTTTCTGTCTGTCGCCCTCTCTCTTTCTGTCTGCCTTTCGCTCTTTCTGTCTGTCTGTTGCTCTTTCTTTCTTTCTGTCTATCTGTCGCTCTCTCTCTGTCTGTTACTCTCTCTTTCCGTGTCTGTCGCCCTCTCTCTTTCTGTCTGTTGCCCTCTCTCTCTCTTTCTGTCTGTCGCCCTCTTTCTGTCTGCCTGTCGCTCTTTCTGTCTGTCTGTCGCCCCCTCTCGCTTTCTGTCTGCCTGTCGCTCTTTCTGTCTGTCTGTCGCCCTCTCTCTTTCTGTCTGTCGCTCTTTCTTTCTGTCTGTCGCTCTTTATGTCTGTCGTCCTCTCTCTTCCTGTCTGTCGCTCTTTCTTTGTCTGTCTGTTGCTCTTTCTGCAATTTTCATTCTTTCTTTTTCACCATGCTTGCTGTCATTTTCACTCTATCTTTGCACTTTTCCCTCTTTTTCTTTCTTTCGCTCTGTTTTGCTCTTTCGATATTTTACCCTTTCTTCCTTTCTTGTGCTTGTTCTTTCGCTCTTTTTCTTCTGTATTTTCTTTCTCTCTTTTGCGTTTTTTTCCCACACTTTTTTTCGTTCAATTGCCCAAACTATCGTTTTCTATTTCTTTGACAGTACTGTTTTGATTTTGAGGAGGAATTATTATTATTATTATTATTATTATTATTATAATAAAGGTTTTAAAATGTTAATGATTGGCGTTTCTCTTAACTCAACCACCCATCCTGGATGACTTTTCATTTAGCTCACCCCAAAGCATTCTGAGTTTGCCATATCAGACTAGGATATGTTGAATAGCATCACATTTTATTAAAAATCAAAGATTGATAAATGGTTCAATCTTATTAAAAAAGGAAAAATTCACTTTACACTTTAGTTCATTAAGTAAATTTGTGCTATCTTTTTATGCTAGGAGCATCAGACCACTAACTTGGCAAAATTACTCTTTAACGTCAAACTCTGGGATCAACTGTGAGGCAGTGTAATAATGCTAACTTTTAGAGCAGCCTTTGTACCTAAAAATGCTCTCTGTGCAGCTCTCTCTAGGTTTTGGGTAGAGAACAATTAAACGTTGCCACATAGCTAGTTTGCCAAAACCCTTTTTTGGAGGGGAAAACCCAAAACTTGGTTCTGGCATGCACAGTTTAATTCATCCATGAGCAACTTCTGCTTATAGTAGTTCTGCTAAACACACTGATGTTTTTGTTTTGTGTGTGTGTGGTAGGGAGAAGGCATTCCGCACCCTTCAGGAAGCGCTCAAGTGTAATTATGAGCGATGGCAGATCTGGGAGAATTTCATTGCTGTGTGTATAGACCTGGGCGAGTTCAGTGAGGCTATCAGAGCCTACCATCGGCTCATGGACCTCAAGGACAAATACAAGGACGTGGAGGTGAGTCAACATCACAGTTTTTCTCAGGTTAACCCAAAAACTCTAGGGCTGTCCCTGTCCAAAGATTTTCCTGGTCAACTAGTTAATTTAAGCAAATTAGTCGACCAGTCGTATGTTTATGATATTCATTTAATTACTTAAATATATACTCTGTAAATATACATTTCCGTCAGTGGCAGGGAAAGAGTTAAGTTAAATGTCATGCTGTAAGCGCTGTACTAATTTAGCTTCCACACTTGGACATGCGCCTAATAATAGTGTACATTTATCTAGGTTAACATTAGAGAGAACAGCCATGTAAAGTGTTTCAAAACATGTTTCAAATGATAAGGCATTTTTTTGTTTGATTTAATGATAGGGAAAGTTTGAATCTCATGCCCAACATAATTACCACATGGTTCAGCCGTGTTAATGAATGTTATGGACTGTGTGACTTCACCACTTTGTGTGGAGTTTTTTGTTTTTTCTCTGCAACCAACTGACCAATTAAAATTTGGTCAACCAAGCCTCCTCTTATCGACTAACGTTTGGTCGACTGTTAGGGAGCAGCCCTACAAAACTCTTTTTGCATACATTTTCAGAGTTTTTCTCAGATTAAATGTCTAACAACAACATAAACGTGAACTTTTTTGGCTTGTGTAACCATTGTAAAGCAGCTGGAGTCTGCTGTCATCATGGTTTCGACCACACTAACAGCTGCCCGACGGCATGCGCAGATGAAACAGTCATGTGAGAGGCTGTGTGTGTATGTGTGTGTGTGTAAGTGAGAGTGACTGAGTGAGTGTTGATAAGTGAATGTTTGTGTGAGAGAAGAGAGAGATGACTTCTCCCTAATCCACCAATATAACACATACAAAGTAATTCTTACCCCAGATGGGCTCCTGTCTGCTTACTTTCATCCAAGCACCCCTGTATGTCCCTCTGCATCCTTGGCCCCATCACACCTCTGTTCCGTCAGCTGTGAATGTAATAGCGCCGCTGTCATAACACGCGTGTCTTAAAGCTCTACGCCATTAGACACGTTTGCGCTGCGGCTGGTTGATGTACCAGCTGCTACATCCTATTAAATGCGTCGTTTGTTTTATCATTTGGTAGTCAAATTGCCTGGTAGTTGTTTACCTCCTTCACTTTACGGCTGGTCCTGGGTCACCACGTGGCAGTAAATTATCTTTTATTTTCACAGAAATTATGGCCTGACCTTAAAGAAGCTGTATCATGCATCTCTAATTTTTTAACACCCACCTCCTACTTTGTAAACTATGCAAAATATCTGAAACTCTAGCAGTGTATGAGCAAGTAGCCTAGGAATAATCAGGCCCAGAATAAACACAAAAACGAATTGTGTACACATGCACTAGGAGACTGCATATTAATGCATATTAATAGAGATATTAACTTTTTTATATTGTCTTAATTTGTGGGCGGCAGTGGCTTGTGGGCGGCAGTGGCTCAGTGGTTCATGTAGATTGTCTACAAACTGGAAGGTTGGTGGTTCGATCCTCGGTTCCACCTGACCAAGTGTCAAGGTGTCCATGAGCAAGACACCTAACCACAGCTGCTCCTTGCATGGCTGACTCCGCCATCTGTGTGTGAATGGGTGAATGTGAGGCAAAAATGTAAAGCGATTTGGATGGCCGTAGGTCTGTTAAAAGCGCTATATAAATGCAGTCCATTTACCATTTAATTCGGAGCAATTATGTTAAAAATAGATATCCAATGGAAACGGATATATCTATCGCTGTAACTGATCTATATAATTTTTAAAGTTTTTATTGTTTTATTTCATTTTTATTTTTAGTATATAAATATTATTTATAACATATACAGTAAGGATTTGAGTGAGTTTGACAAGGGGCAAATTGTAATGGCTAGACGACTGGGTCAGAGCATCTCCAGAACTGCAGCTCTTGTGTGGTGTTCTCGGTTTGCAGTGGTCAGTATCTATCAAAAGTGCTCCAAGGTGACAGGGTCATGGGCGGCCACGGCTCATTGATGCACGTGGGGAGCAAAAGTGTGGCCCAATATTTAGATACTAATACTAATTGAGAAAACGGTCTTTAAATATATGTATTGTAATTGAAATCTACATACACAATACATAACATAATACATACATAATAGATAGAGTAATAAAAGCGACACTTAAAACTGTATTTTTAATGTGTTCTTTGCACTAGCTCAAAATCAAAAAATTGTCAGATGCATGAAAAAAGTGTCTTTGCCTATAGTGTCTCGCCTTAAAATGTTCACAATTACTTGTTTTATTTCTTTCTTTATTTACTCTGAGGTAGAAGCAGACATCCATAAAAAGCTTGTACTCTAAATAGCAAACAAAAATTTAGATGTCGGAAGTGTCGGGGTCAAAGGGGCGCAGATATAATCCTGTTTCAGGATGCCAGCTTCTTTTACACGCACAACCATGTACTGAAACTTTTAATTTCTTTCTGAATAAGGTTTAAAATAGTAGGCTTTAGGCATAATTTCCTGTTTTTCCCTCCATTTTCTATGCTTCTGATTATTCGTTTGCGTCTGGTGAGAAGCTAGTAGCTCGTCAATTAAAAGTTGTGATGTGAAAGCACAGAAGTTGAAAAGGTCACCGCTAGCATTCGCCTCCAGCCCCTGTGAGTTACAGACGGTAATTGGGATCTCTGCGCTTGGCTGGACTGAAAATCATCACTCACTTCTCTCTACTGTTCATTTTACTCCCTTCATCATCTTTCTCTTCATACAGAAATGCTTCAGATGCGTGTTAGTGGGAAATTAGTTGAGAATATCTGTTAATAAAGGGAAAATGCGGTGCGTGTGCGAACATCTCAGTCTACAGTCATAAGACTTGTCTCTCTGTCATTGATCCCACCCATTAATTCACATTCCACAGAGACGGAGAAAAGAGCGACCCATCCTTCCTCCATCCTGAGCTAAAAAAAGAATACAGATGGATCAAGTATCCTCTTATCTCTCTCTCTCTCTGTTCCATTCTTCATTCCTTCGTTCTTCCCAGGAGAATTTTACCTCTCTCCTTAATTTAATGCTGTAAGGGGATAGTGCAGGAATTACACTTAGACACCCATTCACTTCCCCCATCATGAGGGTGAGGAGTCTTATCCAGTAAGCCCATTTAGTCATTTCACATGTTCCATGTTACCAACGGACAGTCACAGGTACCATAAAGACTCTCATTTATTTTTTTGGATTGAATAGTGGGTGTAAAAATGGAACTGTGTAACTTTTGGAATGGTCTCTTATGCTCACTAAGGTTGCATTAATTGGATACAATTTTTGTGAATTATTGTGAAATAGTTTTACCATTTAAAATGGTAGTATATTTTAAAATGTAATGTATTCCTGTGATGGCAAAAGTGTGTGTATGTACTGTGTATAATTATTATGTATATACAAATACACACACATGCATGTATACATTTAAGAAAAAGTCAAAAAAGACAAAAGTCTAGGTGAAAGCCTCTTTAAATAGAAGAACAATGTGGCCATACAGACGCACTGTCATGAGAACATGTGGTCCACATAAAAAACACACTGATCTCTGTGGAGGCTGTTTGCTCGGATGAAGTTGGTCTATCAGTCTGGTTGCAGTTAAAGTGTGAACATTAGTCTTGGGTGAGTGTATTTACACATACACATCACTGCATCTCTTTCACATTCTCTGTCTTTTTAAGAGTCATCCTTGTCTCTGCTACTCACAAGCACGCACACATGTGGACATGTCAAATTAATTGGGGTCAGTTTTCCATGTTGCATCTTCGTTAAAAAAACAACAACCGCTACTAATGAAGTGAACTAAAGTGGAATGCTTGAAATGTGACATCATTAGTCATCTTTGGTGGAGTTGTCAATCATAACACACCATCATATTTCTATTACTTTTATTGTCTTCACGATCAAATCGCATTAATAGTAGTCACTGGTTTGTAGATATTGTGACTAGGCTAGCATGAAGAATATTGTTCACCTCCCTAATTAAAAAATGGTACATAAAAAAAATGCATAAATTAATAAATATAAATGCAAAAGTTTAGATTAAAATACACTACCATTTAAAAGTTTGCAGTCAGTAACATGTGTATATATACATATACATATACATATATACACTTAATAGAACTAGGCAAAACAGTGTATAAGCAAAGACATCCCGGTCCTTCTCACACACATAAAGTTAATGACCACAAATTCTGGTTCTGCTTTAGTAATTACAGTGCAGTTAGGAGCTTGTTAGTTACAGAGCATACAGACACACAAACACATGTGGAACTTTGTGTGAAGGCCATGATTAATAGCGCTCTCACACACACACACACACACACACACACACACACACACACACACACACACACACACACACACACACACACACACAGAGTGAGGAATGTGGAGCCCAGCATTCAGGTCAAGTATTCTGGTAGTTTAGTGAAGTTTAAGGGTGTGGTGTGCTTAGTTTAGATTTTGGAGTTTGAGGAGAAAGCCTTCTCTGTCTCACACATGCATTTACTCGCTCTTAACAGCTTCCCTCGAGGGAATCAGACACTTCTGACTAGTCACACCTCACTGAAGGCTTCATAGACCCTGGTATTGACATCCGTCTCAGGTGATCCGTATTAGACGGTGCTAAATGCAAGTGTAAAGAGTCCAAAAATTTTAAATTATTTATATATTTTAACATTGACAAACTTGTTTAGAAAATTTTATCAACATGCATTTACATACTATCAGGTATAAACTGCAATTTCACAGCTTTTGAGATGAGCACCCGAGATTGATGTTAAATCCAGGTGTAAACCGCACCATAGTTTCTCAGACGCACTACGTTTCTGTGGAATCGTGTCTACAAAAATGCTGTCTCCATTCAGTTATTTATTTTGTGAATGTGTGAGAGGGATATTCATAAATGCACCTCTTCAGACAGATGTGATGAGGTTTGATCTCTTTGGCTTTTTCTGGTTTCTCCTGCACATGTACAGACTCTGGAGCGTCTGCATTTGTTTGTGTGGGAGAATAGCGAACAGTGAAAACAGCATCTCTAATCTCCCAGCTCTGTTGGTGGCGCGTGTGTGTGTGTGTAGAAAGAAGTGTGTCTTATTCATCAAGGTGTGTCTGCTGCAATACTTTGTTAAATCTAAACGAAAAATTAAAATAAAACATCTGGATATATCTGTCGGTCTGTCTGACAAAATGTAAGGGTAGGGTTTGCCTTTAAGGTTTCATTGTGTCTGACTCATGCAATTGCAGTTTAACTATAAACTATGAAACAGCCACAGCCAATTAGCTAGGTATGTGTGTGTATCATATATTTTTTTATTAAAATTGTCAGTCAGAATAGAGGCAGGCAAACAGAACGTCAACAGAGAATTGTTAAGACCTGTTCTCACCAAAGTTTGGATTCTGATTGGCTGTGATTTTGTTTTTATCGTTCATCAGATGGAAAAAATTTGCTCTGAAAGTGATTCCAATTATATGGTTGCTCTGTGGCGTTATCGTTATAGTTGTGGTGTGGACTGCTATTCTTTTATATTTAGAAAGATTTTTAGAACTGTATCGTTATCTTTATAGTCCTTGGTGTGTGTGAACGGGGCTTTAGTGTGTAAATGTAAGAGTTGGGGGAAAAAAGTCCCTATCGAGGAACATCTAAGAATGCAGAGGTCAAGTTTAGGGATTGCGGTTTTGACATCATTGCAAAGGTTAAATCAGGGGCTGGGATCAGGCACAGCACAGCACAGTAGAGGGTAAATGTCAGTTTTCCCATTGGATATTCACGATTGGTTCTTGAGTTTAAACAGCAGTCAGTTTCACCCTACTGAACGGTAACTCCTTTGGCGTTTTGTATATTTCTCTTTATCTTTTGTTTTTTTTTCATCAGGTTCTGGAAATCCTGGTGCGTGCAGTAGTGGATAACCTGACAGATAACCGTGGCGAACAAGCCTCCAATCTTAAAGCAAAACTGCAGGAACTCTTTGGTCGAATCTCCGCCCGCTGCAGCACAGACACCCAAATATGGAAACAGTACGCTCGACTCTACGGCGATGGCCATAGCAACAATGTAGAAGACAACGAAAAGGTACATTTTTATTTATTTTATTTAATTTCAAGAAGTGCCTATTATTTTTCTGTATTCACATCGAGTTAACCGAAGCAAAGAGCACCTGAGGTTTTTCTACAATAGATCAAAGTTTTTCTAGCAAATATCGCTTCTTTCTCCTTAAAATATTCAGTGTTTGATATAGTTTTTGTCAGTTCCTGTAGAGCACTCATGGGCTCAATCCCCAGGCAATGTGCATCTGGTAAAATATATACTTTGAATGCTCTGTAAGTCACTTTGGATAAAATGCATAAAGGAAATATAGTTATGAAGAGCGGTAAGTTACACCATTGAAATTTTACTGGGGGCGGAGTTGTCTAACATGACACTGCACTACCTAGCATGTCAAACTCAGTTTTACATGGAAGAGAGCTTTTATTGGTTGTCACTTTATTACCTTACATCTGGTTTGGTCATGATGTCTAATGTTTTTTTGATGTTTTTTAGGCACTACAGTTTCTGAGTAAAGCCCATCGGTGTGAGACACAGACAGCTGGCTGGGAGAAAGACATGGGCAGCTTCAGATCTGTGGTGAAAGGTGCCAAAGATATGGCTAGTGGTGAGACTACACACACACACACACACACACACAGCCGTGCTTTGCCTTTCTCTTTTACAAGGCCATTTGAGAGAGACGTACAGAATCGTGGTCCTGCACTCATTCAGAGAGTCACTCTATCATGGCTAATGTGGCAGCGCATAACCGTCTGAAAGGGCTGATGGATTGAGAACACGGAGCAGGAGCAAAAGCGACAAACAAGCCTTTTACCCCTCTGACCTCCACCAGAGACAGACTTCTGTTTGTGTGTGTGGGCACGTGCGCCTGTGTGTTTTCCAGATGGGTTTGCTTTTGTCTGTCCATCTGTGTGTGTGTGTGTCTCATTAAGAAGGATGTTGAGGATTTGGTCAGTGAGTGTGTGTTGAATTAAACATCAGTTGAGACAGAACACGGGTTTTGGGTTGAATAGCAATTGTTCCTCTATTTCTAACGGACTTTCTGTGTCTTAAATTCAAATGCCTCATTTTATTCTCAGCTGGCATTGAACATGGACAAGCTAGTATAAGCAATTGTGATCATCTTTTAAGCGTCTCTTATTCCATCTTACACACTCTCTCCATCAGCATGTTGTCCTTGAGTGTGCAGGCTATTTGTTGTTGATCTTAATGATTTATAAAGGGGGTGGCTCAGCAAATGTAGCAGAACCCTTTGCACGCCCCCATCCTTTCCCACTAACTCTAGCCTGCTTTCTGTGTGTGTGTGTTTGGGTAGGATCGATCGATGATAAGGGTAAGGGAAGTGTGTAAGCATGCGTAAGAGTCCATTCTTCACTGATTTGTGTTACCTTGTGCATTTGTGTAGATCTTGTTTGTATGCATGTATGTGTTGGTGCGCGTGTGTGTGTGTGTGGTGAATGAGCTCCGCGCTTATTAATCACAGCACTTCTGCTCTCGCCGCTTCAGGCAGCAACATGAAGATGAGATGGGAGAAGAGAGAGAGAATTTAGGATGGATGAATGGCTGGAAATGAAAGCAAAAAAAAAATATATAGAATGCAATAGCAACAGTAAATTTAGAAAGGGGAAAAAACAAGCAAGCAATACAGAACTAATTTAGAAAAATAATTTGGAATGAGAATTTAGAAAGTAAGAAAATTAAAAGGTATTAGAAAGAAAAAAAGAAAATAGAATTTAGAGTGAAGAAGGGGATCATTTAGAAAGAAAGAGAAAGAAAGAAAGAATGAAAGAAAGAATTTAAAAAAGAAAGGGGGAGATAATTTAGAAAGAAGGGGAGGGAATGTAGAAAAAAGACGTTTTTCATTTTTAACTATTTTAAAACAATCTTTACACCAAAAAAAGAAAAAAAGCATATCACTATTTAAACCATAACTCTACACACACCACAAGAGCATCTTTCACACTCCAACTTGCATTAAAAAAAAATATATATATATTTATATATATATATATATATATATATATATATATTTATATATATTTATATATATATATATATATATATATATATATATATATATATATATATATATATATATATATATATATATATATATATATATATATATATATATATATATATATATATATATATATATATATATATATATATATATATATATATATATTACTTTACAATATGCATTTCTACAGCAACCCAGTACTCTAGTAAGGATTTAAGCATGCCAACCAAATCAATATTTTCTCCCACATTTTCACGTTTTATGGGATTTTAGAATAGCCAACTTTGCCAGAAAGAAAGAGGAAAGGGGGGAAGAAGGAAAGAAAGAGAATGTGGGAAGAAGGAAAGAGAATCAAGGAAAGGAGGGGAGGAACAATAGGGAAGAAGGAAGGAATTAGGAAAAGGAAAGTATGGGAAAAACAAGAAAAGGGGGAAAGCAGTTAGGGTAATAATTTAGGAAGGATGCAACGAATGAATCTAGGAAAGAATGAATGTAGGAATGAAAGAATGATGGAATAAAAGACAAGGAAAGATGTGTATGTAGAGGTGTGAAGAGAGGAGAGAGAGGCCTTTGACACTGAGGTAGATGTTTACCTGTGAATCTGCTGTTTCCTCCATCTCTGTGGGGAAGATAAACAGAGCAGGTAAATAGCACACAAATGCATGCTGGGAATGCAAAACAGTGCCCTGTTTGATTATCATATTCTGCTGGAGATGCTGCTAAGAATGAGTTTCATTGTGGAGGAAATGTGTAGAACAGGTGACAGGTGTTAAATGTTTTAATGGTGTTAGATGCTGCACTAATAGCTGTAGTGATTAAACATGAGTCGCTCAGAGGTTGTGATCCATCAATTAATGTGAACAAAACTGTGCGCACGCACACACGATAGCAATACAGAAAATAATGGCCAGCTCTTTCTGTTAGGCCACAGACCTTGATATTGCATCACCTGACCTCTGGTGATCTTTGACAGCCGACACACTCAGTCTCTCCCTTCACTGGCTGCGCAGCATGCAGATGTTTAATGTTCCAGCGTCGTCCTCTGAACCGCCGTGACTCTGCTGGAGATGAAACTTCAGTAATTCCTCTCTGTCTCTCTCTGTATCTCAGTCTCCATCAGCTGTAGCAGGTCTAAGCACAATCCTCAAGAGGCTCTGCAGTTGCTGTCTTCAGCTCGACTCAGTTTGAAGAGCCTGGTTTCCAAAGCCAAAGTGAGTTACTCACACACACACACTCAGTTCTTAAAGTCTGTTGCTTTAAGAGCTTTGCTGAAGTCTTTTGTGGAAGTTGCATTTTTTTTTTGCCCATTTTTGGCTATTTAATGAAGTTATACATGTGTAAGTTTCATTTTCATAAAAGTTTCTTAAGCAGCAAATCAGCAGAATGATTTCTGAAGGATCATGTGACAGACTGGAGTAATGATGCTAAAAATTCAGCTTTGCCAACACAGGAATGCATTAAATAAAAAAATATATATGTTAGTAGAAAATCACAATATATTTTGGTCAAATAAATGTAGTTTTCTTTAAAAAAAAAATTTTTTTAAATCTTACCAACACCAAATTTTGACCGGTAGTGTATCAGGAATTGATTGGATTTTAAAAAGTGGACTATATGACAGGTGGGCTTCCTATCAAAGGAAAATTCAGAATGAAATTCTGAAAAGTTTTGATGAAATATTATTGACTTTTTTATATGAAATAACTTTGCAATGATGACTCGTTCATAAGAAGACCAAGAATGTGTATTATGAAAGCAAATGGTGTCAGTTTTGGTTTTATGTTATCTTTATATGTATTACAGGATTTTTTTGTGTGTGTGTGTTTTTAAAATGTAATTATTTAAAGTAAAAAAAAAAATTTGTATTACCTGCCATCTCACCTTTGTTACGTTTTCTCTTCACAGCAAATGTACACTGATGTTGCCACAGGTGAGCTCCCTGATGACCTCAGAGGTGATGTCACAGAGCTCGAGCAGCTTGTCACAGAGCTACAGGACCTGAGTGCCCAGCTACGCAGCCAATGAGAAGCCATATCACTGCTGTCCCTCCTTTTCCTCCTTTTTTTCATTAGTTTAAACTGTGCATTTTTAACATCATGTTTTAGACAAACAAAACGTCCCATCTGGAGATCCCGGAGTCCTCAGGATTCAATCAACTGCGAAAACCTAATAGAAAAACTTGGTGACTGGGTTAGAAATGTTTGTCATCATGACCTGATCCAGAGTCAGCTGTCTTTGCCCTAATCCGAGTTCCTGCGATTACACAATGTGTGATTTTTTTTTTTAAGGTCCTTCGAGGCTGGAAATGAACTTCCTTTGTACAACGTTGCCTTATTCCAATTAAATAAATAGTACACAATACTTTCTTACATATTTAATGTCTCTGCTTGTTTTTTTGAACATGCGTACAGTCAATTAATATTGAAGGATTTGCACAACTGACATCTAGGTTACACAACATCAGATATGTTGCGTCAGTGTTGTAGCTCATTTAAGTTTGAGTCTAGGTCAATACCGGAGTACAGTAGATTGAATCCGAGTCTAAATGCTTGATCACAAGAATCTACAAGACTATTTGCACAAAATGTAAAGTCTGACAATGTTTGCTATAAACTATTTAAGAATGCTATTCTTTTTTCCCCCAAACTAAACTTAAAGTCCTCATGAAATCAAAACCGATCTTATTTTCTTTGTTAGCACATATTACAGGTCTTTGGGTGAACAATTAATCTGTGCAAGTTAATACACAGAAAATAATTGTTTGTCGTGGTAATCTTTAATCAAAATCTGAAAAGTTACTTCCGGTCTGGAATGGCGTTCCTTTTCCGATGATGTCAGTTTGATGGCTTGGGTTTGAATATGCTTAACCACTCCCTTCCAACCGTTAGTCTGCTATGAGCGAGGGATGGAGAGGAGGAGTGCTGAAGTGAAACCCTGCCCTCTATTCGATATTCCGTTTCACTTGGAAATGCATCACAGCACTGAAGAAAACTCAGTTGCTACTTCCGGTTCACTGGGCACTGAATTTAAGGCAAATATTTAACCCTAGGCTAACCAGAATTTAGCATTTGTTCATTTAAAATGAGAGTTATGACTGTTGGTTGACTGTTACAAATAAAAAATTTAAAAAATCCCATATTTGATTATTCAAGAATATCTATGCAGGTGCATTACCATTCAAAAGTTTAGGTTTGGTAAGATTTTATGTTTTTAAAAGAAATATCTTAAGCTCACCAAGGCTTTATTTGATCAAAAGAACAGAAAATTATAAATATTTTTAATTGTAATAATAATAATTTTTAAAAAATGTATTCCTGTGATAGCAAAGCTGAATTTTCAGCATCATTACTCTTCAGTGTCACATGATCCTTATATCACGATCCTAATATGATAAATTTAGTGCTCAATAAATATACCTTATAATCAATGTTGAAAACAGTTGTGCTGTTTAATATATTTGTGAAAACTGCTTTCTTTTTCAATTCTGCCGTAAGATTACTCGTATTGAATGTGGATTCATTTCATTGTCAGTATTTCTATGAAATATAATTTAAATTTGAGAGATTTATCAAATTTAGAGATTTATATTTAACCATCTGATTTCTCAGACTCTCTTCCTGTCTGACGCACGTCTTGCATGCACGTCTTTGCGCCTTTATGACCATCAGTAACTTTTCAGCGTGGTATTTGAGAAATACCTATATCTGTAAGTAATTAGCTTTCATTGTGAGAACGTTTCTTTGTTTGCTTAACTGTTAAGAGAAACCAGGAGATTTGGCAGTGTTTGGTTATGTAGACAAATGATGTAATATTGCCTGGTAAGTTCCCTCAGAGAACCTACTGGGAAGCTGGGGGCTAAAACATGAAGCTGACTTAAAGCAAACATCCTGTGTCTCTTCTGGGAACAACCAAGTGAGCTATTTCCAGAGATTACGCAATGTGAGCACACTGTTAGTTCGATCACAATGTCACATATATGTTTAGCGAATGCTTCTACATCATCCCAAAAGTGTTCTTCAAGAACGTTCTGAATGGAGTGCAGCAGTATTTTTGTATGTCAACCCGGAAGACGGCATCGTTGTTGTGCCCTCAACAAAAACCCAATAGGATTTTTCCGTTTGGATTATTGCAAAACATAAGCTCTATGATCAAACAAAAGTGTATGAATCTTAAATGTTTTGATCTTCATGATAATCTTCGCAAATGAACACAACTTTTATTAACTTTTAAGTCTCAATAAAATCACCAGAAGTAAAATGCTAAACATGGGTTATTAAAAAAAAACTACACCACAGTCTCATCTCGCATGACTTCAATGTCACCATCACTAGCTTTCTACAACTCTTTAAAAAATAACAATTTAAACATTTTCCCTTAAAATTTGAGTTTTGTTGAGCAAGAACATGATTGAACATGAGGCTGAGAACCCAAAGCAGATGAGTGAGTCAGTTTACCTGTTCTGTGTGATGACGTTTAAAGGTGCTGTATGTAAGTTTTTCACTTTACTAAAGCATAATACAATATGCTTGCAGATAAGTAAAAACATGCTAAATTCACCTACCTGTTTCTCAGATAAACAATTCTACAGCCTTTTTGTTCAAAATGTTGCTTTTTTATTTAGTCTCACGCCCACCGCTGAATGTCTGATGCATATGGCACACTTTTCTGGAAACGCTTCTGGAGTTTCGAAGTCATAATCTGATTGGTTACGAGACCTGTGTGATGTGTTCTTTAACTGTCCACCTGAAAACAAATGCTGTCGCGTTTACAACTTTGACGACGAGCGCTTAAAGGTCCGATGGCATAAAATTTTCATTTTATGAGGTTTTTCAACATTAATATGAGTTCCCCTAGCCTGAATATTGTCCCCAAGTGGCTAGAAATTTTGATCGGTGTAAACAGAGTTCTGGCTGTCTTTCTCTGCCTTTGAGAAAATGACAGCTCAGATGAGCTGATCTTGAATTTTCCTGTTATGACGTCATAACAGGAGCGGTTACCTCCCTTTCCTCCGCCAAGAGAATTTGGCACGCCCATGCGAGCGCCATATTTGTTTGTCCTTGAGAGATCATGGCTTGTGAACGAGTGAATGCTGGCCGTTTCTCAAAAGTCTTTTTTCAGTTCCTTCTGATCTGTGATCAGTGATTTCTGATGTGTAGCTAATTATTCAAGTTCACACAGAACTTTATTATTCGTGCACACGCTGCGGCTTCTCTCCCGACAGTACGGTGTTTTTGTGTTTTCTATCTTGTGAGTCTATCTGTTCTAAAATGTGCATACAGTCGTGAGTTTCTGCTCAACATCGGCAGAGCAACATCTTTAGAGATAAACTTCACGCACGCCTAAGCTCGGCCTGCACTGACCGGTCGGCCTTCAACATCACCGACCCCCAGTACTGCATCTGGCCCACAGCGGAGGCGCCTTACGCGGCGCAAGATTAAGCAGAAGGGGGGGTAAGCGTGGGGGTCTCCGGGTTAGACTAGCCAGCTATCACCACAATAAACTAGATTACATTCGATTACTGCGCTGTTGTGTCTATGTTTGCGCTGTGTACTCAATGCGCGTCACTGACGCTTTTCATATGATAGGAAAATATCTCAAAATAATGCTATAATCAACACTTACTCGTAACTCGTCCATCTCGACAGCTGTAATGGTACAGGTTGGTAGAATAAGGAGGAAGGCGGGCTCGGCGTGACTGAGACTCGTGTTTATTCAGAACTCTCAGATACAAACAAAATAAACTTGCGCTGACAGCGCTCTCATAACTCAGTAGTTACAATATAACTTTGTTAGCAATCGCTCCATCTCTGGTCCCCTAGTGATGTCCGGTTCGTGAACGAATCATTCTTTTGAACCGGTTCTTTTTAGTGAACCGGTCGAACCAGTTCACCAAATCGGACTGAATCGTTCTAAACGGTTCGCGTCTCGAGTCAGCGCTGATCCATAATTTACTAAAGTTACTAACTTTTTGACATGAGTGACAGTCCCTCCGACTAGAAATAAACAAATAACCTGTAGTATATGCTAGTAACTACAACAGTTCACTGAACTGCGACGTGCTGAGAGAACTGATGAGAAGTGAACTCAGGTCCATCCGTCTCTCTGGCAGGCTCGTGCCTCGTAGACCTCGTTAAACCACGCCCCCTCCGCTACAAGATCTAATACTCATTTCAAATGCAAAGATGTCAGCCAATCACAACAGTGGGCGTTTTTACTGAAGTCTCACAGCAGACACGCCCCTTGAAACAGGGCATTCAGCCAGAGGGCAAACATCAGTATAGAAAAAATGGCTTTTATTTCTAAATTAAAACATTTTATTGTGTAAAAATCATACTAACAATATAAGTACACCTCAGAATACATTACAAAATAAAATTAAAAATCCATGCCATGGGACCTTTTAAGGATCAACTATGTGCTGGGTTTTCAAAAGTATGAAGAACCCCTACTCCATTGTTGCAGTAAACTTGCACAGTGTTCTTGAATGAATAATTTATCAATGCACGCCGGTCTGTAATTGCAGGGACATCAACTTTACATTTTCACAACCCTAAACATGACGCGGAGCAAAACCAACTGTGATTGGTTCGGTTACATGTCAGTAAAACGTCCTCTTGGGCTGTCCTTGACCAAAATACCTCATCCAGGCAGTACTCGATGCTTTTGGAAGCTAGCAAGATGTGCCTAAAATAAATATCAAGCTCTCCTCGCTTTTCCTAAAGGATGCCGTTGTCAAAATGGCAAATGGTGTCGCTCAGGTAGCATCTAAAATCAAAACATTGTATTTGAAACCCCCATATTACATTAGAAAGTTGCTGACAGAAGACATCTGCTTCCCTCCCACCGGGGCTGTCCTGCTGGCTCTGACAACAATCACAAAGCACATTTTTAGCTACATAAACTGTTAATTCCCCAGCACAGCTCTCCTTCCTCCCACAGGGCTGTGGTGATATCACTGATACAGTGTGAAGTTCCTGTCCTCCCTTTGTGGGCCGCATGTGTGGTTGCCGTATAGTTTAATTGCCGTCTTGTGCACCAATGAACAATTTAAGAACCCAATGGCCCTGCATTATGTTCTCTGTCGGTTTATATATTCGTAAAAGTTGATCGTGATACAATTGATCTTTTGCATTTCAGGCCCTATACTGTGCAGATGAAGCAGCAGAGACTCTGATATTCCCAAGAAGCGAGATAAGTAATTAAAGGGGTGGTAAAACACATTCTTTTGAAGGCTTGACTGTGTTTGTGGGGTGCACTGTAACATGTATTCATGCTTCGTTTTAAAAAAAATTGCCTTATTTTTCATATATTTGACCTTTATTCTACACTGCTCTGTCCCTCCTTGTAAAACGGTCTGATGCTTTCCGGGTTGTATGAAGCCAGTCCCTCAAAAATACGCAATGGGCTCAGATTGGTTAGCTGGCCCAGTGTGTTGTGATTCGCTAACCGCAGTGCATGTCGGAAACGTCACGCCCCTTACCGGAGGCTGTGCTTTGGTCAGTATTAGAAACAATGGCGTCAATAAAACCATATGAGCCCGAATCAGACCCAGAACATTTGAGTGAAGATGATCGAGCAGAACCTGTTCATTCCTCAAGAGTAAAGACTGCGGGTCTATAGTGATCGCTACTGAATGGCACTTTAACTTTTGTATTTTTAGAACGATTATAGCCAAATATCTGTCGCAAGAACAAACCCAAAACGAACACTAAACACTGGCTTTAACTAGTAAGTTAGCCAAATCACACACAGAACCATGTTTAGCATGCCTGTAGATAAACAATACATAAAAGCTCTAATCAAAGAATCATTTACACTAATGCCAGGTTCGCTGTTGAGATTTTAACGTTAGTGTTTGTAACGTTAGGTGTTTGTCGGATAACGTTAAGTATGAATGAGCTTTTAACAGACTGGTTTGCAGAACAGTGTTGTCATCTGTTTACTTCCTTGCTACAACCTATTACAGGAAAACACATCGATGAAAAATAAATCAGACTTACAGGTTGTGGCCCGTGAACAGCTTCTGTTTGTAAATCCAGCTTTCAGGACAAGCCGTTGTGCATATCCTGTATTGAACTCGCGAAGTTTGTGGAAGATTGTGTTGTCCTCCGTGAAATGTGCAGCGCGCGCGTCGTGCATCCACGCACCGGCAGTGTTTTTTTCACGCAGCTGACGTTGTGCAAATCCGGCATTGAAATCGCGAAGACGGTGGATGTTTTCCTCTGTTAGATGTGCTGCGGGAGCCCTGCGCCCGCCTGATTCCCCGCTGACTCAAACACACGTGCATATAACATGCTGTATGTTAAACGCTCTGCAACGCATCCCCGTCCCAAGGATGGCTGAACAGAGCAAGTGCCCCAGACCTGCAATCCGGATGAAAATAACAGCGTTTCCTTGGCATCGCGGCAACAACACTCCAGCCTAACTAACGTTATACCACAACAGCGCCGCCATACAAAATGGCCTCACCCCCCCCCTATTTAATATTCTCGGAGGAGGGGTTTATGTAAATATTGAGCCTGTTGATGTCACCAACCCTGGAGGAATGTCTGTAGTCGCCTACTGGCCGTTTGCTGTAGTTCTTAGAAACTGATTTCTTTAAAAGCAAATATCTCCCTTTGCTTTAAACTTTGAACGTTGTAACTTTGAAGATGTTGTTTATGCTCAAGCAGCAACATTACACGTTAGCTAAAGTTAGAATAGTGAAATCGTGGTTTACCACCCCTTTAAGGATTTGAATTTTGAGCACGGCCTTAAAGGGGATGTTCACCCAAAAAAGATAATTCTGTTTTTTTTTACCCATTTTTTTTACATGTTGTCCAAAAACAAAAGGAGATTATTTGTTAGGAGATTAATGTCTCAGTGTTCTTTGTCTATACAATGAAAGTCAATGAGGTCCAGTGTTGTTTAGACCTCAGTGAATTCCAAAATATATATATATTTTTGTGATCCACAAAAGAAAAATAGTTTACAACAATAGGCGAGTAAATTATGACACAATATTATTTTGGGGTATACTGTCTTTTATGCAAAGTATTCATCCAGTATAGCTATTTGTGATACAAAAAACATCACATTTTGTGACTGCATTGATAGAGTTAAGGATGGCTTTTGATTTTCCCAGTAAGCAATGACAGCTGAAACAGGCGAGTTGGCCTTTCTATTTCTTATGCATTACTGATACTGAGTACCACAGTAACTGTTCACAGCCTGGATAATTCAAGCTGTTTTTTTTAATTATTTTTTTTTATATTGCAAATCAGACCCATGAATATGGTATATGACTTTTGAAGAAAGAACTGTTTGAAATGTATTTAAATATTGTTAAATGAGTTTTAGTGAATCCATTTTAAGTTTTTCTTATATTTTCTTTAAATACCCAATTTGAATGTCACTGGATATGAGGTAAATTAATTTGCATATGCGCATAACTTACATGGCTGAGTGCATTATTACTAGTGTTACAGTTACTCCTGCTCCTATTGTACATTAATTTGTGAACCATTTCATAGAGCTATGTCAGTTTTTTTTTAATATACTATGTCAAATTATTCAAAACCTCAATAATGAAAATCAAAAAGTCACATGGGGAAAAAGGACGTTTCACAAACATTTCGGCTCTCATGCCTTCTTCAGTGTCTGTGTATTGAGTGCGATTCACCATTGACTTTTGATGCAAGTTATATGGATTCACACAGACTAAAATAAGATAACTCTGGATATAAGAGTGCATGGTGTAAACTACTTTGTTGAAGCATGCCAAAGTCTTTCCATTAACATTATACACACTCTCTCTCTCTCTCTATTTTTTCTCTTTTAGTTATGATGGTCATTATTTTTAAACTATAAATAGCTATGACCCAAGAATAGCTTTATGACAGCACCCTCTCTCTCTCTCTGTTCCTTAACCGAATCTAGCCATTAGACCTGGCAGGAACTATCTTTTTATTCAATTAAAGATCATCAATGAAAATATAACTCTAATAAATTCAGCAGTCATTTTCACAGAAGGGAGTGTGTGTGCTTGTGTACATCATAAAAATGGACTCCTTCACACTTATCAGGTTGTGTAGGAACAACTTCTACCAAGACATTCGTTTCTCCTCAAGGATGATCTCATGCTTTCAATAAATCAATTTGGGACCTCCTTCCAAATACTCCAAAGCTTATGAGGAATGGTATTCCTTGTCTGTCTATCTGTCTCTCTGGCCGTCTAACCCACGCATATCCTAAAGTGGGCTGAACTCGGTCTAGGCCTAAAATGGTCTTGATCTAAGGATGTTTCTGAGTCACTTTTCAGTAATGCTGTAAAGACGTTCTGGTAATCCAGATAACAAGCGTCTGTAGGAGGACAGAGACTTTCGGCTAAGTTTAGGGAATTGTGAGTGTGTGAAAGAATGGAGGTATGTTCATCTATTTGTGTGTCGAAACAGGAGGGTGTGTAGATGCTGTATTAATAGGATCCGGTTTTTGACGTGTAGGGAGGCTATAGGGTCCCCGTTCATGGGCAGAAGGCTCTCAAAGTCAGATTTAGAGCTGGTAAGCAGTCAGGCATGCTGCAGGGAGAAAGTCATTTAGATCACATAACTGCTTAGAACAACACAAACGGCTTTGATTCAGTGTTTCTGACTGTTACATAAGCAGCTGAATAAATCAAGCTGGGTTTTTTTGAGAATGTAATTGCTTATATATTTCTGTTGAGATGGCAATATAGATGCCGTGCAGCTTAACCAGAAGATGGTCTTAGCTGGTCTCCCAACCTGGCCAAGCTGGTGTTCAGCCCGGTTATCTGGGCAGTCAAATAATGTTCCAAACTGGCCAGCTTGAACATGTCCAATAACTCTCTAAATCCAGCCAACAGACCAGGCTAGGAGATTATTTTTATTTTGTAGCTATCAAATGCTGCTATGAATCATAAACATTTACTATTCGTTTGTTGACCATGCAGAGGAGAACTGTTAAAAAGCGCTACGCTACACAAAAAAAAAAAAGGTTCTATATGGCACCAAAAATGGTTCTTGGCTCGTAATCATAGGGGAACCTTTTTAAGTGCTATATAGCACCAATTTTGGTGCTTCAGTGGTTCTTCACCGGTTCTTTGACTAAGGTGCTATATAGCACCGCTACCATATACAGAACATGTTAAGATATGGTGCTATATAACACCAAAAGTGGTTCCTCTATGATTATGACGAAGGACCATTTTTGGTGCCATATAGAACCTTTTTTGTTTGTTTTGGAGTGTATATAAATAAAGGTGACTTGACTTGTTTAATCAAATCCTATTGTATTTTTTCAAATTCTAGAATAGGCTAAGCCAAATTAGACAGATGACAATATGGGCAGGTTATGTGGTGTGCCCTTATTCTCAAAAAACACAATAATAATACATTACATTTCAATGGCTATATTTGTAAACTGGTTAGTGCCAAGTATGGAATTAATCAGATTAAGATGCTTTCATATAGACAAACCTGTTACCAATGCCTTGTTTTTTTTTTAATCACCCACAAAGTGTTCAATCCATATGCCATACTTTTTGCCATTTTGAAATATGAAATGTTGTCCATTTCTTGCATACCCAACCATTTTTTCATGATTCCATTACAGTGTTTCTGACAATCAATACCTCTTTGTCAAGTAAAGCAGCCACCGTATAGAAGTGTCAGGGTAAGATATGAGCCATCTGAAACATTTTACATTAGGTTTCAGTCAATATTATTTTTTTATTTTTTTTTAATTAAGTACCCTGTTTCCAGAGCTCCCTCGAAGTGTATCTTCTCTTCCACACATGCGCATTTTTGTCAGAATGGAAGAAATGTGGTTAAAACAGATACTCCGATTATGGTTATTCTAATTATGCGCATAATTGTTGTATTCTGTTTACATGAGCTTCAGCTTATCACGGCATTGCGTTAGCCAGTTATGCTAATGCAATTTTGTGTATAATGTTCAGTCCACATTTGATGCCCAATGCACTAGAATAACTTATTTTTCGTAAAGAGATGTGTGAAACTGTGGAATTGGCTGCCCTCTATATGACAGACTTGACTTATTATGGATGCACTTCTACAAACGACCCCCATCTTCAAAATCATAAGTCTGCAGAGTTCTACAGTTTTTTTCCCCCTTTGGTTTAAGGGTTCAGCCCCACATGTGTGTTCCAATAAGAGCTCCATCCCTGACGTCATGTCTGCAGGAGATTGGCTATATGGCTCGAGCACAAACTCCTGCCCTTGCACACACGCGCGCTGAAACTTTTCTAAGAGTTTTCAAACTTCTGCTCGAGCTCAAGTCGCGCGCACTCGAACTCTCTCGCCTCCTTGACTCCCGATTTCCCAGATTTCCGTTTCGTGCTTTGAAACTTTCTTTCACTTTAAGCATTGTCCCACTCTTTTAGAGGTATGTGTATGGCGAATAGATGACAGCGCGCGAGGGTTTACAACTGCTTCACACGCGACAGAGTGTAGCACTTATATAGTTTTATTTTTGTATCTTTCTTTCTATAGTGTGTGTATATAGTACATAGTGTTTTTTTCAAACTCCCCCAACACTTTCACTTCTTATGGATATGGCTGTGCTCATGTGGGACATCATTGTTTCTCTAACGTTATTTATTTCTCCGGCGTTGATTTCGGCGGATCAGAGAGGCTTCAGGAAACTGTACGTACTGCAGCCGGGACCGAGCGGTACGGACGGGGTTCACGTGAGCTCCATTTCATCGCACTCGGGATCGTCGGGACAGCCACACTCCTACAATGTGGAACTCAAAGCCAGCTTCGGCGGCCAGGTCCGAACCCGTAGAATGGGTCACCAACCGAACCCGAGCATTCCGATACGCCAGGACGCGCAGCCTGGTCGACACACAACCAGCCATCATATGAAAGTGTCAGGGTAAGATCAGAGCCACATATATTCAAGTACACAACACTTTACATTGAATGTCGAACAAAATAGCCTACTTTTTTATTTTATTTGAATGATAATTATGTTGTATATTGAGATATTGTATTATCTTTGGATTATTAATGAGTATTGTAGTGTTAAAAAAGTTTTTTATCTTTTTGCGGTCTAAATGGTCACAAAGTTCATGACTCCAAACAACTGACACTAAAAGTAACTTTACCTGGGAATACCAATATTGAGTGCTTTTCTTTAGAGACTATATTATTGGTATAAATATCGGTTTAAAAAAAACGGATTACTGAGCTGTCTTCATTTTACAGTTTGTTCATTAAAAGTAAATGTAAAAATTAGCCATAAGAAGAAACAATTATATGAAAGCTAAATTCTAAAGTGATGCGTCCATTGTAATGATAAACTTAAATTGTTTCTCATTACATTGTTAATAGAAATAAGAATGTGAGTGTTTTAGTTCTATCTTTTGATCGCCAGTGGTTTGTTGACAGCCAGATGCCATTAAGCACCGATAAATTAAAGTCTACAGTGATCATAATGTTCTAAAAAGCACACTAACATCTGTTGTTTCAGGAAACCACACAAGCCAGTTTAAATGTAGGCTACCGGCTCCCCTAGCAATGAACCTGATGCCCCTTAAAAATGTTCAGCAGGCCATTCACAAAGATTTTTCCACATTCCCTACAATCACAAAGAGTATTGAGTGCATCCCAGCCTTGCATTTCTTCATATGTTCTGCACTTTGGATCAGTTCCTCTTATTTGCTGTTAAGTACAGTATGAAATTGCACAGTGGGAATAAGAGGACTGATTATATTGGAGCCTCAACCAGCTTTGGCCCCAGGCCCTCACATCACTTCAGTGAGAGCAGACTTACATCAGAAACCGCTCTGGGTGGGCGGGTGGGGGCTGAGTGGGTTGGGGGTTACAGTAAGGTTAGTATGTTCAGTGGGGTTGTGTGTGAGTGTGACTGTTGATGTCATTGCAGAGTGAACGTCTGTGGGGGGCAGTGCTGTGTTGGTTGGAGCAAGACCCCAGGATCTCAGCGCTGCACTAAACGTGAGTTATGACGATTCTTTTGTATCATGCACGTGCTTGGGTTCTCTCAAGTCTTTTCTTTTAAACTTCACTTTAAAAACTTGCTTGGACAAGGGAATCCCTTTAATCACCCTGGAAGTCAAGTTCAGAATGGTGTTTTGCTACAGACTGTGGGTGTCACATGAAATTAGCTTTCAACAAAATCTGGAAGAGGGGGTTGAGTTTGTCTGATAAGGAAAGGTTTAGGCTTTTAACAGAAAGTTGCTGTTTCCATTGTATTTAGGGATCATCTTGGAGTTACCAATCCTGGACATCATCATTTACTGATCACATACTGTCGCGCATGTTGGGTCGGGCAGTTGTGACCTAATGTTAGAGTCGGACTTGGTAACCCGAAGGTTATGGGTTCGAGTCTCAGTATACCGGCAGGAAATGTAAGTGGGGGGAGTGAATGAACAGCGCAGCAAAAATGGCTGCCCACTGCTCCGGGTGTGTGTGTTCAATACTCACTGCTGTGTGTGTGCACTTGGATGGGTGAAATGCCGAGCACAAATTCCAAGTATGGGACACCACTTGGCTACACATCACATCACTTTAAATGTGGCTCCAAACCCATGCTATGTGCTTTTGAGCAAGACATTCAACTGTCTTGCACCATAGTCTCACTGCAATGCATTGTCCAGAAACGCTACACAAATGTATACTAAATATAAGCAAGAATAGTTGAATTCACATATTAAACTAATGGTTTAGAGCTCTATATGTCATAAATTTAAAATTCCGTCATCACAGAATAATTAAAGTCATACAGGGTAAGGGTGTTGTGATTATGACTTTAATTCTTCTGTGGAATACACAAAAAACATACTTTAAAATGTGTTTTGTCAATGAAAGTCAGTAGGGTCAAGTGTTGTTTTGGACCCCAATGACTTTTATTGAATGGACAAAGAAAATAATTAATGTCATACAGATTTGGAACAACATGAGGGTAAATAAATGTCAGAATTTTCATGTTTGCCTGAACTCTCTCTTTAATGCCATGAGCAGTTGCTGTGGTTAAAAAGTGGCATATGCTGAGACATTTTATGGTGTCCTTCATAAACAACCAGACAGACAGCTGCAGTGCCCACCTGTGAGTGGAGTCAAAACTGTCTTCGTCAGATCTTAAGTAGAGGGATGGGGGGTGGTTTAAAAGAGGGTGTTTACTGTTATCATAGGTGTACATTTTGAGTGGGTGGCGGCAGATGATATGTGATAGCGTATATCAGCAAACACTCAGTATATCACAACACGCTCAAGTTACAAGAAAATCTGAACATTAATCTGCAAGTTATTGCAGACAAAATCAGAGCATCAACATGGGAATGAAAACTATGGGATTATGACAGAAAGCGTTTTGAATAATTCATCGGCATTTTAAAATTCTGTTACTGACAGAAATGTTTCAGTTAATGCAATAGACAGAAAGTACAATCATAGAAAACTAAGTTAGAAGTACACAGAGGTGTGGGGCAATTGTTTAGGTATAGAGAGTATGATAAACCAGTGGAAGGGCTGGATCAGTTTATCCTTACTTAGCCTGTGTGTTTCTACCAGCAGGTTATATAAGAACCGGCCACTGTATGTGTGGAAGGACATGGAGGCCACCAGGGAAAAGCAGGAGTTGCACCTCCACCCGCTGTCTCAGTCTTACATCCAACACACATTCCTTTTACCCACCTTCTACACATATCCTAGACGATCAATATTGTGTCTACATCCCCTGTCTCCAGTGACATTCCTCCTTCCTTCCCCTTGTTTTTCAGGAATGATAAATTGGCGTTTTTGTGTGTACAGTCTATGGCACCTCCAAGATTGTGTCTTGGATGTCTGCTGCATTTTGACAAAGTGTTTTGTCTTGGAGCTTTGCTTCGAACATCAGGTGTACATTTTACTAGTGTACAGTGATTATGCAGACAATTTCATCCAAGTGATCTTTCTCATACATTAAAGTCAGCCTTGGTTCTATATTTGATGGATATGGTTTTGTTTCTCATGGGCTTGTCTGCAAACTACACAGCCATAGAGAATATGGGTTTTTGCAGACAGTTTGTAATTTTTCAGTGGCAGATACTTTATCCTTTCACAGCTTAATGACTTGACGACTACGTCAACCATTCAGTCAGGTTGATTTCTTTAAAAAGTGCAGACAACTATTAAGATACTGCTCGATTTGTTTGAGCCTGACACAGCAACACTGCTTTAACCAATCCTTACGTGGAGAGTTTGGGGGTGGGGCTTTTTGTTGGACTGCTTAAACAAGCAGACTAATGTTTTGAAAGCACTACAGAACCACAGTGATTTGGTGTAAAACCTTTAGAATAACAATATTGTACCAATATTGGCAGTTACTTATTGTCTTTGTCATTTTTCAAAGCAAAAATTTCCAAACAAAGCTAAAGAAAAATGAATTGTCACGCCTCTCCAGGAAAACACAGTTGTGCCGTTTTGTTCTTAAACAAATCCGTTTTTGAACTGGTCTCAAAAATATTGAAAACGGTAAGTAAGTGATTCGGTAATTTGTTTCTCTGCTTTTTGAAGGAATTGGTTGAGTGAATTATCCAGTGACTCAGTCATAAAGTACCTCCACCTACTGGTAGAACAATCACGAAAAAATCCCCAACACAATAATGCACAGTAAAGTCTGTTTGAACAGAAGGCATCATATATGTACGTTTGCAATTAATATTAGTAATACAATTATACTATTATTCATTTATTGTGTATAGACAGAGAGAAAGAGGGAGAAAAAGAGAAACCCCCTGTTTACAGAAAGAGGTCCTGTTTACACAGGCAAAGGAATCACTTTGCAGGCCATCTGGAGCAAACCCAGAGCACATTCCTGCTTCAGCCATCCCTTTTATTTTCAATGGAGGCGTCTATAGTTTGATGTCAGCTGCACAGTGAGTGGCCTGAGAGCCCTTAAATTTGAGCTGAAATGTAACAGAACGTTTTTAATGGAAGACCTTGCAGGAAAATTGAGTGTGGAAAGGGAAGCCTCTTTAACACCTCAGAGAACGTCTCTATGACCGTTTTTCTGCTGACTCAGGAAATCTTGGGTTTATATTGTTTAAATTTTTTTTATGTCACTATAGTGTCACAAAACCATTTGTTTTTATGTTTTGCCCACCTTTTGTGAAAGGTTATTCTCATAAACGTGACTTATGATATAGGGTCACCATTATGTATGCTTTGGAGTAAATTAAGAATAAAATATGACCTTTTTCGTTCATCTGACAGCAGCATTAGATGTAGGAATTCATGGTGACTGGGACATAGCAGCGAGAATAAATCATGGGTCTACCATTTTTCATCAGTTTCATTGCTCATATATTTTTCTATATAGGGGGAAAATGAAAAAGTCCCGGTTGTAGTCAGTACCTCCCCTTGTGTCTATATATCTTCCTTTCCATTTGTGTTTTAGAATTACTATGTCTCCTCTCTCCACCTCTCCTGTCTCAAAAGATAGACCTGATCGTAAATTTTCCTGCTAAAAGTTTAATGGGGTTTGATTTTTCAGCTTTTAATGCTCACCTCACTCAGAAAGTGGTAACAAAGAGAATTGTCTGAATAAAAGCAGCTTTTGTTTTTCCTGGCTGGTTCTTCCGAGCTGCATGGAACTTCGTAGGTGAAGTGTTTAACCCGGAGCTGTCAGTCATCCAGGTTTTGTCGCTGACATCGAGTCCTATTATTGTACAGTGCAGAGGGGCACTGGGATATTGGCCTTCTTATTTTACCACCAGGATATTGCACTCCAGTTCCTTATCTCTAACGGAACAGGAAGAGTGTTAATCCTGGTTCTTTTTTGGCCCATCAAGTCCTATAAATAAATGGCAATGTAGACCAGGGGCCAACTTACATGCACTGCTAAATATTTGAGCATTGCACCATTAAATTTAGTTGAAACATATCCCTACATATAAACTAAATATTTACGGAAGACTTCAACCAGGAATAATAGTTGGTATAAACTAGCAGAACGATTGGATTTCATCAATGAGCTCATGTTTTAACTGACAGATAAATGATGTTGACATTTACACCCATTTATATTTTTAGAGAGGGAGCTTTATGTGAATAAATGAGTTCTTAGCAGCTCTCCTGCATGAAACCAATCTTAATGGTGAACTTTCCAGTGTGCCTCACCCTGTCATTTGTGCATGCCAGGGTTTCAAAACAAAATATGTAATTTAAAATAAATAAATAGCACATTTTCAATTTTTTATTTAAAAATGTATTGCCCTTTAAGATACAGTTCCTGAATTATTTATTTATGTATTTAATTAATTGGACTAATTGGACTAATGAATGTAATTATGTATTTAATTACATTTTTTGGTTATTTTTTAACACAATTTCTTCTTACAATTTTGAAGGCGGCTTATTGGATCAGTAATAGTAAATGTCCTATTATGCTTATTCTGTTTCTGTTCAAATGCACATTACTTGACGGAGAGCTTACAAACTACTAGTTAAGTCTTGCCTTAAAGGGGTGATGAATTGAGAAATCAACTTTCTCTTGAGCCTTTGATATAAAGTATAAAAGTTCATCATGATATAAGAATATCCTGTAAGTTTGAAAACTTCCTTGTTAGTCAAAGAAAAGCTTTTATTTACACCAGGCCCAGAAAATGCTCAATCTCAGAATATGTCGACCCTTGACGTCATCGTATGCTGAAACGCCGCCTCAACAGATAAATATGTACGCCTGATTCTGTAGCCCCGCCCACCGACTCGTGGAGCTAAATGGATCGCGTTACCGAACATGCTTGAAGATAGCTAGATATTGCGCTGTGCCTAGTTGTGGAAGAACACAGTCGCTGCATAAGCTTCCTTCGGATTCTAATATTGGAAATGTGTGTATATGAATGAATATCCAGCTCACGTGGGGAAGACATTGCACGTATGTTCATTTCACCGGATTCGTTTGTAAACAAGAGACTGGATTTGCAGACAGGATGAGATTACATGAATGAATGAAGCAAATACAATGTTACATTGTGTACATGTCTGAACACACTGTCACAGGGCTCGCAAAGCCAAGCGTTCCGAGGCTATGTGTTTTCCAGAGGGGCTGGAACAATGGAAATAACATTGCTTTCTTGATGTGCATTGTTCACTCTCTTGACTTGATATTTGAAGGAAAAATACAATTGCGAAAGTTTTGATCATGCTGTCTGCAACAAGCTTGGCGCGCGCGTATATCCACCGATCGGGCGGGCCAAGTTATATAAAATAACATTCATATTAATTGTGGGTGGATGAGAGATAAATCATTGTGTTTGTTTGATAAAGACATTTTGTAAGCCCTGAGGGACGAATCATTCCGGTTGCCGTTTTCCCACACGCTTTCAAAACAATCCCTCACGCGTACTCATGGGGGAGCCGAAGCTCATTAAGTCTGAAAAGCTTATCCAATCATAGCAGTGGGCATTTACTTCGAAATCTTCAGTCCGGCACGCCCATAAAAACCGAGCGTGTCTTGAGAGAGCCTCAAAACCAGGGCTGGAAATTTTTACTTATTCATTTTTGATGTTTTTGAATGTAAAAACCACACAAACGTCACAAGTAGACCTCAGAAAACAGTATAAAAAAAACATTAGTTTTAAGAACAAATGGTGCAGCCAAGTTAGGGGTGGGACAAAATATCGATTGGGCAATATATAGTTGTCCTTCTCCGTGCGATACGAGAATCGATACGCTGCCGCCAAATATCGATATTTTAATGAATAAAATAAGGTTTCTCGAAGTGACGCTTAACACATGAATGAGGGAAATGTTAACTATCCTAAGAAAAAGAGGTTTTTAATGGTATTGGCGGACGGCAGTGTGAGAAAAATAATAAAATCCCCAGCCATGTTTAAGTCCAAAGTCTGGAAAACCTGCACTTGACCTTTATACTGGCATTTTGTTTTCTTTGACAGATATCATGATGAATCATCATAGGATTGTCTAGCAATATATATTGATCATCTCAGAATTGCTGTATTGTGATATTAGCAGTATCATGAGCCATGTGTCGTATAGTATCATGAGGTACCCTGTGATTCCCATCCTTAGACCAAGTACAGACAAATTAGTAGTGACTAAGCCCTTAGTGAACTTTATGTCCCAATTTAAATAAGACCAGCTTGTGCAGCCATACACTGGAGATCAGTACAGAACTAAGATCAGTAAATCACGGATCCGGTTTTTAAAGCGCCTTATTTATCTCACCGGGCTTTTTTTGAACACAAATTAACTGGATAAATGGACTTTTTCAGAGTGTTACACTTGTCATTATGGACATAAAGCTACAAACAATAAAAGCGTCATGTTATTCCCGGCAAAATCTTATCTAGGCAAAAAAATGTCTTGTTATTGGAATCTTGTTGTTTAGGATGCAGTGTTAAAATACGGCTTAACATATTTAACAGACTTCTGAGAAACGGAATTGAGTTTGACTGTGAAAAACCAGCAGACATGCTTGAAAGCTGTTTGAACAGAGGTCATGAAGTGAGCTTAGGTTCAGTCTACAGAATGACTGCCACCTTGTTGTTCTCTCTTCCCTGAGGAGTTTTCGTGCTGGCATTTGCCATGTGATATGCATTCAGAAGCTTCTCAGACTTTCCTTGAGTTCTTTTATTGGATTGAGATCATCAGGAAACATTCAGAGCATTTTTGTTTTTCTCAGACAGACGTGGGTTTGGGGGAGTTGATGGGTGATTTAATTTGTCTGCACAATGGAGGACTGTAGCGATGAAGAGCTTGCGGATGGTGAAACCTGTAATGTAAATTTAGGACCAGCATACGATTTTTGAATCGATGACAGCTTCGATTTAATGCCACGACATAATTTAACATCTAATTTATAGTTTGTTTTACAAGTTTTACAACATGTAAAATGCAATGAACGCTCATGTCTTTCCTCTGAGCCTGGATTTCTCATATTGCTCATCTGAAGTGTTTGAGTGTTTTTCCTGAGCTCAGGCATATGTGCACAGCTCACCGCTGAAAGACTGCTCAGTCTATTTCGTCCCTCAACTGAACACGGCCCAAAACATTCACGTCCCTCGCCAGATAAAACACAACATGAAAATATTTCACCTGGGTTCCACAGCACGGCAGAGAGACAGATACGTTTTTCCTGGCTGTCCGTGCTGAAAAGGTGTCCTGGATCTGCAGGAACAGGTGACTAGGTTGAGGAACCTGCTGTGATGGGCCTAAACTAGAGAAGAGATCAATTCTTTTGGTTCTCCGAATTCACTAGTTGCACCCCTCATGCATATGGTAATTCAGTACAGATACCCCGTGTCTTATTTATTAACCACCTGTAATGCAATGTAACCAACACAAACAGTCATTTACATTTATATGTAAATTAGGCTTACTGTATTATAGTTTTTAAGAAAATGTACCAGATTAAATTGGTCCTCAAATATGTCACCAGCAGTTGCAGTCTTCAGATTGACCGGGGTGGGTTGAGCGATTAGGTTTGCTTTAGTGGTTTTATATTTTCCAGTGTTTGACTTTTAAAGAATAATCAGTGTACATGCGTTAATTTTCAAAACTCAGCGGTCCAGAGTCAATTATTCCACTTATGTTGGGGTTAGCATTAGCACATGCTCAAGTGTAATTTCATGACAATTTTTGCTTTCGTCCCTAAAGCATTTATTTCTTTATGCCACTTATGAAATCTCTTTGGCCTAAGACACCATTACAAGTTTGAAAAGTACATGACAAAGTGGATAACACTTCAGGTGCTAAGACCCTCAAAAACAAGCAAAAGCACCATCAGTTGATAATGTAATAATTTACTGGTGCAACAGATTGGGCAGATTTGCACATTTGTGTTCGCGCTCTGGAGAGCACCAAATGCATCTATTTAGAATGTGTTTTTGCAGCGGTGAGTAATGTAGCCAATCACAGATATAGTTCTTGATCTCTTGAAAGCGATCAGAATCTCACCGCTCAAAACGGCAGAGTTTATATTCAGTGCTGAGTTAATGCAGGCTCGTGAAACTCGAGGCTATACAGTCTATAAAATCCATTGAATAAAACTATTGATTTTCATGCTGCTAAGAGGCTGCATGCTTCACTCTGCACAAGACAGAAATATCCTCCTGAGACCCAGAATAGAGGTTTTGCCTCTGTAGAGGACATTATATTTTAGTGAATTTCTCTGACAACACAATTTTAAGTCTGGATATTCTTAATGAAATATGATATTCTTATGAAAATATTCCTTTTTATTACTCCCATTATTACACGTCTTTTTACATTACATATTGTCCCAAAAACACATTACTATGCAAATTAGATATAGTGTATAGATGCATTGCATAGAATGGGAATGGCATGGCCATGTTTATCATTAATTATTCTGTTAGGCCTTTATCTTTCATAACATGGTTGAGAATCATCTTTATACAAAGTTTGGATAAAAAAAAAAGCTTGAAGCATAAAAATTGATTGGTGAATGAAAAAAAAAAATCCCATTGTTTTTTGCCTATTGATGTCTTTTACATTTGACATTTTCTCAATAAATGGGTTCTGGTGTCCTCTACGGAGCAGAGGATATAGCATATAACATTGGATTTTTTTTTTAACCCAAACATATCCATTTGTTTTTTATACTCCAAACTATGTAAAGCTTTTTCAAAACTTTTTTTCTGGTTCTCAGGAAGATGACATGTTAAAATACTAGTAATGCATTAAAGCAATGTAAAGGCAGACTAATAGATTGATAGACAAACATTTGTAGCAAAATAAATTCAAAATTGAAATTCCAATTATTGGTATAACTGGAACTTGTAAATAATCCTAAATTTCTCACTGTATGGTGGAGCCGTTGCTTAGCCTACATTTACACTTTACAATTCTCACTATGAACTAGTTGCTTATTTGCCTGTATATTACTAGGATATTGGCTGTTTATTAGTACTTATAAAGCACATATTAACGCCTTATTCTACATCCCTTAATCCTACCCAATACCTAAATTTAACAACTACCTTACTATTAATAACCAGTAATTAGGAGTTTGAGGCAAAAGTCGTAGTTAATAGTGAGAATTGGACCCTAATCTAAAGTGTGAACACAAAGTGATATAGAACTGTAATGTGGCACAAAAAGTCCTTCATAGATATAACTTAACACCTTGGAACGTTGGTCAACCAATCAGAATCAAGCATGCAGCAATGCAGTAGTGTAATTAAAGGGATGGTTAATAAATAAATTCCCAAAATAAATTCTGTCATCAGTTGTCGTTTCAAGTTGGTTTGGAACAACATGAGGGTGAGTAAATGATGACAGAATTATCTTTTTTGGTGAACTTTCACTTCAAGGTTAATAAAAATGCTTGTTTTCCAGTTTAATTAAAGCATTGCGTGTTAGAGAGGAGTTTGCTGTACCAACCTCCATGAAAACTTGTGAAATGCCTCTCCTGTCTGCTCACACTGCAGGCTTCCAGTCCTCAGGTAGTAGCTTAGCATGCTAACCCACGTTACTTTCTTGTTCAAGCAAATCCAAATTGAACCTTTCAGATTCAACACATTTGAAGAGGTTAGAGCTGTTGGAGAGCTCTGCAACAGATCCTCTTGAATGAGCTCTTAGATGTGTTACATGTATAAAGCTCAGCGGAGAAATGGCCTGACCACAGTCGCCTTTAATTGGCTCTGTGTCTGCTGTGAAATACTAGCAGACTGAAATGGGCTTATCGACCATTCTGTCTGGGCGCATTCAGCTGTGTGGGAGCTCCTACACCGCTGAGCACATTGAGGGTACAATGCAACACATTTAACACCGATTTCAATATTGACTTGAGGGATAAAACTAATAAGAAGCTGGACATGTTGGAATTACCCAGCACTGCTCCCCGTAGCCTGGTCATCTTAGTCAGCAACATCGCCCTTTTATTTCTCTCTCATGCCTGCCTTTCTGAGACCTAACTTTATCTCTTGTGTTCTTTTCTTTGCTGTACAGTTTAGTCAGCAGGAAGGTTTGTTTGAAGAGGCATTGAGCAGAGGGTTTAACCTCCACATTGTACAGTAGCACAGCATTATTTACATCACATAATTTGTGATGTACTAACTCTGTACTCTGACGTACTCTACAAGTTACATTCTAAATTTATATTGAGAGACAGGATGCTTTGTGTGGTAGCTATACGTGTTATCTGGGGATAGTAGTGTTAACACAATGTGTCTGACGAATGTTTGATTCTCAATGGCTGATGCCAATAGCTAGTAACCTGGGTGGCCAAAATAATGGAGATGTACACTAGCGTTCAAACTTTCAGTTTGCGGTTTTTGAGATTATTCAATTTTTTTTAAAGAAATCTCTTATGCTTACCAAAGCTGCCATTTTTATAAATAAAAAAAAATAGATTAAAATAATTTAAAACATTTGTTTTCTATTTTAATATATTGACTATTTTTTATTTAATTGCACGGAGCTTGAGCTTGCCGTGATGCATGAGCCAGAGCCTAAAAGGTGGACCTGGGAATTATTTAGATTTTATTTCCCTGATTCTCCCTGCTTACCCAGCCCTCAAATCTTCAGTTCTCCAGCGTCGCCCAGGCAAGTAGATCCCACAGCTCTGCCTATAGCCGCTGATCCTGTCACTCTACCTCAGTCCATCAACCTTTTGGCTCTGTCTTGGCTCCTCTCTCCTCCGACCCCACCAGATACCATCGTCCTTGCGGCTCCACTATGCTCCCTCGTCCCTCCGGCTGCACATTTGTCAAGCGCCACCATGCCTAGGCTGCAGACTTACAAACCATCCACTGCACTCAGTTTTTGCACCCCTTCGGCTCCGTCTGGCTCCTCCTTCCACCCGGCTCTGCTGATCCTGTCACTCCACCTCAGTCCTTTGACCTGTTGTCTCTGCCTTGGCTCCTCCCTCGACCCCACCAGATACCATTGTCCTTGCAGTTCCTCCGGGCTCCCTCATCCCTCTCTGGCTTCGCCTTTGTCAGACGTCACCCAGCCATCACCACGGCCCGCTGCGCTCCGTCTTTCCACCCTTTCGGCTCTATCTAGCTCCGCCTTCCCCCCAGATCTGTCTCTAACTGCTGACCCTATCACTCCGCCTCAGCCCTTGATCTGTTGGCTCTGCCTTGGTTCCTCCCTCAACCCCACCAGATATCATCATTCTTGCGGCACCACCAGGCTCCCTAGTCCCTCCGGTGTCGCCTTTGTCAGATGTCGCCCTGCCATCGTCACGGACCGCTGCACTCCATCTCTGTACCCCTTCGGCTCTGTTTGGCTCAGTCCTCTGCCCCACCAGCTCTGCCTCAGTCCTCAGTCCTCAGGCACTCTGGCTCCACCTCAGAACCTGCAGCTCAGCCTGTGTGTTGCCCGGTCCCACCTGCTCTCTTTCTTCGCCCAGGGCTCCACCTCCATCGGCCTCCTCTCTGGTAGGTCATCCTTGCTGGGTCTTTACCTTGGTGCTCCCTGGCATATCCCTAGCTTCTCCACTCCCGTTGCCACCCTGATCTCTCCCTCCACCAGCACTTCTCGATCGGTTCCTGCCTTTCGCCTGCTCCACGTCCTCTCCTAGAGACTCCACCTTCCCTCCTCAGGGAAGCTTCGTTGTGTGTTTTGTGGATTCATTTTCTGATACACTTCGCAGTGCACGCTTCTCTACAGCCACTGCACATAAATGTCTTTACTGTCTGTTAAGATCAATTTAATGCATCTTTGCTAAATTAAAGTATTATTTCTTTCAAAAAAGAAAATAGAACATTGCTGACCCAAACTTTTGGACGGTGTGTGAGAATGTGATATAAGGGAATTTAATTTATTTTAATTAAGAGTTTAATATTTATATTCAATATTTACTGTACATGAAATTCACTACAAATATTTGAAACACAATTTTGCATTATCCATTAACTAGGCTTTTCGCAGATTTTGCACGTCTTTTTGTGTTCCACCGAAGAATGAAAGCCAAATGAGGACAGAATTTTAATTTTCACTGTACTGTTCCTTTAACTCATGCAGCACTTAACCTGTTTGTAAATGTGTATGTTGGGGTGAGTTCTTTAGTTTAAAATAATGATTTTCTGTGTACAATGTGCCAACATGTGTGTGCGGTTTGTATATATATATAGAAGAGGAGGTGTACACGGGCATGATATGAACAAGAACAGTGTTCTTATGTGTACTCTGTTTCTGAGGGCCGTCTCACTTTGTAACCCAGAGCCCCAGAGGGCCAATGAGGTACAGGGGAAAAGGAGGAAAAACCTAGTGAGGGTGGAAAAGAAAACAGAAATCCCCTGCTGTGGGTCATGTCAACTGAAATGAAAAACTCCTCAAACCAGGGAGAATGGTTTTTATGATGTCATATTTGATGTAATCACTCTCACCTCTGTCACAAGGCATGTGTATAATAATGAAATACTCATTTTTATCCAGCTTGTGTGTTTTTCTGTACAATATGTGGCAAAAATGTGTATATAAATTTGTATTGATTTTCATTTACACTATATTGCCAAAAGTTTTGGGACGCCTGCCTTTACATGCACATGAACTTTAATGACATTCTTAATCCGTAGGGTTTAATATGGAGTTGGCCCCCCAATTTTGCAACTATAACAGCTTCTGCTCTTCTGGGAATGCTTTCCACAAGGTTTAGGAGTGTGTTTATGGGGATTTTTAGAAGCACATTTATGAGGTCAGGCACTGATGTTGGACGAGAAGGCATGGCTCGCAGTCTCCGCTCTAATTCATCCCAAAGGTGTTCTGTTGGGTTGAGATCAGGACTCTGTGCAAGCCAGTCAAGTTCCTCCGCACCAAACTCGCTCATCCATGTCTTTATGGACCTTGCTTTGTGCACTGGTGCGCAGTCATTTTGGAACAGGAAGGGGCCATCCCCAAACTGTCCTCACAAAGTTGGGAGCATGAAATTGTCCAAAATGTCTTGGTATGCTGAAAGTTTCTTTCACTTGAACTATGGAGCCAAGCCCAACCCCTGAAAAACACCCCCAAACCATAATCCCCCCTCCACCAAACTTTACACATGGTACAATGCAGTCAGGCAAGTACTGTTCTCCTGGCAACCGCCAAACCCAGACTCATCCATCGGATTGCCAGACAGAAAAGCGTGTTTGGACACTCCAGAGAACACGTCTCCACTGCTCTAGAGTCCAATAGTGGCGTGCTTTACACCACTGCATCCGATGCTTTGCATTACACTTGATGATGTAAGACTTGGATGCAGCTGCTCGGCCATGGAAACCCATTCCATGAAGCTCTCTATGCACTTGTTCTTGAGCTAATCTGAAGGCCACATGAAGTTTGGAGGTCTGTAGCTATTGACTCAGTAGAAAGTTGGTGACTTCTGCGCACTGTGTGATCACTTAATGTGACTAACTGTAAATGTACTGATGAGCAGCAAGCTGCTCTGATTTTGTAAGTGTGTGTGTGTATGTAACACCATGTCTACACCAGACGCGAGCGGCGCGATGCGACACGACAAAAGACACTATAGCCCACTATAATCAGTGATGTTGTCTACACTGGATGCGGCGTGACGCGACACGAAAAATCCCAGACAGTAAACTGAAGCCTTGTTCTATTTATGACGTTCTGACATGATGGACAAATGCTTTGCAATGGTCGCTTTGTCGCATCCAGTTAGACAGCTCCTCCGGTGTAGACACGGTGTAAGTGTCTGTGTTCATTAGCCATAGAGGCCGCTAGGCTCTTTGTAGTTGAATGACAGCTTTTTTCCTTCTCCCCAATGATGTAATTACAGACCACAAGTCAACACCCGGTTATCCACTAATTTTCCCTCTCTTGCTCTTTCTCTGCCAGTCTATCTTTTGCTCTTTCTTTCTCTCATGATATGTGCAGAAAACAATTCTGCCCTTCATTTTCTTTTATAGATTTTGTTCCTCAGAAAATGATGAACTTTTTTGAGACATTTTGTGTACAAAAACTAATAACTTATAGAGTCTCTAAAGTATTAATTTATGCTGAAAATATTACAGGAATATATTTGTATAGGTAGCATGGCATGTTGTTGATTACCACAGATAGTTTTATTTTAAAAAAATCTAAAATAAATAGATAAACTACACTACGGAGCGCCTAAAAGGACATGGTGATTGAAAAAAATATGAGATGCGGTTTCTTTTGCGTTCCCTTGAGTAACTTTGCTTAGGCTCGCAAAACCTTTTGAGCTCTTTGCAAGCGAACGCAAAGTTTCCAGGGGGACCGCAAATGTTTTGCGAGCGAACACAAAGTTTCTTGGGGGAACGCAACACATTTGCGAGAGAACTCAAAAGCATTGACAAATAATTGCATGTATAATTGAAGTCTGTTAACTGCTTTCCCCTTAGACCCTTCCATTTCACCCTGCCAGACCTTTTCCGTTCTGCATTTTTGTTTCATGTATTGTTCTGTTTTGCTTTGCTTTTTGTTTTGCTTTGTATAGCTTTTAATCATACAACAGATTATTATTTGTCTTACTCAACAGCATGCCGACAGAAAATATTCATTTATACAACTTGTATATACATAACCAGACCAGCCTTGGGAGACTCTTTTCTTTAAACTTGGTTTCTTACGAGGTTTCTTAGAAAAGTTTTGGGCAAGCCCCTTTTTAAACATGCTTGTGGACATCTTGAATGCTAATTGCAATATATATGGAATTTATAATATTATATTTATTGTATTATGATTGTAATTAATTTTCTTTTCTTTTTTTTACAGCTAACTGTACTCCCCCATGCAAAAATGGAGGGATGTGCTTGCGGCCCCACATGTGTGTGTGTAAGCCAGGCTCTAAAGGCAAGTCCTGTGAACAGACCACTCTCCCCCCATCCTCTCATCCAACCGGACCACTAAATGGAAACACCAATAGTGGACTTCCAAACGGAGGTCATACGAATGGATACACCAACGGTCATAATGTAATTCCCCAGCGCCCCATTCCTCAGCAGATCTTCCCACAAGGCCAAGGTCAAGTGCCGTTACCGTTGCCAGGCTCCAACGGGGGACATCTGACTCTGTCCATGAAGCCGTCACCTAATGGACCCATTCCTTATCAACCACAGTGAGTATGATGGCTAGATTTAGTCATTTATAGCCTCCTGCTGTTGTAAGGCTGTCATGGTTCATGATGAATTTTCAGTCGTGATGGTTGTCTGGCATTATGATTTAAGGGAATTTGGTTATTTAGGTCAACAAATGCATCTCAAACAGGCCAAAACATTCCTAATTGTTTATATTTATTAATAAAAGGACAGTACAGAATTTCTTAGAAAATTTTCACTGACAGATTTTTGATTTCAGCATAAAGCTTGGTCCACGTTGTAAATGATTTCGGCTTAGAAAAGCCACTTGGGCAGGAAAACCCATCTTATTGATATTAAATAAAGTCCAACCACAGTTTTTTGTGAACTGGACATAGTTAGAAATCAACCGTTATTATTTATTTTATAAACAGTTATTATTTAGAACCAATGTTGGTACTGGTTATTAAGTGTCCAAAAACTGATATACAGTACATGGTTTTCATTTATTGTTCTGTTTCTGCTTTTTGACACAATCAAAAAGAAACTTATATTGCATTGAATAGTCAAATAATGTTGAATGCACAGTGGCGTAATGGCATTGTTGGGTGCTATTAAAAAGACTTGCTATATTTGAGAACCGATTAATGTGTGAATATCGGTATAGAATATTGATAAACCAATAATGAGACTGTGATTTAAGGGTATGCGTTTTAGTTTAGCATAGTACTGCACACAGCAAATGTGTGCGAGGAAGGTACCTTGGACTTTTTAGATTCCTCAGGCTTTTTGTCATTTTATTATTTTGGAATGAACTCCATAGCTCAATATTAATTCCAGACATCAGACCTGCAGATGTTAACGGTCTCTGCCCATTTCATGCCCCCTACTACTCTGCCTCTCAGCCTGGGTCTGTTTTACAGAAATACCTACTGTTTTTAATTCTGACTCACTGAAATCTTTTTACATGACTTACACTTGGGATCTCACCAAATCGTGACTCCTGAACTCCTGATGTCAGCCTAGTTTTCTCCTTTAATTTTTTGTTTGCCCTCAAAACACAATTTTTTATGAGATTCCTTTACCGTGAAAAGCCCCCTGCGGACTCTTTACCTTTGTTTTTGAGTAGGGTTGGGTTTTGGGGGTCTGGCTCTGGGTTTGATTTGACTGCCACGGCTTTAGACAGCTGTAAAGTTCACTATCATATTGGACATGTGGCACAGCTTTCTTTCTTCCTTTCTATCAGAGCAAATCAGACTGACTGCAGACGCTGAGTCAAAATCTCGAGATGTGGGGGAAAGCCACGGAATTTGCCCCCATGTTGGTTCCGGGAAAAGCTGTAATACTGCGGCAGGGCAGGATATTGATGAATTGTACTTAAAATATTAATGAAAGCAGTTTATGTGCTGGGACTGACGTGCATTTTCAGTCAGAGTTTGGACGTTTCTACTTGGTAATTGCAACCAGACCTGTCCTCGAAAGCTTCTGTGGGTTTCCACAGGGTTTATTGTGTGCAGGAAGGAGGTAGGCCTCTCTCCAGAACTCCCCTTCCTCTCAGCTGCAGACAAACTTCTTGCTCAACATTTGAGAGGAATTTCCTGCATTTTAGATATTTAGTTTATTTTAAATATTTTCAGTACAGGTAATCAGTATTTCATTATATTTTTAATATAATATTTAGGTTACGAAAGCCAAAAAGACAAGTGTTGGTAGGGTTGTCAGGATACCAGAATTTACATAACATTTTGTGTTTATGTTAATATTTTGTCAAGACAGTTGTTTTGAGCAAGAAATACACAGGCTTTATGGCAACCAACAGTCACCAGTCAGTCAGACAGACAGCCCTTGGGTGGATTTTTTTATTTATTTATTTTATTTTATTTTTCGGTTGAACACACAATGGTGTACAGTAATGGCATTGTTGGGTGACATTTTTACAGAATTATACCAGATATTTAATAGTTAACCTGATAATTGAGAACCGATTATGTACTGAAAAAGTTTGAATATCAGTAAAGAGTATTGATAAGCCAGTAATCATTTAATTAAATTGTTTTATTAAATTAAATTAAATTTTAATTATTTTATTTCATTTAATTTCATTTAATTTAATTTATTTTTTATTTTATTATTTTATTTTATTTATTTAATATTTTATTTGTATGATACCAAAGTATCAAAATCCTGCCGTCCCATCTCATTACAGTTTTGAAAACTAGTGATCTACTGTTGCCATGTTGGTTCTATCGATCGGATCACAAGTGGACGACGCTAAATGCATGTGTAAATGGGTTCTAACGTTTTGAGCTTGTCCACTTTCTACCACTTCCAGATGTAGTATAAAATACATTAGACTGGATTGCTTTCGTAGTGTAAACCCTCGTGGTCGAATGCGTTCCAACAGCAGCAAATGACTGCCTACTCTCCTCCGCCTACTAACTTAATGAGTAAACATTATGGGAAGCGCACTAGCTAGACAAGAATTTAAAATTAGTCAGCAGAAGACCCAAGTTTTGTTTGAAGAGGAAAAATATACCAAGGACAATGTCTCCATTCCTGATTTCTAACATGCACTCACATTGTTTGGCGGGGTCTTGCGGCTATCAGAGCAGAAACGAAAGCTGATGCTATCCGTATGTTTTTCTGTTGTCTGCAGTGCGGTCATATGTAAATTTTGCGAACTTATTTTGTCCATCCGATTGAAAGATCTGAAATAACCCATTAATTTACTTTCCCATTGACCCTCCCCTCAAAGAAATCAGGACAGAAGTGGTTGAAAGTTGACAATAGAGACGGATTAAAACACCAGGTGTAAATAGGTATGTGTCTCCCTCCCTTGTGATCCGATCGACCTAAACACATCTTAATACCAGGTGTAAACAAGGCCTTAGATGGCGTCTCGGGGTTGCCAGGGTAATTCATGGCAGCAAAGATTTGTATATTTTCCGCACAGAAACATTTAACATTCAAATATGATATTTGTAACTGTCAACATGTGACAGTTATTAGCCCGCATTTCCATCCAAATCCACAAGACAGTTGGAGTGAAAGGTTTATTGAAGCGCCGATTGAATGATTTGTTGGTGTGAGTGTGACAGGCAGCTGTGACTCATCAGTGTGGGTTTAGTGTAGTTAAGTGTAGTAAAGCTGTGGTTGGGTGTCATCACCGCAGAAACAGGTCAGTGAAATGGTTATTCAAACATTTGGGGAACCTACTTGTTTTGCCTAACTATGGACAAGCATCTAGGAATGTATAAATGTAAAAACATTTGACCAAGGATTCATAAATCTTTGACGATTGAGTGAACTCTGTAACACTACAATATTGTAAGGTATTATTTACAAACCGGTTTCATGTGGCATTGTTTTACAGGTGTGAAGTGGGTTCAGTGTGCACAAGTTTTACTGAAAACATCTCTCTGCTACCATAATTTTGAATTTATAGACTTTATAGAGTTGAATTTGCAGAGATCGTGTATTGATCTTATATATAGTGAGAAAGCGCTTTAAATTTATAGTTGAGTGAGTTTGTCTATGTGTGTCTAGAAAACCTGATCCATCTGCAGGAAAGTTGCTGGTCATGGAAAAGAGCGAGACTGGCCCCTAGGCACTTTAGGCGAGATATAATAGAGTGTTTTGTGTTGACGCTTTATTTTCCGAGCCTGGATCAATGCCGAGCATTGTGCTCGAGCTGTGTGGCACATTGTGTTTACTCTGATCCTATTGTTTAACTAAAGTGATTTGAGGTGTTTAATGTTGGAGGTTATGATGAAGTCATGTAGCGTTTGTGCTCTGAGGATTTTTCTGTGTTGACTTTTCAAGATCTCAAGTAAACTCATGAATCCTTTGTTGCCAGTTTAGGTGACCATTAGGTGAGTATGAGACATTTTTCCTTATACTGTAAATACCCATAAGTTTGAATTGACAGTCAGTTTAGTGTATTGTTCAAAACTAATCAAATCAATTTTTAGTCTAAAATAAGATTAAAAGTTAATAATAGTTAATATATATATATATATATATATATATATATATATATATATATATATATATATATATATATATATATATATATATATATATATATATATATATATATGTATATATATATATGTGTGTGTGTGTGTAAATGTATGGCTGTACGGGTATATAGATATATACTGTATGTTCTTCCTTCACTCTTTTACCTGTTCCCAGCAAGCACAGGCTTGTCCCCGTTTCCAGTCAAGCTTGCAGCTTATTTACACATACATACAGTCCCAATTCGCAAACTATCCATCCTAAATAGTATTCGAAAATATGATACCCGGATGGTCTACTATTTCCGGTTAGAATCCAGTGCAGATCCGTGCACACTCTGATGGCTAATATAAAATACAACCCATTGCGAGTTGGACGAGGATTCGATTAGAACTACAAACTAAAAAAAAAAAAAAAACTACAAACATGACGGATGTACGAGTCCGACGGTCAAGTAGAGAGCTTTAGATAAAGGGATTTGAGTGATTTAATAATTATCAGTATCTAACTAGACGAAAATATATTTATTTAATATTAACCACATTATATTTCATCTACAACAGCATTGCTAACTTATGTAATGATAGGTTTGGTCATTAACTTTTAAATGCATTATTATATTCAGATTGCAAACACATGAGGAGAGTCTCCACATGAAAGACCCCCAAATGGCAGATCAACGTGCTACTACATTTATCTCTGATACGGTAGGAAATTAAATTAAATTGAATTTGGAAGATTTCAACTGTGACGAGATGATTGACAGGGCAGTTAAAGCTGTGACAGGATGCATATAACTAAGCGACAGAGCTGTCCGTTAAAGATGAAGAAGTAGTACGCACCAAAGCTTGCCTACTCGTCTGCTACACACTCAAAAGTATGTACTACTTTTTCTTCACAAAAAAAATACATACTTTTAGGTCGTAGTATAAGTAGGCGAATTGGGACGCAGCAATACTGTATGTGCACTCTACACTGTAAGAAAAAAAATCAACCCTAAAGCAATGCGTAATTCAAAATACAGGTAAAAAAAATAAACACGAAAAATTCCTTCATATTACAGTACATTGGGCTGTATTTTTAGGGACTTTTCTTAGAGTATACGTAATCGGCTCTGTGAGGAGCACATGCTGACTCCACCATAGCATGACGTTACCATTAGCCTCCAGATATAAAAATCCACCCATAATAGAGCAGTGCTGTTAACACACACACCTGGCTCTGTAACTCCTGTCAATCACTGAGGTCTGGAGTTGCTGCTTCTCTCATGTCTGGTAGGACTTTGAAGTGTCAGTCACCCTCCTCTGTGCTCTGTGGATAAGTGTGAACTGTCTTGCTGAACAAGAAAAATGTAGACCGGGACTTGATTTTTTCCATCGGGAATTGTTTGGATTGTTGTATCATTGTGGTTTTCTGTTGCTGTGATCTCATGTGAATGACAGGTTGTCCCGCCCTCATGCCGATAAACATGTCATCAGAGAAGAGATGCATCATTTATAATAATTACTGCAAAATTCCATGAAAAAAGGAATGCTCCATTTTGATGTTATTTTTACTTTTATAATGAGCAATAATGTAATTTAGCTTGTACTATAAATGTTTCATTGTTGTAGCTAGTGGCTCTCGTGTAATTTTATTAATCTGGAACCCAGCAGATTCATAATTATATTTATGTTTTATTTACATTATCACATAATGACATGCAATAGATGTTTTTTAAAATACAAACCATTATATTTCAGCATAAACATGCATCACTAGACAGGTAATGAACATAATCTAGCTAACATTCATAATTTATTCACGGCTGAAATGTTGCATGTAGATGTAACAACCAAAGTATTTATCATAATGTACTTTAACATAAAAAAAAATGATGTCAGAAAATCAGTTCTGCTTATATTCATAAATACCAGTAGTGATGTTGTCATCAGTGTCCTGTAGTGAGTCAGGGTCCTTACTGTCATTACCAGTGCCTGAATTCTTGTACGCGATATGCTGATTCACAACCTCGGAAGCTAGGGAGCTGATTGAGACGCACCGCAAGTGTTGCGCATGAGTGATACATTTGACTCTGCTGGTGTTTAGGAAACAAAAATGTATGTATCATTCTGCAGATGATATTGAAGAGAGCATCCTGATGAGGGTCACTGGGTTCATTCAAAGAGAGCTGAGCAGCGTCTCGCCGAGCACGAGGGAGGAACCGCAGCGGATTCAGCCAGATTCTAGGAATAACAAGAGGATAAGAGCGGAAAGGAAAAGAATAGACAAAGTGGTCAAAAAAGTGGGAGAAGGAAATGGAAAACTGAGATGGTCAGAGTACTGATATTATGAAAGAAGGAGGATGGGCAGAATGGTAAAGGGAGAGAGAGAGAGAGAGAGATAGAAAGAGAGAGAAATAGATGACAGAGTGAAGGAGGAGATGGAGAGAGAAATGGACATGTAAAGAATGAAGTTGTTTATGTGAAAATAAGCAACATCTGGAGATCACGGGAGGTCAAACCTATGTATCTCAGTTTTGATTGTGAGGAGAGAGAGAGAGTAAGAGAGAGTAATTTTTTTTTTTTTTCGATTTTAATTACAGCACGTCTGCCAGTGTGCGAGGTCGCGCCAGCTATTTTGTTGAGACTGGAATCGGAGCTTATGTTTATAACTTTCTGTCTCTCTCCCTCTTTGACATCCCCCTCGCACTCTCATCTTTTCTCTGATGCAGCTGTGGACTTCACTAGTAGCTGGATGATTCGTACGTATAGAATTCACGTTAAATGTTCATCCAAAGTGAAATTTGAAAACAAAAACAAATTCATTTATCTTCATATTTATTTATTCATTTAGCTCAGTTATACAATATATTGTAGTGCTTTCTCCATTTACAAATTACATTCTTGGCTATTCCAATTTAGTGGACTGTGAATGCAGTACAAGTTGCCAACTAAGAGCAAATATAAAATTGTTTATTATTATGGTCAATATGTATACATTACAGTTCAAAAGTTAGAGTCAATAAGATACATACATTTAAAAACACATTTATTCAGCAAGGAGACAATTTTAACAAAAACGTTTATATTGTTACAAAAAATAAATGCTGTTCCTTTGAACTTTCTATTCATCAAAGAGTCCTTAAAAAATTGTATCATGGTTTCCACAAAAATATTAAGCAGCACAACTGTTTTCAGCAATAATTTATTGCTGAGAATTGTTGTGCTGCTTATTATTTCAGTTAAATATAATGTAAAACTTTTTATTGCCAATTAGAAATGTTGGTAACAATTTATTTTAAGGTGATGTTGTTACACGTTACTACATGTATTTACTAATAACAGTAAATTATGCATAATTACAAATTACTAAACCTAACCATAACTCTAAAGTAAGTACATGTAGTTAATTAAAGGAGACCTATTATGCAAAATTCACTTTTACACAATGTTTGACCATAAATGTGTGTTGGCAGTGCGTGTACAGTACACAACCACCATGTGAACTTTGTGTGTTTTTGACATAACCTTTTGTGTATTTGACAGTTTAAGCGCAATAAGACGTGAAAGAGTTTTTTTTTTTAAAGTTGCCAGGCAGCGCCAGCATTTTTTATAATTTTCACAAAAATGTAATGACTCATAGAATATTTTGTTGTATGAATATCTGAGAATGGAATATATCACAAGAAAGAGCAGACCCTCTGCTTTTAAACCAAAAAATTTAACAAAACATGCATTCCTTTTTTATCAATACTTGAATTATGGGTAAGTTTCATAAAAAAAGCAACATTATGAACAAAAAGCTGAGAAAATCAGGTTTTTGTCGAAGACTACATCCAAATCAGATTCAGAGTGATGATCAAAACACAGATCGACTAGATCGTGTCCATCAACACCCCTAATGCTTGTACAGTCCTGTTTTGAGTAATATTACGGCGCAGTTTTGATTTATATGCTGTGTAATGTTGATGATCGCGTTATTTTACATATGCATCTGCTTACATACGATTGCTTGTTTTTTTTGCGCCTTCTTCGCCTGTGTTTTGATCAGGAGATTTTGTACTCATTCAGAAGATGCGTAATAGTGTCCCCTAGCGTATAGCAGTGGAAACTAGGGGTGGTTAATCTGTCTGATTTCCCGATTCGATTCGATTACGATTATTGAAGTCCCGATTCGATTACAGTCGATTTTCGATTATTAACGATTCTCGATTAGCGATTATTGATTTTCCATTTCACAACAGTAAACGAAAATACACTACAAAGTGAGTGCAGTATAAAAAAAAAGTCAGCTACTGAATTACTTAACTCTTTTATTGAACGGAGCGCGGGACTCGAGCCCGGGGAGATCAGACGGGCCTGTCCATCCCGTTATCAGACATCTGTGCTGCTTTAGAGTGGCGTTGTGTGTGTTTCCAGCATCAGTCCGGCTGTGTGTGTGTGTGTGTGATCCGCTCATCGCGTCCTCAGGATCGCCTTTATTCCCGCGAATGTGCGCGTCGATGTGTGTCGCGCTCGTTCATCTGACGCGCTCATAAATCTGCGGATTGAAGGCGTTTATTCGGTGTTTGTGCGCGAATCTGAGCCGTGCTAACGCGCTAATGCTAATGTGCCTGAGCTCCAGAGGAGGCGAGGCGGGAGGATTTTGTAGAGTGTTCCCTCAGAATCATCTCAGCATTAACGACAGATTTACATTCATCTAATGAACACACACACACACACACGTGGTAGTGTCAGGTTTAGATAAATAAAAAAATAGATTTTTGAAAATTTAATTATCGATTCATACTCGTCCATAACATACTCGCGAATTAATCGATAATCGATTTTTTTCACCACCCCTAGTGGAAACCCAGAAAATTCTGTGTTTGGCAGGGAAAGAGTTAATGACATCCAGCTTTCTGTCCGTGTGGTTTGGATGTGTGCGCTCAGAAAAGCATGTATCATGTAGCATGTATCAGCATGTTTAGACTGATATGGCTTTAAAAAACATATGCAGATTTCATGATGATGAAGTATTAATGTCGCGTGATCGAGATAGAGAAAATCAAAACCAAAATCAATCAGAGTATCCGAGGCACGAGCTGTACAGGCTCCGCCCTCTTCTGTAAAGCAGGGTGGGGAGCAGCATCTCATTTGCATTTAAAGATACATGCATGAAAACAGTATGTTTTTCCGCTCACTCAAAAATGGGCATTTACAACATGGTATAATAAATGATCTGCAGGGTATTTTGAGCTGAAACTTCACAGATACATTCTGGGGACACCTGAGACTTATATTACATCTTGTAAAAAGGGTTATAATAGGTCCCCTTTAATATTACGCCGTAATTATTTGAGTAAGTACAATGTAACTACATCACCATAAAATAAAGTGCCACCGAAATGTTTCTTGAGCAGCAAATGAGCATATTAGAATAATTTCTGAAGGATCATGTCCATAGACTGTATAAAACAAAGGACGTAGTGTCAGTGACGTCACCCGTAGGTTTCTGAAGAGCATTTTTGAAGCCCAAAGTGGGCAGAGCCTGCCGTCGCCATCTTGGCAGCGCGTCACTCCCGGATAACACAAAATGGGCAAAGAGGCGGGACATGGGTGGACTAACAGACAGCAGACAAACGGCTAGTTGTGACAGCAGCGGCAATCCACATGTCACTCAAGTGGCCATTCCCTTAATTATGCAGAACTTTAAGGCTTAATATAATTTAAACGGATGAGTTATAAAACAATTCACCCCCCTCATAGTTGTCATGAAGGGCAAAATTAGCTATATAGACCAAAACCTTTTTTCTGCTGTAAAGTTGGACTTTTTAACTTGAGTGGTCTATGGGATTAACTCCCTTTTGGAGCCTGTCTCTAGCAGCTAGTCGATTAATTGCAGTTTAAGTCACTTCCGTGTTGGATTCAAGAGAGAGACCGGAAGTTTGCTGCTTGATCATGTCACACTGAAGACTGGAGTAGTGGCTGATGAAAATGTAACTTTTCATCACAGGAAGACATTACATTTTAAATTTAGTTCAAATAGAAAACCGTTATTGACAATATTATTGTTTTTACTATAATTTTTTTTTTAAATGCAGTCTTGGTGAGCATAAGAGACCCCAAACTTTTAAATGGTAGAGTAGAGTATATGTTTTAAAAATAAAATATGTGTACATGTGTATATATATATATATATATATATATATATATATATATATATATATATATATATTTCTTCATGAGTGCTATTTGATTTTAAAAATATGTATTTTAAAAATATTGACATTCCAAGTTATTATACTGCTGGGCTTCAATAGACGCGTTGGAAGAAGTGAGCAGAGCCGCATCACGTGTCCAACCACTATGCTCCAAAAACCATAATTACAATTCATATTACCAGGATTTACTCTGAATCTCTGCCCAGTGTCGTAAAAATTCTATATAAACAGCTCATTATACTCCTGCTCCCTGTGCGCAGAATAATCTTAGGGCAAATAAACATTAGTGATTTTTTTAAAGCAAAATATGTGGCTTTATTGCCACAGGAGCAGCAAGGAGTGCTGACTGGCTCTTTTGAGCGCATTCTGAATCCAGAAGTGAAGGGGTTCAGTTCCAGTCTCAGACAGGTTCCTCTTCATCAGAGACGGCACATGTAAAAAGATGCCCTGCTGCTCTAACCTGTCTACCAGAAGAGACACTGTGGGCGGAAATCAGCTGGGATCACTATACCTAAATGGTCTGGCTTTGTTCTAAAGTAAACTTTTTCTCTTACTGGCCTGCTTTAGTGATGTGTGAAGGCTATAAAAGATCCCGTTGATCTTTTGTTGTGGTTTTTTATTGAGATATTTGATTGCAGACCACACAGTCTGTTCAGTTAACTGCTCGCCTGCAAACCTCATTTCAAAAACTAAATACTAAAGTAGTTTCATACTAACATATTAAACTCAATTCTCACAGGGCCTTGTAGAGTTTTTTTGTTTTTGTTAATATTGCTGCATCACTTTAAACTTTGCTGTTTTAGGCAAAGAACAATGGTTTGATTAGACATGTGAGAGCTCTAGACACATTCGGAATGAAAATACATAGATTATGGGTTTAATTTTTTTTAAATTATATTAGACATTTTCCCACTGACCATTTTAAAGTACCATTAAAATCATAAAATGGATCTACAATACTTTTCAGAATATTGGGGTGATTAATATTTTTAATTAACACTTTTATTCAGCAAGGACACTTTCAATTGATCAAAGGTGACACTAAAGACATTTGTAATATTACAAAAGATTTCTATTTCAAATAAATGCTGTTCTTTTGAACTTCCTATTCATCAAAAATTGGGGCCAACGTCCAGGGTTATTTGGCCTGCCGAGTACCTTGTTTCAAAGCGGGCCAACTCGGCCCTGAGGAGTGGTTACGAACAAAGGCGAAGTTTATCCGAGTCTGGAGACAGTAGCGCCACAGATGATTTCATAAAGCTACCAGCTAACAGCGTTAAAGACTTTTAAAATCATTTTAGCTCAAAACAGCAAGTGTTTGAAATAACTTCTGTTTGTGATCTGATGTGGATTCTGATCACTGTATAAGGCAGAAGTAGTGATGCAAAAGACTATTTGCGCTAACCATTACCATAGTAAACATGGAAAATACGACTGCTTGAAGAAATCAGACAAATAGGCTATTTTATTTGTCAGTAGGTCTCGTCTCTTGACTGTATGATATCCATATTTATTCATGTCACAAAATAAAGCAACTCCGTTGTGATGTAATAGGCTACTGTCCTGTGACTAAAAACAAACAGAAAGAGTACGCGTGTCCTCTTTCTTTTGTAAAATAATGGTAAATAACACTTTATATCATTCTGTGTGACTAATCTCGACACAAATGAATTCATTTTGATAAATGTATCACTTAATTATTGTAAAACTGTGGTAAAACATTGATACTTGGGTTTTAAATCTTTAAGGAAACAACACAAATGCCAACAAATGGCCACTTTTATCATGTTGGTTGTGCGATCTCGCTAGTTTCTAGTGATTAGTTTTATGATAAAACTTCCATTAGTTGATGAAATGATGGGTTTGTGTGAAGTTGTTCCAGAGAGGCATGTTACGGGCGGGTTTTAGTGTGAAGCGTTGCGGAGCCTCTGAAGCGCAGTGTAGTTTTGTGCTCTGTGCTACAGGTCTGAGGCTATTAGCCCAGTCCGGCCTGCTGAAAGCCCTGGCTTGCACTGGTCCAACAGTGGAAACGTGGCTATTGACTTCCATTGTATGGCCCAAAAAAAAAAAACTTTACTTCTTTTGTGTGCCATAATATAAAGAAAGTCATACATATTTGGAATGACATGAGGATGAGTAAACAATTACAGATCTTTCATTTTTAGGTGAGCTATCCCTTCAAGACTGAATAGTCAACTGTTCATTTCGGTCAACACACTAGTAGATTCTTTTTTTAATATGTTGTACACTGAAGAGTGCTTTGCACTCTATCATCCATCTCCATCCCTTTTGGTGGTCCACATTTGAGCAGGAAGACAATTATAACCTGAACAGTGCTCAGCTCTCTCAGCTAAACAAAAGGAGAAAAAAAAATAGTCTGGGCCACTGAGCACATCTGGGCACAAACCCAATGCTTTCCTTAAGATGATTTACATTACGCCGCACATGTATTCACAGATTTATGTCACCGTCTGCTGAACATTCAATAACAAGTGTAAGAGAGTGCTGTATTTTACATGCATACATCAAATGTGCTGTGTACATTTACACATGTGCGTTATGTGGTGCTGAAAGTGGCCAGTCAGTCCTTCAGGGAGGGTTCTCGTCAGGGATAGTCTTACGCTGTCTGTCTCAGCTGCGGTTCTGGGCTCTTGGGCTTTACGTCAGAGTTCTAAGTGTCTTACGGATTGATATTTTTATAAATGTTGTCCTCATTCGTGTGTGCGTGTCTATAAGCATTTTAAGTAGGTCTGGTGTTTTAGGGAGGAACCGTGTGTTCATAGTTGGTGTTGGTGTGTAGGTTTAAATGTATTTACAGATTGTGTGTCTCTGGGTGTGTGGTTAGGCATTTAGAAAGAGTGTGTGTGTGTGTGTGTGTGTGTGGTGTGGTTTGGCTCGAGTATGTGTGTGTATGTATTTAGAGAGGGTTGGTGTGGTGTGATGTGTTTGTGTGTATGTGTTTGAACTGTTGCAGTGTTCCACAGGTGCTGGGCTGGTTAGGTTTCTTGTGCTGTTTGGTTTCAAGCTGTAATGCAGCCTGGCAGTGAACCAGAGTCTGGATTCATGGAGCACCTCGGGTTTAGTGCGGTAGACCTGTCCAGACACCTGTCAGACGAGACACCCGGGAGCAATGGGAGAGACAATAAAAGATACCCATGTCCTCCCTGTCACTGTGGCCGCCAGATCGTGCACCTGTTGATGAAGAGCTATGAGATGCCCGCTGGCATAAGAACATGAGAGACAGTCATGGTGTAGTACAGTCCTCTTGGAGGAGATTAGAATAAGCCAGCTGGCCTCCCTCACACACACACGCACACACAATTCAGTTTTCCTGTCTACATGTGCAGGAAACCCACAGCTCTTTCCACACCAGGTCTGGTAATGCAGCTTATTAGGAAGTCCATGAGTGCTGGCTTTAAAATGATAAATGCTCTTGGCTTTATTAGTAATAGTGCTTGCTTAGTCAACGCCCAAACAATCAGCCAAACACCCAGCATCACCGCATTCATTAGTAATTGTGTAATTGTAGTAAGTAAGTGTTCTTACTTAGTTGGGCAGAAAAGGTTCTCACGTAAAATTCTCATACATTAAATTTGCTCATTCCCTCATTGGTTATAAATTTGGATTATTCTGAATGAAAAGCAGGTACCTGCAGTTAAAGGAACACGTCAACTTTTTGGGACTTTGGCTTATTAACTATATTCCCCAGAGTTAGATAAGTCCATATATACCATTCTCATCTCAATGCGTGCCATAACTCTGTCTGACGCACCCACCGTTAACCTAGCTTAGCACAAAGACTGGAGGTATATGGCTCCAGCTAGCCTACTGCTCAATAAGTGACAAAATTACACCAACGTTTTCCTATTTACATGTTGTGATGTGTATAGTCACAGTGTGTACAAATAACAAAGTTACATGAGACACAGCCATCTTATAAACTTATACACACTGGGGACTATTGTAGTAAAAGTTGTTTGTACGGGAAGAAGGAGGCGGGAACCGGCGAACAATCAAAGTATTTAATAAAACATAAACACAAAATAAAATGGCGGCGACAGCCCCTCACGGTCGACTGCCGCCTACACACACACAAACACAAAATGAAAACAAAAAGGCTGCAGCCCCTCGCGGACGACTGCAGCGTGCACATAACAAAAACGTCCAGGCCTGGTCCTCTCTCGTCCCTCACTGTCGTCGCTCCTCCTTTATAGTCCCTCACTCCTCCGCGAGGGCCGAGATCGCTGCGGCGCGCAGCTGGCGCTCATCCTCCCTGATGAGCGCCACCTCGTCCCGCCCTCACGGTCCCTCTGCCTCGCTGTTCGCCACAACTATATTCTCAGAAGGCGCAGCACTGCTCTACTTCTGCGGAGGGCGGAGTGATTTGCTCGCAGGACCGGAGAAGCCCCGCTGTTACGTCTGTCAACAAAACCAACGTGACTAGGAAGATAGTAGCGAACGTGACTGTTGCATGGCTGACTTTGAGGAATTGTCAGAGGATTTTTACTTTGTATCAAACCAAAATCCAGAACCATATCGTTTTGAGCCAGAATACACAGACAAGGAGTTACAAACTTTGGAAGCTGATAGACAAGATGCCGAATTACCTCTGGCACCGCTCATTTGTTACTGTGACAGTCAGAGATGTTCACAAGTCTTTCATCTGAAAGTCATATTTTGGAGTTTACACGCAATACACAGACATTCGGAAATCGAATTCAATGACACTGGTCTGATCTACCACAGAAATAAGCGAGTCAGATATTATAAAACCATACAAATAAAAAAATTCTTTATGATATCAGTAGTTAAGGATAAAAGACTTGTTGTTTTTGAAATATTCCCAAGTCCTTTTTGTCAAATCAAGTCTAAAGTCACTCCAGGTCAAGACTGAAGTCCAATAAAATGCGTCACTAATTTGAGTGCCCATCGCTGGTACAGAGGATGAAGAGAAGAAGAGAGACATGTGGAAAAGCTTAAACACATCTTCCTCCAGTTGATGTTCTCACCACATATCTGCTTCCGCTGTTTAGGATATGTGATGGTGTGTGTTTATAAGCACTTACACAGATCATTGCTTTTCACCTGTTCAAGAGCAGACTTAAACATTTTACGCCTTTTCATTTTATGTGTGTGGTCTGCTCTTTGTAGGGTGTTATGTTCTGTGTTTGTGGGGTGTAACTAGTTTTACTCCCTGAAAAGACCAGCTTGAATATTCTTGCTGCAAGGGGTTGGTTCAGGTCAGGATGGTTTATGCTGGTTACTAGTCCTGGTTTAGCTGGTAAACAATCATGGCCCTGTTTTCCCAGCAACCATGCTTGGAACCATATATTTGTCTAGTTGGTTTGTGTTGTGCTGGTCTGAATGGAGGGTTCAAACTCAACTAGAAACTATTAAATGCCGTTCCAAGACAAATTCAATTAGGCCTTGCTCAAGGCTTGACTTGTGTGTCTAAATGTGTTGCCATTCACATTCCCATAGTTATATCTAGAATACAAAATAGTTGCCTTTTTTGTGTGTGCGTGTATGGGTCTATTTGTGCATGTCTGTGTTATTCAACCCCGGAGTTGTAAACACTGAGACAATTGACTGGTCTTTAAGTTGTTTGTGTTGGTACACATGCACGGCATGGAAATAAACTGTTAAATGTATGAGACTGTGAGAGAGGATGACAAACTATGCACTACAGCACATTGCATGACATTAAGAGCAGTACAAACATACATTTCAAAACAAGACCTTTCTGGGAACATCAAATGAGAGATGAAAGACAGAGACAGAGACGCAGACTTGAATAGTGTGAAAGACAAGAACATTGGGAAAAACAACCTCTGTTTACATTTTCCCTCTAAATATTCTCATTGTATTTGCTTGTTTTTGTGTATCTGCTTCTTACATTTGATCAGATTTCAGACGCTGTTTATACACTTTGTCCACATGTCGCTTTGTTGTGGGACTGTTGTGGATAAAAAAAGCATGTTGTTATGTCTAAAGCCTGGCTCACACTGAAAGGCGGTGGTCACCGCCTGCACTCCCATTGGTAGTTGACACATCGTGTCACTGTTCATTTGCATAAAGCTGAGCTCTGCAGTATCTCAGTCATCGAAAATTTGTGATATCTGGTCGCTTTTTAACTGCAAGTCGATTTACCCTTAAAGGGATTGTCAAAAAGGAAAATTCTTTCATATTCCCATGTGTGGTTTCAAACCTGTATGATGTTCTGTGGAACAAGAATGAATATATTTTGAAGAATATTGTTAACCAAACAGATTCAGCTCCCATTGACTTCCATTATATGGACAAAAAATACAGTAAGTCGATGGGACCCGAAACATTTTTTTGGGTGGACAATCCCTAAAAGTACAGACACCATTCAGACAGATTTGAGGTCTGTGCTGTTATTCTGAGATGCCGACCCTGATTTAGTCCAGTGCGTCATCGTCTTATGAGGCTTCCCAGCTGTGATTCTGAGTGACCGCATCCCTGTTTTCTTCATCTTAATAGATGTATGAAATTATACAGATTACATTTCACATCCGTTTCCTCACAGCTGTGTCTCTTTATTAGCAAGACGTTCATTACTTTCACACAGATGTAGCTGATAATTATCAGTATCCGTAATCCCTTTACAGAGTTTCATTCAGGGAATTTGGCTGTACATTGTGCTGTGCCCTTGCACTGGCTCCCTGTCAGGTTTCGCATAGATTTGAAAGTTCTCATGCCTACCTACAAGGCCTTGCATGGTTGAGCGCCACAATATCAGTCTGAACTTTTAACTGTCTACACCCAAGATAAAAATCTCTGCTCTTCCAATTCTGGCGTTTTAACTGTTCTTTCAACTCGTTTAAGCTCTATGGGTGACCTGGCTTTTTATTCTTTGGCTCTTCCCACTGAGATTAGACATGCTGAACCTTTTAGTGTTTTTAAATCTTCACTTATAAAAAGAGTTTTTTAAGGCTAGCATATACGTGATTATTCTGTTTTTTGTCTTTTAAATTTGTGTTGATGTATGTTTCTATTTTTGTCTCATTTCAATGTATTTTATTTGTATGTTCTTGTAAAGTGCTTTGAGATGCAACTTTTAAAGGCGCTTTATAAAATAAAGTTTATTATTATTAATAATAATAATAATGTATTTATTTTAGTTAGTTGCAAAGGCAACATTTCTAAGTTTAAGTGTTTCATGTAAAATGTATATTTTATTTTATTTCCACATTATTTTAGTGAACAATAACAACATTGGCGGAAAAGGCAACACCAGAATGAATTGCAACAAACTGAATAAAATTCATTTTAGATGGGAATTGACTAAAAATGTATACTTTTTCAGTCAGTACTGGAATGTGTAAAAGTATAATCAAATTAAAATTAAGAACTACTTTTAGCCCTATTCTTAGAGAATCATGTCACATAGCATGCTAATATCAAACTGTATTGAACTCAGTTGTGTATTGCACACATTTAATTCTTCGTAAGTGGGTTTCATAAGTGAGGCCAGTGAACTTTATTCTGATTCAAAGAATGGAAAGGAAACAAAGAGTTTACAGAGAAACTATGGTTGTATCAGAAAGAAATAAGAGAGAGAGAGAGAGATGATTATTTTGTCCATGTGTTTGCTGTATGAGTTTGTACAAATGGCATTTAACTGTATGTGTGATAAACATAATGATTCATATGACTGCTGATGTGTTTTGTATATGTTGCAAGTGATTAGTTTAATTTACATGTAACCAGAAGCATGTCTGTGTGTTCAGGGTACTGTGGTTTTCCATATGGCCTTTAGCAGGTAATTAATCAAAGTGAAAACCACATGAATTAAAAATTGAATACATGAATAAATAAAATATAAGAATATTTCAATATGGATGTAAATCATTGTAACAGAAAGACGGAAAGAAAAAGTTACGCACAAATAAAAAAACGCTGTAAAGTAAAATGTTGACATTTTTGTTTTTCTTGAAATTTCTTTCTTGCAGAGTGCAAAACCCAGTTTCAATGACGATGCACCAGAGCAAAACTCAGAAGTTTATGGTCCAACAGAAAAACTACCACACTCACACGCAGGTGCATGGTGTCGGACCTAACCTGAACCGGGCCATCCCACTTTCAGTGGGACACAACCCAATTCATGGTAAGTACAATCCATCTAGTGCTGTTGTTGTTTTTTGTGATCTTTTGCAGCACAGTAAAAAGCACAATGAAGTATTTCATAAGTCCTTGCACTATATTCTAAGTCAAGAGTTTTATTTGTCACATACACAGTTATATACACAATATACAACTGGCAGTGAAATGTAAATTTTTTAAAAGGTTAGCTTTGTTAAAATCACCCGCGACGATGAAAGCAGCGTCGGGGTGTTTGTTTATGAAGCCGCTGGTCACATCATGGAGGGCAGATAAAGCCAGCCCCGTGTCTGCCTGTGGTGGAATATAAACGGCAGTGGCGATGACCGAGGAAAACTCCCTCGGTAGGTAGAAAGGCCGGCACATGAGAGTTAAATGTTCCAAGTGAGGCGAGCAGGATCGCGAAAGAATGGAGATGTTCCTAGGATCGCACCATTTCTTGTTTATCATGAAACACACTCCACCGCCTTTAGATTTCCCGGCCTCGGCTGTTCTGTCCATCCGAAAAACAGAGAAGTTCTCGGACGGCGTCACGGCTGTATCCGGGACCGCTGGCGTGAGCCATGTTTCGGACAGACAATAGATGTTGCAGTCTCTCATGTCCCGTTGAAAACTTATCCTGGCTCTAAGTCTTATGAAGACTTAAATTTCAGTCTGTTCCTCAGTCTGTTCATCATTATGTCTGAGGAACAGACTGATATTTAAAGGGTTAGTTCACCCAAAAATGAAAATTCTGTCATTAATTACTTACCCTCATGTCGTTCGACACCCGTAAGACCTCCGTTCATCTTCGGAACACAAATTAAGATATTTTAGTTGAAATCTGATGGCTCTGAAAGGCCTCCATTGGCACAATGCACGGTTCACTCTCAAGACCCTTAAAAGGTACTAAAGACGTCGTTACAAAGTCCATCTCACTACAGTGGTTCTAAAATAACTTTATGAATCGGCGAGAATAGTTTTTGTGCGCAAAAAAAACCCTAAATAACGACTTATATAGTGATGACGATTTCAAAACAAGGCATCATGAAGCTTCGAAGCGTTATGAATCAGTGAGCCGAATCATGATTCGGATCGCGTGTCAAACCGCCAAACTGCTGAAATTTGGCGATTCAAACTGCTGAATTGACTCGCTGATTCATAACGCTTCGAAGCTTCATGATGCCTTGTTTTGAAATCGTCATCACTATGTAAGTCGTTATTTAGGGTTTTTTGCGCACAAAAACTATTCTCGCCGATTCATAAAGTTATTGTAGAACCACTGTAGTGAGATGGACTTTGTAACGACGTCTTTAGTACCTTTTAAGGGTCTTGAGAGTGTAAAGTGCCATTGTGCCAATGGAGGCCTTTCAGAGCCATCAGATTTCAACTAAAATATCTTCATTTCATTTTCTTACGGAGGTCTTACGGGTGTCGAATGACATGAGGGTAAGTAATTAATGACAGAATTTTCATTTTTGGGTGAACTAACCCTTTAAGTCAATATCTATGGAAAATCTAATCAAATATGACACCTGTGACTTTTGGACACAAGGCATGTGAAAACCAATGATTGTTGCCGTCTAACCTGCACCATACACTGGAGAAAATAAACTATTTTTCTTACTATGTGTTTTTCTTGTTTTTCCAGTACAATTATCTAAACACTCTTGAAAGATTACATTACTGTAGAAGCAAAATTATTTTTATGAAGATTTTATGTCTTGCTTTCAGAGAAATCTAAAAGTGTGTGATGTTTTTGCTTAAAACAAGAAAAAGTTGTTTTTCAATTGAGTAAGAATAATCTATTTCAAAAGGAATTTTTTTTTTAAACGTTCTTGTTTTAAGCAAAAATCTCACAACATTCTGTTAGTTTTCTTTGAATGAAATGTCTGTGTCATTTTGCTTCTCAAGTGAAAGAAAGAATATGATTTTTTTGCATTCTAAATAAATAATATTTGACATTTAGAGTAGTTGTTACAATGTTTGTTACAAAAGATTTCATCAAAATGAAGTTTCTATATATTAAAAAATCCTGAAAAAATATACAGTACCAGAGTTTCCTCAAAAATATTAAGCAGCACAACAATTTTCAACATTGAGCACCAAATCAGCATATTAGAATGATTCCTAAAGGATCATGTGACACTGAAGACTGGAGTAATGATGCTGAAAATTCAGCTTTGCCAGCACAGGAATAAATTACATTTTAAAATATATTAAAATGCAGAACAGTTGTTTTAAATAAATTCATTCCTGGTGGGCAAATGTGTCTTGCCAACCCCAAAGTTTTGAACGTTAGTGCATGTCTTGGCTGCCACTCTCTATAATTTTGACATGTTGATAATCCCAAAGCATCTCCTTCTGTTGGGGAAATTTAAGATCTAGTGACATCAGCATCTCAAAATGTTATTTCGTGTATCAGTTTTTATTTTTCAACAAGTCTCGCTGACTCCGCATGAAGCCGCGGGTGTTTGACGGAATGACGGATCACACACACACCGTGGAATATTCCATGAGGAGAGTGACAGCATGTCTGACTCGCTTAGAAACATTTAGCTCTGTGTCGGCAATGCTGTGAGATGACAGTACGATTTTGTCTTACAGCTGTAGTAGAGTTGAAAACCATGATAGAACAGGGCTCCCACAGTCATCAATATTAAAGATGAATATTAAAACTGATTTCCAAGAATGGATGAGTCATGAAAATGTATGCAATATTGAAATTTATTCAAGCTAATCTCAAACTACAATCTCAACGCTCTATGCGTTTACTACGATTGTTAAACATCTTTATCCATCACAAACAACAGGAAAATAGAAATGTCATGGAAAAGCAAAGGAAATTCAGTGATCAAAAGGTGTGGGAAATGAAATCCACCGTACAAATTAGTGGTGAGATGGTTCACAACCACAGGCATGTGCATTTTAGACCCCACTTTCTCACTTCCTTTCTCTCGCGCACTTCTGCTGCTGTAGTCTCATTTATTGTAATTTTGTATTGCTGCAGGTCGGCCCTTAAGTTATGGCCCCATTGTTTTTTTTCAAGTGGATCCTCTGGTTGAAATCATATAAAGACTTAAGCATTGCCTTGTGCGCTGCACTGTCTAAAGTGAGTTATTAGCCTCATTTTCTCTGGGTAATTTTAGATAAAAGCCCAGCCATGAGGGAAGGCAAGAACCAGAGAAAAGAGAGGGGGGAAATTAAATGACAGAGCGTTACGATAAACGGTCATTAAGAGAAGTACTCTTAGGAGGCAGGTGAGACGATTAGATACAGTAGTCCTGCATGTGAATGAGGGGACGGTGGATCGGCAGAACTAATGTGTAGCATGACATCTATTATCCCTCTTCCTGTCCTGCAGACTGGCAGCATTACACAACTCAGCCAAATACAGCCAGAGCTCTGCTGTAATACTAATGCAAGGAGGAGCCCGTGGGGTATTGGGTAACTGTTTTTGCACGGTGTTATGGTCTGACATGCCATTTCTCGCTGCTTTGAAACTCAGCCAAACCGCACTCTGACTGGATGTCGGATCATACAGAAATGACCGGGTTCACTCAGAGGAGACAGACCTTTACATATTACATTACATTAGTCTGAAGGTCATAAGAGACAAGCATCTGACTGATTTCCTGTTGACCTCAGGTTACATTTGTAGTTTGGATTGGATATATAGATTTGATTGATTGAAGGAGAGAGGGGAGAGGAATTAGATCTACAATCTGAACAGAAATCTTAATAATAATCGCAATATTTGCAATACGTGTAATTTGTATATGTATATCATTACATTCAATTCAAGCTAAATCTGACAAAAACGTACATTCGGGTGCGTTTTTCAAGTTAAAAACAATTCATAGATAAGTTAATGCAAACTAGCACAATCTGTTAGAAGTAGACACAGGTAGGGTAGGGTTAAGAATGTCTTAATTTGATTGATCTCAATTCTTTAAATAAAAATAAAATCTGTATATTACTCAAGTTTGCAGACCAATCAAAAAAAAAGCAATCAGAGTAGTGATACATTAGCAAATTCCTTTTAATGAATCATTCGAAAAAGACTAAAGAGGTAACATTAGAATTAGTGTGCCAGATGCTAATATAGACGATGAAACAGTTTATACATGAATTTATAAGAAAAAATCTGCAATCTTCTGCGTGAAAGGCAAGAAATATTCCTCTAAGCCAAATCAGCTCATGTTCAAGTAGGGGGCTGAAATCCTAGCACCAAACCTGGGGTTTTATAATTACTTTTATATAAAAACAAAACAAGTCTATGGTATTTCCTATGGTAATTTAGAATTGCCAAGTAAACATGCGTGTGTGGCTAAAGGTAGATGTAGCAGACTGACTAGTTTCTCAATGTCTTAGGCGTCTGGCACCCGGTGAGGTCTGTCCCACATGAGAGACAGCCTGTCAGCAGCCCTGTGTGTGTGTGTGTGTGCGTGTGTGCGTGTGTGTGTGTGCGTGTGTGTGTGTGTGTGTGTGTGTGTGTGTGTGTGTGTGGTTGTGTGTGGTTGTGTGCTGGTAAAGCCATTCGTCTCCTGTCGTCTACTTCTCACTGTTGCTGAATAATCTTAGTATGCTTTCCTCAATTTACCTTAATCTCTCATTTCATTACAGCTCTAGGTGTGTGTTAGTGTCATCAGTTGCTGACTGATGTCTGTGGAGACGGTGTTTGATCTTTGAGGAAAGGTTATATGTTAGCTTCTGGTGGATTTGCTTTACATAACAGAGGGAGGGGGGAGGGAGACATAATGTTATGATCAGTGTTGGGCACGTTACTTTAAAAAAGTAATTAGTTATAGTTACTAGTTACTTCTTACAAATAGTAACTGAGTTACATCATTATAAAAGTAACTAATTACCAGGGAAAGTAATTACTGCATTACTTTTTTTTTCTTTTCCAAATGTTCAAATATGTCAAACTTGGATGCCCCCAATATTAGATATGTTAAATGAATGAATTGGACACTAAATAGAATAAATTATTATTATAAAACATTGTACATTAATGTACACTATTGTAATGTTGCTGTGGGAGAATGTGAGACACCTATCAAATTCAATGCATTATTTTAAATATTATCAGTAGGCCTACTATAGTGTAAATATTGTGTAAATATTATCAGTACTATACTTTCCTTTGGTAGAGGAGCTCACGTTATCACCTGGGTTTTTAGCCACTAATTTTGTGGCATATGATGATGTGAGGCGCTTCAGAATCACTTGCCACCGACGTGGAGAGACTCTTTCTTCCTGGGCATAAGTTGCACGTTACATAAATATTCTTACCTTTCACCTCAACGAGGAAAAAGTAGCGCTTATACTTCCAGTTTGCGAAAGCTACCTTTGAAGTCGTTGGACCATCGCTGAATGTGCATATGCGTGTGCGTCATAGGTGTGTGTGTGAACCATAGACCGTGAAAAAAAATAGGTGTGAACTCAACCTATCAACTTCAACCTTGTCTCCCACCCCCCAATCATCATCAGTTATGTGTACCACCGCACCCACCCCCAACACGCATGGCTGGTGCGCGCACACACGCACACACACACACACACACACACACACACGTTGCAGGTCCGACTGACAGAGAGCCTGTTCGGATGAAAAGCGCTTCAGTGAGCTCAATTATAGTAACGCGACTAACGCCGCATTTTTTTTCCTCAGTAACGCTAACGGTGTTGTAACGGGAGAAACAGTAATTCGTTTGATTACTCGTTACTGAAAAAAATAATTCCGTTAGTAACGCCGTTCTCTTTCATCATCTCGTGTTCGAGATCCACCTATGGGAAGGGCATCCGTACCTGACCTCTGCAGAAGCATCCAATTGCACCAAGTCTGACAAGACAGGCAGGAGCGCGCAGCCAATGCCCGGTAAGGCCCCGCCCCTTACCTGCGGGCATATATAGCCTGCACGCGCTACTGTACTCCAGTTGACATTCGCTTCTCGCGATCTCTGCACTGACACAGCTCGGTCGAATTTGCGCTGCTCACTTATTGTCTGCAGGAGGAAATATATTCGTATCAGCCTCCGCCGGGCGTGACAGTTCCTATTCTGCCAGTTTCTCTGTGTCTGCTCTTGGAGCCGCCCACGCTCTTCCTCGTCATTCCTGTTCCACGGCTGCCGCTACAGATTTGTTCTGAGTTCTTCGCCGGTATGTCGCTCTCTATTCCTGCTTCTTTCCGGCGCTAGTTTATCACGGGCCTGCCCGGCCGCGTGTGGTGCTCTTGCCGCTATGATATTCACCCTTTCTGCACGGTCTGCTCGGGCCTCAAGCACGCGGAAGAGGCCATAGAGAATCCGGAGAACTGCAGTCACTGCCTGGTGCTGCCTAGTTACTCCTGCGACGCCACCATAAGGTGCTGCTACTCAGTGGGACATAGTGACGACAGCCCGCCACCGGGGACCTCCCGGGGCGTGACTGCTCTTGTCTGGGCTGACCAGACAAGTTCCCCGAAGAGGACATCTTTGCGGGAAACCCCCCGCTCGCCGACGATCCGGCAGGGTCCGGTGATGACGACGTGCGGGACTTCTCATTCACGCAAATTGCGCTGCAGAATGCCTATTCGCGTCTTTGCATTGACTTAACATGAAATGTAACTTAACATGTAAATCACTCGCGCGAAACGTTTCATTCGCGTCCGGTGTGAACGCACCATCAGAGGACGAGGAGGCCATCCCACCCTCTGGCATTCCCCAGGCTAGCGCCCCCGCAGCCTTGCCTCAACCCATCTTCCTGGATGTGTCAGCGAGCGGCCGCTTGTCTCAACATCGGCTCCACAGAGCGCCACCGACCAGGAGAGGGATATTTACGACGGTAAAATGCTGGGAGCTCCCCTCGGCCTGAGGTAACAACTTTCACGTTCTCCTAGCGTGCGCTGAGCACACACGGCATTACTGGAGCGACCCGCTCGACCTTAAAGCTCGGTCTCGCGGGTCTGGAGGTTAAAATATGGCGGCTCTCGGCTTGGGTTAACCGCCCGCTATTGAGCGATCGCCAGGCACCTCAACCCAGTCCAGGGAGGGCTGCTCGCCCTGATGAACCGTTTTCTGCTTCGGTGCACCAGGCCAATCCTCGGCCTTGGCTGTTAGGGCCCTAAATGTCTCCTCCTCTCCGCTTACCAGGCGGAAATTTTGGACGACCTGGGCCAACAGCTAGGGATCTTCCTCTCCTGCATTATGGAAGGAGATCATCACGGTTCACAACCTCGTTTCTCCATAACGCTCGTCAGGCCTTTCAAACCTTTGGGCGCTCCATGGCACTTTGCTTTGTAGAATGTGACCAGGAGGAGGAGGAGGACGAGGCCTTCAAGTTGTGCCTTCTTAGGAAGGCGGCCCCTAGCCAGGCACGTTTGCCTAATTCCCCGGCCCCGGGACGTAACTTTCATCAAAACCGTTCTCGAGCGACAAGCTCTTTGAACTCTCTTTCTGCAGTAACCCTGTCCAAAAGACGGAGGGTTTCTTCTGGAGGGTGCCCCCCTCCCGTGGCTGCCCAGCCTATGTGTTTAGTGGATGGGGTGTGTCTCGAGCGACAAGCTCTTTGAACTCTCCTTCTGCAGGAACCCTGTCCAAAAGACGGAGGGTTTCTTCTGGAGGGTGCCCCCCTCCCGTGGCTGCCCAGCCTATGTGTTTAGTGGATGGGGTGTGTCTCCACCCCATTCAGGGGGTCTGTTGTGAGGGAAAGTGCAAAAGCAGTGTCACCACACCGCACATACTGTGTCCCCTCACTCAGCTAATAAAGGCTTCGGCCCCAGTTTTCCCAAACCCCAGTGTTTTCCCTAAAACAAAACACACAAAAACACGTTAAATCAGACGAATCATATTAATTCGTTACAGAGAGATACCCTCTCTCTGCAGGGAAAGCACTTTTCTCTGCAAAGAGTGGACAGCTCTCTGAACCCACGCATGCCGTCCCTAGTTTCTCCACTAGAGGGTGTCAATGCATCACAAATAAGCCAGCTGGGCAAACACTAAGCCAGCTGGGCAAACACGAAGCCAGCACGGTGCGAGTGGGCACGCTCGTGAGCCGTGTGTCTGCTTCGCGAGCTGCAGAACCACCCGTATGGGTATTGTGTACAATATCGCAGGGCTATCGTCTGCAGTTTGCAATGAAACCCCCACTTTTCAGCAGCGTTCGTTTTTCTCACACAGAGGAAAACACGGCGCGCGTTCTGAAAGAGGAAATCTCCTCTCTGCTGAGCAAAGGTGCGATTCAGGTGGTACCCCAATCTGATAAACCAGGGTTTTCATTCTCGTTATTTCCTGGTTCCAAAGAAGGACGGTTCCCCCCGTCCTATTCTGAACATCAGGGTGTTGAACAAACATTTGAGGAAATACAATATCAGAATGTTAACTCATGGTTCGCTCGCCCGCGCCATAAAACGGAACGACTGGTTCACATCGGTCGATCTGAAAGATGCTTTTTTCCACATAAGCATTTATCCACCTCACAGGAAGTGTCTTCGTTTCGCCTATCAAGGCATTTGTTACGAATTCACGATCCTGCCGTTTGATGAGTCTAAGCCCTCGCAGCTCCTGTCTGTGTGCGGAAGCGGGCTTGACTCCCCTGAGAATGTCTGGTCTACGGATCCTGACATACATAGACGATTGGCTCATCATAGCCGATTCGAGGGGAAAGGTGTTGCAGGACACCTGCCGCGTGCTCGCGCACATAACATCTCTGGGCTTCAGGGTGAATGTGAACAAAAGCAATTTTACACCCAGCCAGAATGTGATATTCCTGGGCATGGAGCTTAACTCAGTCTCCATGCGAGCGCGTCTCTCACAGGAGCGCGTTCTCTCTCTGATGAACTGTTTGTCGCAGTTCAGAGAAGGGGCGAGGGTGCAATATCGCACATGTCTCAGGCTACAGGGTCTTATGGCTCCATCTATCCAGGTTTTGCCACTAGGACTCCTGAGAATGAGGGCGTTCATGAAGTGGGTTTTGTCACTACATTTCAGCCCGTTACACGATCTTTGCCGTTCTGTGACAGTGACGCGCACCCGCGCTGCAGCTCTGCGCCACTGGAAGAGCGTGGACTTTTACGCACAGGGCGCCCCTCTCGGGACGGTTATGTTGCGGAAAGTTGTGACGACAGATGCGTCCATAACAGGCTGGGGTGCCACCCAAGAGGGCAGAACTGTGAACGGTTTGTGGCCGAGCAAACTACGTTCAGAGCACATAAATTATTTAGAGCTTCTGACTATTTGGAAGGCTCTGAATAATTTTCTGCCCCGTCTGCAGGGACATAATGTGCTCGTACGCTGAGACAATACCACGGCAGTGGCTTATATCAATCGTCAAGGCGGCGGCGGTGCGCTCGTCGAAACTCCATGCTCTAGCTTACAAGCTTTTGGTATGGAGCAGTCGATTTTTCCTGTCGTTACGCGCGACTCATGTTCTGGGCATTCTGAACAGAGGCGCGGATCTTCTATCGAGGGGGAACCCGCTCTTCGGAGATTGGCGCCTCCATCCTCAGGTTTTAGGCTTAAGGTTTTCCCTAATCCAGCCTTAATGCCGAAATGTTTTCCTGCGTTCACATCGGAGGTGTTGGAGCTTTCCGCTTTTCACCCTCTGCCCTTTTTCCTCCGCGGAGGATCAAAGGCTGAATGCCCTGTGTCCGGTCTGTGCGTTACAGACGTATTTGGCTAGGACCAGTGCTTTCCGGAAGAGTGACCAACTCTTTGTTTCATGGGCTCCTCCCCACAAAGGGGATCCCCTGTCTAAACAATGCCTTTCACATTGGTTTGTGGACGCTATAGTTTTGGCTTACGAATCAAAGGGAGTGCAACCCCCCAGGGGGCATCAGAGCTCATTCCACGAGGGGCTTAGCCGCCTCTTGGGCTCTGTTCAGGGGAGTACCACTGCAGGATATCTGCTCTGCTGCCAGTTGGGCTTCTCCCCATACATGTGTGCGTTACTATTGGCTGGATGTCACCAGAACCTCGGTAGCACATTCGGTCTTGGGGGTGGGGTCTTCCTGACCCTGCCTTCTTTTGTGTGTGCCACACACGTTTCATGTCCTGCTTGCACACCGCAGTTACGTGTGTGCGTCTGTTTGGCGGGTTCATGATTATGAGACGTGTCAAGCACCGCCCCCTTGGGGGTGACCGTCTTTTTCTGGCTAACAGGACCTCACTGTGAGTATATTGGGCAATCGGGGAGCTGTCCATGTCTCTCCCATAGGTGGATCTCGAACACGAGATGATGAAAGAGAACAATAGGTTACTGTCTTAACCCCGGTTCTCTGAAACATCGAGTGGAGAGATCCACCAGCCTTGCCCCGCTTGCCGCACGAGAAGCTGGAGTACAGTAGCGCGTGCAGGCTATATATGCCCGCAGGTAAGGGGCGGGGCCTTACCGGGCATTGGCTGCGCGCTCCTGCCTGTCTTGTCAGACTTGGTGCAATTGGATGCTTCTGCAGAGGTCAGGTACGGATGCCCTTCCCATAGGTGGATCTCTCCACTCGATGTTTCAGAGAACCGGGGTTACGACAGTAACCTATTGTTTATCTGTAACGCCGTTATTCCCATCACTGGTTATGATAGAGACTTTGGTGGACTTACATACTTAAAGGGATAGTTTACCCAATAATGAAAATTCTCACCCTCATGTCGTTCCAAACTGTAAGACCTTTGTTCGTCTTCAGAGCACAAATTAATATTTTTCTGATGAAATCCGAGAGCTCTCAGGCCCCTCCATAGACAGCTATTTAATTACAACTTTCAAGGCCCAGAAAGGTATAAAAACATTGTTAAAATAGTCCATATGACTCCGGTGGTGGTTCTTCTTGATTTATGTAAGGGGGTAATCCAGCATCCGGAAAGCGTACCATCCATAGGGGCAGCCATTGCTAACCAAGCCATCACCTGCTGTTAGCATCCCATTGATTCCCATTCATTTTTGCGTCACTTTGACAGCGAATAACTTTACATCTGAGGCGTTTAAAGACTCCATTTGTCCTTTGTTTATTTCTAAAGAAACACAACAATGTATAAAAGGCTCCATTACCTTGTATCTTACACTATCGCCCAGTAGAAGCCTTTTTTGTAAAAATAGGCTAATGATTGCATCAAAACCTCCCGACTCTGTCGCATAGTTGAGAAATTACCGTGTAGACAGGAGGAGAAGCTCGCAGGCAATCTTTTACTGTCTTTGAGGCAATCGGGGGGACGTGGAGGCATAAAGTACAATAAAGTCAAGGGAGAAGCATGGGGAGAAACCCATAGAGAGCCAAAAGCCACGGGACAAAATATTTCAACAACGTGATTCAGATTTCACTTTGCACAACTACTAGAAGACTTACAACTGTCAGACTGGTTGCTCACGTCACATCTACGTCGTCAAGCTCAGTCTGAGGCTGCGCAGTACTCTCAGCCATCAGGAAGTGAGTGCTTCTACTTGACTTCACTTTTGTCCGTTGAAGTCTATGGGGTCGCTGTGTCCATTTCTTTTACTGTCTATGGATTTATGGCGGTTGGCATACAACTTCGAGGTGCATTACCGCCACCTGCTGGTTAGGAGTAGGTATCAAGATCTCAACATACCTTTTCCAACTACCTCCTATACCTATATTCTTTTATCTAGATCAGTCCTTTTCAGAAATAGCTTTCAATAATCAATACATTCATCATACAATTCTTTTGCAAGACTCCAGTGGTTTATGAAGCAACTAGAATACTTGCACAAAAACAAACAAAAATAATGACTTTATTCAACAATTTCATTCTAGCCTCTGCCAGTCTCCTATGCAGTTTAGTGCAGAATTCGAGTTTTACAGCAGCCGATGCATGCGTGAGGACGCGGGAGCTGCACTGTTTTTACAACGTAAACTGCGTAGGAGACTGGCACAGGCTAGAACGAAATTGTTGCATAAAGAAGTTATTTTTGTTTGTTTTTGCATTCTAGTCGCTTCATTAAATTAAGGTTGAACCACTGTAGTTATATGGACTATTTTAACAATATTTGTACTACCTTTCTGGACCTTGAAAGTGTTAATTACATTTCTGTCTATGAAGGGGTCAGAGAGCTCTTGGATTTCATAAAAGATATCTTGATTTGTGTTCCAAAGATGAACGAAGGTCATTTATGGGTTTGGAACGACATGAGGGTGAGGAATTGACAGAATTTTTATTTTTGGGTGTGAACTAACCCTTTAAATCTGGAGTGACTCAAAAGCACAGCCAAATTAAATTCAAATTTCACTCAAATCTGTCCTATGGACTACTTTTGTAAAACGTTTCTGATATGAAACTTTTTTACTATGTTTTCATGGTATTTATTATCATGGATTTGGAACGACATGACGGCTAATCATATATGTTTTTAGTTGTTAATTCTACTGGAATGCACTTTTTACTGGTTTCCCATCAAAAATGAATTAATAGACTTAATAGACTCCAAAATTCAGCAGCTCTGTTACTAACCAGAACTAAAAAAGAGAACATAAAACACCAATAACACCATAATTATATTTCATCAAGAACCTTCTGATGCAGGTCTATTGGAGGTTCCCAGCTAGACGAAAGAAAATCTGTGATGCGGCCTTTGCAAATTATGCGCCAAAACTGTGGAGCACACTACTATCAGATATTAGGGAAGCTAGTGCAGTTAGTATTTTTAAAAGAAAGTTTAAAACGTATCTTTTTACTCTGGCATTTATTTAGTTACTTATTAATAAATGGTCTCCTGTATGTTTTAGCGTTTCTTATTAGATTGTTGTAGCTGATTACTTTTATATTTTTTCTTCATATTTTTATATATTTATCCTGTATGGGTTGCATTTAATTTCTTGTATCTCTTATGTTTGGTGCACATGCTTGTATTGAATGTGATGTTGCTCTGGATATTTAGGGTCCGAGCACCGATGGTGTGAATCCCTATTGGGATTGCTCAGCCTATTATTCTTCTTCTTCGAAATTAATAGTATTTTTGAGGACCTAAACATGCTTGAAAACTCATGAAACTTTGCACACATGCCAGAATTGTGACAATTTAAATCTTATATGTGTTTCAGAATTAGACGGGGCAAAATGGCTCGATAGTGCCACCTACAAAATTTCAATTAAGCGCCATACGCGATACGTTTCACATACGAGTATGAAATTTGGTACACACATGTAACAGCCCAATACCTACAAAAAAGTCTGTAAGTGCAAAATCTGAAAACCAACAGGAAGTCAGATATTTAGAATTTTCTCTGCAAAAATGTGCAGTTTTTGCTGTACTTTAACAAACTCCTCCTAGAGATTTAATCAGATCAACATCATATCTGCACAGTCTAATCTTAAGGCCTTTGCGATGTTAAATTGTGAAGATTTCAGTTTTCGCTGAAGGGCTTGTCAGTGGCGGCCTGACAAAGTCTGATGTTTCGCCATAAAACCGGAAGTCAGGCATACAATGTCCGATCTGCCCCAAACTTCACATGTTTTATAAGAGTCCTGGCCTGAAGACATCTACATGCCAATATTCAGTAAGTCATAGCGCCACCTGTAATTCACTCCCAGAAATGTATTCAAATATGCCATGAAGTACTGCTGAACATGCTAGAAACACATTAAATCATGCAACACATGGCTAAGTGCTAATGTATGCGATTAACGCCACAAAACAGGAAGTTGTAACTCAAACTTCACGTTTGATAATAGTCCTGACCTGAAGACATCTACATGGCAATATTCAGTTATTATCAAAGCGCACCTGATGGCAAAAGGAAATGTGGCACATTAAAATGACTTTGCTATTTTTCTCCTATATTTACCCGCTTAAATGCATGTCGCCCACTATTTGCTGTTTTCCTGAGGCCTCCTGGTGCAAGGGCCCTTTCATCACTGCTTGCCGCTTTAATTGACTATATCATTGTAGGTAAAGCACATTGAACTGTATTTTATGCCTGAAGTTTATTATTATTAATTTAGTATTTTTCTGTGAAATAATTCTGTGACAAGATGCCATTTTGGATAGATGGAGTATGAATGATAGTGGAAGGGATAGAGATGAAGAAACAATCAAAACCGGAAGCAGACATAAAATCAGTCTGGTAATCAAGAAGAAAACCGGCCATAAATGTCTGCAGAGACCTGACTGGAAAATATTCAGTGAGACAGTGATGCCAGGAGATTATCATACTGTAATTTAAACCATATACAGTACTTGCTAATACAATTAATTAATTAACTAAAGGAGATTGTGGGTAAATTTTTGAAGTAAAATTTGAAGTAACATCATTTAAATTAAATGGATTTTGGAAAATTTGTATCATTATATATATATATATATATATATATATATATATATATATATATATATATATATATATATATATATATATATATATATATATATATATATATATATATATATATATATATATATATATATATATATATTATCATAATATTAATGTTTTTTTTTTATGGTAACCTTAGTTAGAAAGGAAATGATTAGAAGTTAGTTGGGAAAAGCCAACATTCCTCTTTTCGTCTCTGTATAAGGCTTGGAGTTGTGGCCACTTTGTCCAAATCCTTCATGAAGAACTGGGTCTGATCCCAGAGTTGTTTGCTGGCGTCTCTCTCTCTCTTTCTCTCTCGCTCTTTTGCTCCTATTTTTTTTTCCCCCAGTCACCTCCTCATGTTCCAGAGACTGAGATATTGGACCAAGGACAGAGAAAAGGAGGGAATGGACGAAAAAGGAATCAGACAGTCACAGGGGAATACGTACAGGAGACTAAGAAAAGACAAGACAACAGAAAGCCTTTTTTTCCTTTCTCCAGCCTCTCTGCCTCTCGCTCCCTCTCTCGTTTCACTTTCTTAAAGCTGAACTCCTGAGCCGATCTGCCAGACACTGCCTACAAAAGTGAAAGAGTGTTGTTTATGAAAGCCATGCCATCCAGACTGATGGAGTTTTCTCTCTTCTCTCTGTTGATATCTCTGCTGTGCTGGACTGCAGTAGGGAACCATACCGGACGGATCAAGGTGGTCTTCACCCCGACTATCTGCAAGATGACCTGCACCAACAGCCGCTGTCAGAACAGCTGTCAGAAGGGCAACACCACCACTATCATCAGTGAGAACGGGCACGCTACAGACACACTCACCGCCCCCAACTTCAGAGTCGGTGAGTGGTATCAGCTCTTCTTCTCAGTGTATTGTGGGAAAAGTGTGAAGTTTTCATTCATCCAGGGCTTTGTTGAACATCTAATTCCTCGACTGTGTTGAATGTATGTGTGTACGCTTGCGTTGCTGTATACTGAACAGAGAACAGCTGGCCGTGGGCCTGTTACATCATGTCCAGCCTCAGACAGGTCTATAATTATGGCTGATGTTTGGATGTGTTTCTAGTCGCATTTCGGCTGGGATTTTTTTACTTGCCTGGCAGATATTGTGGAAAAGTTGCTTTAGATTGTGTCTGAAAAGCCTACATTATTTGACTTCAGTTCCGGTTGCAGCAGTGATATTTCACAACAAGGGCTCAGAATGGCTCAAGAGCATGTGGTTATGACACAGCCGAACGTCTTCTGCCCTCTGGTTCAGTCGGTCCACATTCATTTACCAAATGGAAATAGAGCAGTCTGGGTTCTTTGCACATTTCTTAGTTGTGTAGTCCAGTCATTCCCAATCAGGGTTACTTGGAAATAATTAGATTTTGTCTTAGTAGAGTTTTTTTTTTCTCGTTTGCACAACCTATGGTGTATTTGCTCAACATGAGTGAAGTTTCATACTACCATATTTAAATTCCACTATACAACGAGTGCAAATTACTTTTGTTAAACATTCCATCTAGATGTCATTTATAAGAATATTTGGCATTAGGTTTATCTCTGTGAACGTGTCTCTGTGATTATCCCAGAACTGTCAAAATCTTTGAAAGACAAACGAACTCAGGTGTCTTATTATAGCAGACAGCAGAAGCTACTTTGTGAGTTTTTGACATAGTCGTTTGATGTAAAGATGGCGTTTTAAAATGAATCATTCAAATAATGGACAGTTAACTCATCATAATACTATTTAGCATTTATCATAATACTATTTAGCATTTATAAACATCTATTTTTTTTCTTATATTTATTAATATGTGTATTAATACTTTAGTACCTTTTGAATGAAGGGGTACTGAAATATTAATACAATTTAAATTGTAAATAAAATAACATTGTAGTCCTTTCTAAGTAAAGTCAAAAAGTTTGCTAAGAGCTAACATAGCTTGGTACTTTCACTTCTTAGCCTTCTGCTCTTTATGGTCCCTTATCGTGGATGGTAGAAAGTAACTTTGTGACTTGCAAGTCTTTCATTAAGGTCAAGAATGAAGCAATAGACACAATTTATACCCATGGTGGTTACATAAGGCTTACTTTTGAATCCAATTACTCTGTGGACAAAAGGGTAGCATTCAGCTAAGGTTTGTTTTCACCAGTGGGTTTTGTAATCTGCGCCCAACAGGGTGAGCAGCTGAAATTGTATTCCATATAAGAGGGTCAGGTAAGCTCAGAAGCGTAGTGTTCGAATGGCTAATCTCAGTGTAAGCAGAGGCTGTGCGTGGTGCTAAGATGTCATTCTCTCTGTCTGTCTCTCTTACTGAATGAGGTGAACGTCTGGAGTGGGTGAGTGTGTGAGTGTGTGCGGCCTTATAAGGAACACAGAACGTTCTGTCAGCTCTGATCCAGACACAGCTGGGAGGAGAGATCGCAGGCCGAGCTCCAGCACTGTGGATAATGGAGAAACACACGCACATACACTCATTAGGGTTGGATCAATACCAAGATTTGGGCTTCGGTTCTCTGAACCAGCGTCTCGTACCTCAGTGATGATGCTAAATCGATTCCTTAAGCAACAAATAAACAACCTCAGGCGAGTGATAAAATGAAATGAGCTATCAATACATTCAGTAATTTGATGATCTCAGTGCAAGTATGCAATAATTAAATATAACTTAAACCATACTGTACTATTCAAAAGTTTGGGGTTGGTAAGATTTTAATTTTTTTTTTATTAATTTATTATTTAATTTATTTGTGTGATGACAAAGCTGAATTCAGCTTTTCTTCAGTGTCACATGATCCTTCAGAAATCATTCTAATATGCTGTTTTGATTCTCAAGTAACATTTCTTATAATTATTAATATATTCTTTAACTTAATCATCAATTTTTGATTATTTGAAATATATTTTTTTAGTAACAGAGTAAAAGTCTTCACAATGACTTTTGATCAATGTAATGCATGCTTGATGAATAAAACTATTAATTTAATTAAAATACAAAAATCTTACTGACCCCAATCTTTTGAATGGTTGTGTCTGACCTCTGTTGTCTGATAAAAACATTATACAATTCAGAAATTTAGACAAATTCATTAAAAAACATCGAGTCTCATACATGATTGCATAAGCTTTAAAATTTCACATCAAACTGCATGAACCGCCAAACTGCGCATATAGCAACATATTGTCGTATGGGTCAAGTACAAAATTGGCAAAATGACATTGTATCATGGTATTTTATTTACTCCATGCACACAGTGAGAATGTGCCGTACAAACCTGTGAATCATTGATCCATGCTTGGTTCTGACAGTCATGGATCAATAAACTGTCTCATGGAAATACTAAAGCATTATCATAGCAGATCGATATGTGGCTGCATGTTCCTTATACATGATTGCACTGATGGGAATGTATCACTGCGCTTCTGAACATCCTCAGTGTTGTCCAGACTGTTGAATTGTTTTCTTTATATATGCCTCACCTGTACACGTTGTTGGACGCATTTGTGTTGGATGTTTTAACAGTCATCCGCATGGAGCTGCCAGTGAACCTGTCTGTACTAGCAGAGATGTTGGGGTTTACAGGAAAATGTTACTCCATCTGTTTAAGGGCTGTGGGTGGATACTCTCTTTTTTTCAGATGAAAGGGTATTCCAGGTGGGCTAATGACATCTCGATTGGATAAAGCTCTAAGGCTTGCTTTTGTGTTCTCATTTGTGTGAAAATCATTTGCCGGTTTTGGAAAGCTTTTGGGTGTGTGTGTTTATGTGTGTGTGTGTGTGGTGATAATTTGTAGTTCAGAGTGGTGTACATTTGAAGGAAGTCTGAGTCTCGAGAACTGGACATCATACACTACCATTCAAATGTATGGGGTCAGAATTTTTTTTAAGAATGAATACTTTTATTTAACAAGGGTGAAATAAAGTGATCTAAAGTGTCAGTAAAGACATTTATTTTGTTACCCAAAAATTCTATGTCAAATAAATAATGTTTTTTTAAACTTTATATTCATCAAAGGGCAGTCGTGGCCCAATGGTCAGAGAGTCAGACTGGTAAACCCGAAGGTTGCAGGTTCGATTTTCAATACCACCAAAAAAAATTGTCTGCCCACTTTTCCTGGTGTGTATGTCTATGTTTTGCTTTGTGTGTGTCCACAGTTTGTAGTGTGTGTGTGTGTGTGTGTGTGTGTGTGTGTGTGTGTGTGTGTGTGTGTGTGTGTGTGTGTGTGTGTGTGTGTGTGTGTGTGTGTGTGTGTGTGTGTGTGTGTGTGTGTGTGTGTGTGTGTGTGTGTGTGTGTGTGTGTGTGTGTGTGTGTGCGTGTGTGCACTACTCACTGCTTCTAATGTGTGTGGGATGGGTTAAATGGACAAATTCCGAGTATGGGTTACCAAAACTTGTCCTTTATGTCACATCACTTCAAAAAATCCTTAAAAATATGTAGCACGTTTTCCACACAAAAAAATGTATTAATGCAAAAATTAAGCATTACAACTGTTTTCATAATTGACAATTATAAAAAATATTTTGTGATTTTGTGAGGTATGTTTGTCAAAAATGGTAATAAATTACATTTTAAAATATATTAAAATAGAAACCAGACTTGTTTTCTTTTTATTTCTTTTTCAAATTTTCATTTGCACCTAGTTGGATTTTCATGTTTATTCCACCAGAGATATTCAGCAAGTATGAAAACAACTATACTGGAGACTATCCTGGCTGTCAGCTTATCTGAGAGTCAGTTGCCAGTTCTGACAATAAAAATCATCTCACCACCATATTAGTAGCGTGTACATTAGTACATTCCTCTTTTATCAAATGAACCATGTAAGAGCAGTCATTTATGTGTGTCAGAGAGTGAAAGTTAATGTGGTCTGTCATCCTGCTCCTGCTGGTTATCTTACCATTTCGGCCACATTTCATTTGTTTACTGTCATGCTGCTCTATTTCCTCCTATCCGGGAGAGAGTAGTGCAGTGCTGTTCACTAGCTAGGATGGGAAGCGTGTGTCTATGTGTATGAGTGTGCGTGATTCAATGTTGATACATGAGTGTGTCAAGATATTGCCTGAGGTTCAGTGTAGGCACTGTGGAATAGTCCTAGATTTCCCACTAGAGCAGAAATAATGAATGTGTGTGTGTGCACATGTTGTGTATAAATCATATTTTGTCAGAGTGCATGTAAATATTTATATAAATGCAGCAATGTATCGGAGAAAATATGTGTATCTATTTGTTTGTGTGTGAGTGTGGGTTTGTTTTGCTATACTTTGAAGGCAAAAAAAAATGTCCCTGGAAGAGAGTTAAATATGACACATCCTTCCCTTAGGGACATTCGGGGATGCCTTCATTTGGAAAAATTAATGAAATAATTCTTCATGAATAAAATACTGCTTTTTAAATCTCTAATAAAGGCAAAAAAAAGTGTGTATAAAATATAATAGAAGACTACGCTATGTTGTCATTTAGTCTTTCCTCCCTCCGATCTCTGAAGTCGTAATGGACTGTGCGTCTGGCCACAGGAGGTATATGCGGTGTGAGAGGAAATTGCAGCACATTGTGCCATGTGGGAATGGTGGTTAGGACAGCCATGCTTTTTTAATGAGCATTTAGCGTGATTAGTTCATGATGGTTAATTATATGATGTGGCTTTTGGTTTGGGAAGGTTTTTAAAAAATATCATGACAGGAGAATGAGGTATGAGGTATGTCTGAAATAATGTCCTATACCACAACACAAACTTATTGCTGTAAAATATCAAGCCCCAAAACGTTTATTTACCTCAGCTGTGGGATAATTAAATCCATTCATCATTTTTCTGGTATTAATACTGAGCCCAAGCTCAAGTGAGATTTAAGCACTGTGAAAAATGGCTAAAAGCGAGCAAGGGAGAGAGAAAGAGGGAAAGAATGGTCCGTCACCATAATGGCATGTTTTAGTGAAAATGTGTCACGTAGAACTCTCTTACATGCCACCACAAAAGTTCCTAAATTGATTTTCTGTGAAGCATTTAAGCCCATACACACGCACACAACGGCCCGCAAGCAAACACTTGCTCAAACACTGGACAAAACTAAAGTTTCATGATAATTTTGTTGGTTCATCTGTGTATAATTAAATGTGATGGGTCTCTGAACAGGAAGTCGCTAAACTAAACATTGAAAAATGTTACCCGACATAGCAGTGATTAACCTCGCTTTGCTCTGTTTGTGTGTGTGTGTTTTAGTTGTTTGCCATTTGCCCTGCATGAATGGAGGAAAATGCAGTGCTCGGGACAAGTGCCAGTGCCCGCCAAACTTTACTGGAAAATTCTGCCAAATGGCAAATCCAAACAGTCACCAGGGGCAACATACACTTGTAAACGGGCAGAAGACGCACGTCCACTCAACACACACATTACCTCTCACCTACGGCACTGGACAAAACCAGGGTAACGCTTTTATTTCTCTGTTCTTACCAATCACTTACTAATCTTTAAATCTGGCTTCTGCTATTATTCATACATGGCTCTGTTGTTATTGAAGGAATATTCAGGGTTTAGAATAACCACAAAAATGTATTTACACTTGCCCTTTGTTTTCTTTAAAAAACAAATGAACAATCTGGGTTACAGTGAGGCACTTAAAATGGAAGAGAATAAACATTTAAATACTTATTGTTTCAGTATTATAGCCACAATACACCAGCAAAATGCTTACTAACACCGTCATTTCCATGACAACACAACACCATATACCATAAAACTCTTAAATGACTGTAAAAACTTTAAAACAGCTTTACATCTCAAATAACAATTTTTTTTTGATAGAAGTGCTTTTATAAAATTATAAGTTTCACATTTCAGCTATTCAGCTACGGAAATTGTACCCGTTGACTTTCACTTGTATGTTAAAGAAAACAAGGACCGAGCTAAATTATTTTTAGGTAATCAACATTACGCCATATACTGTCTTTTGAGCTTTACTTGTATTAAACCTGTACTGAACCCATATGAATTTATATTGAATACTTTGAATATTGAATGAGCGTTACTTTTCTGTAGGTTTGGTGAATGTCCATGTGAAACATCCCCCCGAAGCCTCAGTCCAGATCCATCAGGTGTCTCCAGTGGACAGTAACGGGCAGGTGAAGAACACGCAGTCCAGCCACTCCTTCACCTACCACAGCAGCAGCCAGAGCATCCAGCATGGACATGCTCACAGCGGCGCCATTTACCCCAACCAACAAACATACCTCCAATACCAGCCGGTGACATCCAAGAGCCAGCTTGGACGCTGCTTCCAGGAGACTGCCGGGATGCAAGTAAGAGAGACCATAAGTGTTTGAATATATAAACTCATACTGATGTTGGTATTGAATATCGAAGGGTTTGCATCTGAAATGCACCCCTGCTTCCATAGAGCTTTGTAGATTTTTCACCTAAAAATAAAAATTCCGTCATCGTTTACTCTCCCTCATGTTGTTTCAAAACTCTATGACTATTCTTTATTCTTTTAGAGTTCAGAGTTTTGATTCATACAATGAAAGTCAATGGGCTCCAGAGTTATTTTGAATTGCATTGACTGGACAGAAGCACTCTTTAAAATATATTTTTCTAACTTTACCTTTCTCTTCATCTCTATCCATCTCGCCACTGCTGTGAGCTGTGAATCATCCTCTATTACTCTGTCTCTCACTTTTAATGTCTTTTAAACTAACTCAATTTCAGCTATCATTGGATAATCAAATAGAGCAAAAGACAAAATGAATAGTGAGATGAGACTCTCTCCAGAACATTGTGGTGCTCAAGGGAACATCTGTCTAGAAGAGAACTGCAAATGAAACGCAAAAGAATGATTCTCAAGAGTTATGACTCAGTACCTGCCTCCAGCTTAATAGAACATCTAGTTGTCTTCCGCTCCCACAGTTGTTAGTCTATCAAGTTATTATCATCAAGTTCACCTCAGTCTTGTTTGTTTACTCTCTCTGAACGTAAAGTGCAGTGGATGTTTTTGCAACCATTCAGACTTAATTTGCAACTTTGTCTTTTCATGTCACCAGAGAGTGGGGTGTTATCAGGTTGTTTGAGTTGTATATCATTGCTGTCTCTCAGATTGTTGTTCAATTCGTGCCTGGTTCAGCAGATTAGATTCAGTCAGGAGGGAGATATCAGAGTGTTGATCAGAAAGAACCGGGATCAAGAGCTGTGTGTGAGCAGAATTATTTATTTTGTGTGGTGAATGGTTTAGATGAGTATCTCTCTCTTTTTCTTTCTTTCGTTAACTTATTTGGTTTGATCGTGTTTTATTTTGTTGTAGTGTGGGAAAGCTCTGCCTGGCCTGTCTAAACAAGATGCCTGTTGTGGGACGGTGGGAACATCATGGGGATTCCACAAATGCCAAAAATGCCCCAAGAAAACATGTAAGCTACTGTCTCACTCTCACAAACAAAAACTCCCATTAGACTCTCACACAGGCAACTATGTGCCTCGTTTTTTTTACAAGCAAAAGCACCCGTCTCATCCTCACATGCAAAAACATCGGTCTCAGTCTCAGAGACGATCATCTCCCTCGATTTCACAAAAAAGAACACCCGTCTCACCCTCACATGCAAAAACACCTGTCTCACGTTCACACAGACAAACATCTGCCTCACTTTCATACACAAAAACACCCGTCTCACCCTCACATGCAAAAACATAAATTCTCAGTCTCAGAGACAATCATCTCCCTCGCTTTCACAAAAAAGAACACCCGTCTCACCCTCACATGCAAAAACACCTGTCTCACTTTCACACAGACGAACATCTGCCTCACTTTCATACACAAAAACACCCGTCTCACCCTCACATGCAAAAACATCAATTCTCAGTCTCAGAGACTATAATCTCCCTCGCTTCACAAACAAAAACACCCACCTCACCCTCGCATGCATAAACATCAGTCTCAGTCTAACAGACCATAATCTCCCTCGCTTCACAAACAAAAACACCCGTCTCACCCTCACATGCATAAACATCAGTCTCAGTCTAACAGACCATAATCTCCCTTACTTTCACAAACAAAAACACCCGTCTCACCCTCACATGCAAAAACACCTGTCTTACTTTGACACAGACAAACATCTGCCTCAGTTTCACAAACAAAAAGACCCGTCTCACCCTCACATGCAAAAACACTTTCTAACTTTCACACAGACAATCATCTCCCTCACTTTCACAAACAAAAACACCTGTCTCACCCTCACATGCAAAAACACTTGCTCACTTTCACACAAAAACTGCGAGGAAAGCGAGATCACTTTCGTTTGCGTCCTCACGAAAGTGTCAATTGTATGTGTTTAAAGGCTTGCCAGTTTAAACATTCAAGCGGTTTTACACCATTCAAAAACAACATGGAAAACATTGCACTTCAGTGAGCTGTTTTCTGTGACAGAGCCGAGCCGTGTCATGTCTTTGACAACGCGCAAGCCCCAAAGCCAGATCACTTTCACTTGCGTCATCAGTAAACTTTGTCAATTGTAGGTGTTTTAAGGCTTGCCAGTTTTAACATTCAATCGATTTTAGACCATTGGATGTATCATTATATTGAACTCAAACAGACTCGCAGCTCACACATCCGGTGAAGATCGCACGCAGAGAAACATTCAGGAGCTGTCCTGTGTCAACTCTGTCCTGTGATTTATCACTAAAGTAGCTTAGAAAAACAGTTATAGCATAGTAACTACAACACACAGCTTCACAATTAATAGAGATATGGTATGACTAATTCACACACGCAATCGCTCTCTCATTAATGCATTCAAATAAAAGACCCTTTTCACAGACTGTGATGACGCGTTTTAACGGTCATCAATATCGCAAATCCTGCAACGCTTTTTGTATTAAAATTTTTTTTTTAAATGATGTACATTTATGACACTAATACTTTATTATTTTAGTTTTGCAACAAATTACAAAAAAACAATTAAGCGTTGCTGTGTTTCTAATACAGCGTCTATGGGAGTTACAGTAAAATTAACATATTTCTCTCGTTCTCAATCTCACTCTATTTTTCCCCTCTTTTTGAAAGTTATAAAATCACTATTGTGGAGTTTTTCTTTTTGCTATTGGAGCAAATGGGAACACAAAAAATATATTGAATAATGTATTCTCTCATTCACCGCTATAAAAGTTAACCCAACTATGACGACTTCCGCTTCTGAGAAACCCGTAAATTTGAAAAGGGTCTAATGTACCTGTACTCTGCTAAATTTATCTGCATATGATTTAAAATGAGTAGAAATCAGTAAAAAAAAAAATTATGACCCATAGACAAAATAACTGCTGAAAGTGAGTTGTTATGTCGGAGCAATATGAACTTTGCCATAGCTCTGCAAGGCGACCTGAGTTTGAGTCCCGGTTCAAGGTTTTTATCAAGTCATCATCAAATTTAGTTTCCTTCAATTATTTTAAAATGACAAAGATAAGAAATGCACTGTTTCATTAAAAAAAATATCCCAACTTTAATAGTTGAGCATATTTACAGTACAAACCTTGTTCATTAATCGTAACCGAGGTAATGCATTCAATTAATCGAGATTTTGATTTTAGGTCATACCTTCCAGCCCTACTTTAATGTATTCACTATTGACCCTGAGCCTATGGACACGTTCTGGGTCTGCACACTAATTATGGACATTTTGCTCAAATAAATATGCTCAAATAACAAAATCCGAGCTGCACATAGACATCAGCGGAGTGTACTGATGATGAAAATTGTCACACAGACTGTCCTCGAACCAGAGCAGAATGCAGACAATAGAAGTACATTTTCCACTCACACACAAAAATACCTGTCTCACCATCACATACAAAAACATCTATCTCTCCTTCATGCAGACAATCTGCTTCACTTTCACAGACAAAAATGCCTGTCTCACTCTCACATAACCCTTAGTCTCTCTCTCGTTAAAACATCTGTTTTACATTCACACACACAAATATCTGTCTCACACTCAAGCATATGTCTTACATTTTCACTTGTAATCTGTTTATTGAATGACCAAAATGACTGAAACAAACTATTGTATGTTCAGAGTGAGACACAGTGTTAAACTTCACTATGTCTGGGCCTCATTTGAGGTGAATCACACTTACAGTATGATTGTGCCGAGTATTCCACAGTAGTGCGGTCCCAAAAGAGCAAGAAAGCAATGATTCATCAACAGGCCCAGCCTTGATTTCTCACTAACTAAAAGAGACTATGATGGGTACTTCTAAAAACTATTTAATGTCAAACCTCCAAGTGGCTGTGACTCAACAGACACATGTTCCTAATATCAAGAATAAGAGGAAAGGGATGCATTCCACAGAGAAAAGGCAAGTACGTAATGAGTGAGCAAAGGAAAGAGAAAGCTGTAAGGTATCTGGTTACACACACTGTGTTGAACTTACTGACATGCTGACTCACCTGGCACCCACTCCAGCTTTAGTAATGCTTCCTCACATACACACACATTTACTCATACAGTCATGATTCCTTATTGCTTAGTCACTTCACTGAAGTTAGTCCCTACAGAAAACTGTTAGCGTACCACCCCTATCGCTCTCTCTCTCTTCCGCGCTTTCCCTTCACAGTATGTCCGTAGATGTTTGTGAAATTCTCTGCCCATATATGGGCGTCCCTGCATTCTGTGCATTCCCAGACATATCGCTGATTTAAACCTTATGGACCTCACCAAAACAAACTTTCATGATTGTATGAAATATTTAAGTTTTTTTTTTAATATTCTAAGGCCAATTAAAATGTTATTTCTTTACTTGAAAAGTGTGGTTTGTTCATCTCACACTTGTTCATTTCAGTTACATTGATGTTTACTCCATTTGGAGGAACCAGCGATTCAATATAGCAATGAGTGGTGTGAAGTTGATGTGACATTACCGCTGTCTCTGAGGTCTGTTTGCAGCAGCTGTAGGCGAGCACTTACTAGGACATCAGCAGCTGGCACTGAATGGAAATAGAAGTGCACGGCAGTAACGTTACACAAGTGTTGGGGGTAATGAAGATGCAAACAAGTCTGGAGTTCAGCCCCCTTTTATTTTTGAAGCAGGCCCAAAATATGACCCTTGGAAATGTCGGTGACAATGTGTTCTGTTTCAACCGAGTCATTCTGTCTCACTTTCTCTCTTTGTTCTATTTATGTTATTTATTACCCATGATTCCCAGTCTATTTAGTTCTATTTATGTTATTTATTACATTTCCCAGTCACAAAGAACAACCATAGACAGAGACAAACCTTAAAACAGTCACTACAGAACTATGTACAGTGTTTTTGCTTGCTTTATTAATCTGAAGGTGATGAGCTCAAAGACAATCGTGTGTTTAACATCACACTGTAGAGTGATTAATGATCTATGTGTGAATGTGTTTGTGTTTAGTGTGCTTGTGTAGAACATGTAAAAACACGTAAGAACAAAATGTAATTTTGTTCTCCATTATATCCTGTTAGTTTCTTGTGTGAATTGATTAAGGATCTGAACTCTTGTGGATGTCCTGTACAAAAATGAACCATGGTAATCATCTGGCCAAATACCATAGGTACAATAGTTATTGCTGCATTAATAATGTAATAGCAACTTGAAATTTACCATCACTGCCTTAGAAAAAAAAAGTGACGTAAAAAACCTTTTTATATATAACTGTTCAAAAGTTTTGGGTCAGTAAGGTTTATTTGGCAAGGTCTTTTATAACATTGCGAAGATTTCTTTTTCAAATACTGCTATTTTGAACTTTATAGTCATCAAAGAATCCTGACAAAATAAGCTTATTTGAATGATTTCTTTGGTAACTATGGTATTTTGGCGCTTACAATGGTTATCATGATGGATTATTGTAACAGTGGACAATCACTTATTGCTTGTAATTTCATGTTTTTTTTTTACAAATTTGAGTAAGACTAGATTTTATATGTATTCTCACTACACCAAAGTTTCCTTACATTTGCTGGAATGTTTGTCTATAAAGCTGTAACTAAATGTGCTGTTATTTCTCTCTCTCTCTCTCTTTCCTCCAAAGCGATTCCTTTGATTGAATGTCCTCAAGGCTATAAGAGGCTGAATGCCACTCGCTGTATCGGTAAGAGCCACGGCTTGTTTCTGCTTGCGCATTCATGCATATGCTTTAATTGTGTATTTTTAGCCCTGCAGTGAGTGTGTGTGGACTGTATGTTTGTGGAACATTTTTGTGTTTATGTAGTTGTGCATCGATTGTGATGATTTTGATAAGAGTGTATGTGTCAGTGTCACATACTGAATATATAATTCATTTCGCCCCCCACTGGCCTCTGCATGTCACAACTGTCCACGTAAGCTATGTACTGTTCCTTTTATTAAATTGCCACACAGATCTATCACAGAGAAGACTCTCTTTCACAGTTACGAGGACAGACAGGAGGAGAGACAGGTGGCATCTTTGATAGATCTTTCTAATCTATGTTGAAGTTGGATGTAATAGCCAGAGATCCAACACATCAGGGCCGGCAGCCAGAAAGATTTCAGTGCTTTTGCTCAGCCTTAGAATCAAAGTGAAGTAATGCTCATACTGCCATATATTGTTAATGTATGCTTTAGCAAAGTAAACTTTTGTTTAGCATGTTAATAATACTTCTTTATACATTTTGAGATTAGAATAGCTTAATTGTAAATAAAAATATTTTAATAAATACATTTAATTAAAAATAAATTTATTTATTTAAAAAAATTGTTTTAATTATTTGTTAATTAAAGGCACAAAATGTAAGATTTTTGGATTAAAATATCAGTGTTAGATATTTTGTTGACTTGTGTACTTACATTATCCCGGATGTTTCCAATAATGTTTAAATCTAGAGAAATTTTAACCAGGACATGGACCTTGTACGTACGTCGCCTATCAATGATGTCATGCCTGCCTTACCCTTGGTTTTATCTTGAAGAAACCATGGAAACACCAAAGATGCTTTAATATATTTATATGTTTTATTAGTCAAGGGACCAGCTGTTTGGATACACTTATAGACAGAAAACTAATTATTGTTATATAGCTCAAAACGTTTAGGCCCTGTCCACACGAACACGGGTATTTTCAAAACCACAGCTTTTTATATGTGGTTTTGCCGTTTGTCCACATGCAAACGCAGTATCCAGTCACTGAAACAGAACTTTTTTGAAAACTCCTGCCAGGGTGAACATTTTTAGAAACTCTGGTTGCAGTGTTATCGTGTGGAGAGCAAAACCAGAGATTTTGGCTTGTTACGTCAGAACCGGAACTGGCAATAACCTTTTTTCCAGGCTTCTAATTGGCCAACATGGCTTTACGGTTAGGGTTATATAGCCACCTGTTGATTTGGCATGCTCTTGACAGCGCTTCATAGGAAAAACTCAGTTTATAAAAATACCTGTTTACTTGTGGACTAGGACTTATTATTTGAATCTCATTTTCTTGATTTCCGTGACTGCATGTTCACCATGCCTCAGAGAAAAACACTATTTTGTCAAGTGGCTGGCTAACATAGCATAATCAGATGCAGCTTTATTTTTAGTAACAGTAGCACAGCATTTTCTCCATCATACAATATGTTTTTTTTTTTTATTAATTGCATGCCATCCAGTATTTATTAATATGATATTCTATTATTGATCTAGCTTACTGCAATGTGCAACAAGTGTCTCATAGCAGCCGCGGTACGAATGCACAGAGTAACGTTATAGCATAATTTTCAACACACTCTAATGTATCTAATATGAACAGCGCTGCGTTACCCCACATACACTTGACCCGAAGAAGCGGAAGTGGTGACTGTGGCATAATAAAAGTTCCGCTGCTGTCAAGCCGTGTCGGGCTTGTCTCTTATCAGCAATCGCTAACCTCGTTCAGCTCCCACAGCACTCGGCCCTGCTCTGCTTCATACTACAGTAAAGTTAATAAGCTCATCCATGATCATGATTTCTGCCCGAGTCCCGTCCTGGTTCTTTTCCATCGGCTGTAGAGGTGAAGACAACGCCCAAAATTCCACACTTAATCTTAGCATCATCAAGCTGCACCTTTTTTTTTAAAATAGGTGACCTCTAGTGGCAAAAAAGTACATATTGTGCCTTTAATTAATGTTAATCAGTTATAAAATTGCACTCTTAATTATGTTTTGAAAACTCTTAATTTCATAACTGTTCAAAAGTTTGGCGCCAGTCAATTTTTTTTATCTCCACACACCTACAGCCAAACACATCTGCTGTTAGCAGCCACCACCAGCTGTCTCAGTCTGCCAAACCCAGAGCTGAACCGCAGCTAAAAGTGAAGCAGGCTGTGTTAGGGGAAGTGCCCAGCGTGTGGCCTGGCCACAGGCACTCTGGGTCAGGAGAGATAAAACCTTGATTAGGAAAAAAAAGAAATGCATAAAACTAATAACAATAAGTCTCCAGTGAACTATCAAATAAGCCAAATATAATTTTTATATGAGGTATTGCACTCATTAAAACTGCGAAGCCATTTTTGTTTATGGTCTGCAAAAGCATAGTTGTTGCTCATGTGATCTTATGTTAAGATCACTACATTTCTCAAGAGTACTATTTAATTTTGTAGGTGTAGTGCTTCTTTAATTTCTTCACATCATTAGCATCAATGAATAGGTATGTAGGATGTACCCTAGATAGTTTTAATAAACAGTCCTGAAAGCAGTATGGGCTCCATATTTTAATAAATATTTCAGTATGTGCTGTTCTCTGAGGCGACGTCTTTAGCCCTCAGAGTTCCGTTAAGTTTGAACTTAATCACTGTCCTGATAACACAGCCTGAGGGCCCACTAAACCTTTGGCGCTTTCTTGCGTCAGGCCAAAGCTTTTACTGTGTAAATGGACGAGTCTCCTGTGGCTTGGGTTTTCTGCCAGGCTCTGATGCTGTCGAATCTCTTTTCCTGTCATTAGTCATAATCTTGTCCACATTGGCAGGTTTACGTTTACATAAACATTTCTGACAGAGAATAATCCGCCTGGTCTCCATACTTTTTTTTTTGTCTCTGAACCACTGAACCAGGCTGCTGAAATATGTACAAAAATGACGCAGTTCCTTAGTGAGATTTTCAGGTCATTCTGTGTACTTTGTATAGAGATGTAGGGTATCATTGTATAATAGGGACATTATGATGTCATAGCAGTGATTGACAGCTCCTCTAAATCTGTGTTCTGGTGCAGATGTTTGGATGCTTGAGGGATTGAGTGTATGCCCTCTCTGCATGAGCATCACTGTCATCATGAACACATTAGCATTACATTAGGACATGTGTTGGATGTGTGTCTCACTCTAAGTGACTGGGAATGATGACTGCCCACACCCTTAACATGCACTCAATGGCCTCTTGGAGAAGTATTTGTGTGGTAAGTGTGTGTGTAAAAATGCAGAATGCTTTCTGTAAGGGTTCGGTTTAGGTGTAGGGTTAGTGCTAAGAGAATGTAAAATCTGTTCAGTATAAAATAATATCTGTGGAGAGTCCTCATAAAGCACAAAAACCCAACGTGTGTCTGTGTGTGGTTCAGGTAAACCCTACATTATGAGGAGAAAACGTCCCCATGTTTGGACCCCATGAGGAAAACAGCTTATAAATCAGACTAGATTATGTTTTTTGAAAATGTAAAAATGCATAAAGTTTTCAGTTTAGTGTGTAAGTGGATAGAATATACAGTTTGTACAGAATCACATGCATCTCTATGTGTGTGTGTGTGTGTGTACCGCAAAAAGACATATATTTATTAGTATTGTCTTGTTTTTAAAAAAATTTAAACATCCTTAAAGATACATACTTGTGAGGCAAATTTGCGATATATCATGAATTGTTGTCAGGAAATCTTGAATTGTTTTATTTTGATGACCCTTATTATTTATTGTGAAATATTTGTTGTTGTTTTAAACATAAATCTAACACAATTTAGTTTAGAGATCTACGGCCCGTTCATACCAAGTATGATGACTAAATATAATTAAAATGATAACTTAATTATTCCAATTAAATGAGAATAGTAAATGAGTACACACCGTAACTATACCGTTAACAACACAGAAGAACAATATCACTGGAATCACTCTCAGAGCCAATCAGAACTAATATATACAGTGGATATATGTATGTATGTATGTATGTATGTATGCATGTATGTGTATATATACAGTATGTATATATTGCAGTGTGTGTGTGTCTCAAGCCTCCTTTCTTCTACTGCCAATGTAATGACTGCTGTTACAGTATTATTTTATTATATGTTTAAATATCAAATGGATAGAACATCCAGAATGAAAATTCTGCCATCTTTTATGTCATTTAAAGGGGGGGGGGGGGGGTGAAACAGTCAGTTTCAGTCAATCTCATGTCAATCTTGAGTACCTTTAGAGTAGTATTGCATCCTTCATATCTCCGAAAAGTCTTTAGTTTTATTATATTTATAAAAGAAAGATAGGCTGTACCGAGTCTTTCCTAAAAAAAAAACGAGCGCCTGGAGGCGTATCTTCTGAGCGGAGCTAAAAAATCACGAGGGCGCGCAGCTATTGCGTTGAGAGCGTCTGAAAGCTGTGACATCCTTAAACGTTGAAAAAAAAACGTTATCCTAAATAAACTATGGAGATCAATCAGATTTAGCCATACATATATGATCCAGAATCAGATCTAGAGGCTGAAATTGAACAGGAGAAGCAGCAACGACGACTACAGCAGGATGTCTTTATGGTATGTACTGTAACTGTAACTTAAATACTTCGTTAGAGGCTTGTCATGTGCGAGTTTTACAACATTGGTACAACATTTGGTTTATGGGCTATTGTATGCGATTTAATGATAGCAGTAGCAAGCGGATCGGTTTTGCACATCAGACTAGTGCGTGTTTACATAGAAAAAACAATGGAATAGTAGCGCATTTGAATGAACGAGTCGATAGCTAACAACACAAAGACATTTGAAGCAGTTTTACTCACCGCCTGCTTCCAATGCACGACTGTGAACCTTAATGGCTGGGACTGCTCCATCTTTCAGCACTAGACAAGCTACAAATCTGGAATTGAACTGTGGCTTGTTTATAAACCATCGTCGCCGAAATTCAGGGAACAAACAAAAACACTTCCACAACTCTGTTGCTGCTCCGGAAAAACAAACTCCATCCACTGTCCCATTAACACTGGGTTCTTTGGGAAGCTGTGCAGGGTTTTCTTGCCCTGACAACCAAAAACACACATATTTGGTGACATTGTTGATTTCGTGAAGTCCTGTGACTGCAGCTGAGCACAGCGCGTTAATGGGCGAGTGTTTGCTCTCTCGCTCTAGTCGCGCGCGCGCCCTTCCGGGAGAAGAACCCGTACGGTCCGTACAAGGACATTCCGCCCTTGTTGATGTCACTTTGGCCCATACTCTAAAAAAACGTTCCGAAACTTATGAGAAACCGGAATGAGTATTTTTGCCACAGGACATCAAACGTCCAACTTTTGTCCATGTTTACCTTGGGAATCCAAGTCTTTAACAGTGTAAAAAGCTCACTATGCATGAAACAGCATTTCACCCCCCCCCCCCCCCCCCCCCCTTAAAAACTTGTATGACTTTCTTCTGTGGAACACAAAATAAGATAATCCTCAGTGTTTAATGTCCATATAATGAAGGTCAATGTTGTTATGGCATGAAACATTCTTCAAAATATATCATTTTGTGTTCCACCAAAAAAAGATGAAAATGAGTTCCTAATGTTTGTTATCACCCTCAGATATTGATGAATGCCAGATTCAAGGTGTTTGTCCCAATGGAAAATGCATCAACACCATGGGCAGCTTCAGGTGTATCTGCAACCCAGGCTTTGTGCCTGACCCCACCCTGACCACCTGTTTCCGTAAGTCTCCTCTCCTCTCCGGCTAACTTGGATGGCTGATGTCTTTGGCATGTTCCTTCTGTTTCCATGCTTACCTGCTCAAAGACAAATGTACCTACTCTACAAATGTAAATTGATTCAGTGCAGCTAACCACTTCAGCTTGTACCAGTAAGATGTGCTGATTAGTCTAGATAGCAGCATGATTTAGCATGACTTCTAACACTAACTGTGGCTGTCACAAGAGCGTACGGTTGTCTGCTGTTCAGGCGAGGTTGTAACGTTCTGGAATCATTCGTGCAGTCGGTCAGTGGGGCACAAACACACTCAAGCTTTCTCTGTGATCTAATGAGGTAACCTGAGTGTGCTGTCTGTGTTATTGTGATAAATATAGAGGCTGATCCTTCTCCTGGAAGCATTCCAGCATTTGCCAAATTATACCTCTGGAACACGCCGTCATGTCCTTTTTTTCAGAGAAGATCAGAGAATAATTTTAATCCTCCTTTTAGCCCTCAGTCAATCATTTCTTTGCTCATGTATACAGTGTGTTTTGGCTGACAGTATAAGGTCTGTCAACACAAATCTTTTATCTTCTATATGAAAATTTGAATTATACATTGTTAAAGTGGTAAATGAAATGAATGGAAAAATATTTTAAGCTCACCAAGGCCGCAGTTATTTAATTATAAAATACATTAAAAAGTATAATATTGTGAGAAGTGTTGCTTAAAAACGATCATTTAATACAAAAGAGCATTTCTTTGAAATCGAATTTTGCTTTTGACTATGTAAAAGTCTTTACCGTCACCTTAGATCATGCCTTGTATATAACCTTACTTAAATGCTTCCTGCTTAACTGACCTCTTTGCACTGTTAGCTGTATTCTTGTCCTGTGTTCTTGTCTATCTTGTGTCTTGAAAAAAGTATCACTTTTCATACACGATATCTGTCCCCTGCACTCTTAATGTGGTTATATAGGGGGAGTTGTTCTTTTGTTATGGCATTGTAGTTGTGCATAGATGGAACCCAAGGTGAAGGGAATCTCTTTTCTCTTCTGTTGTTCTCTATTTCTCTCTCTCTCTCTTCCATGTTTGTGTCATACACCGTGTACACTCCTCCCCTCACTCCCTCCTTCCATCTCCATGGTAACCAGCCGAAACACCTGCTCTTCCTGAGGAGAAGGGTGATTGCTTCCGATTTGTCAGTCCGGGGAGGCAGTGCTTGCACCCTGTGTCCACTCAGCTGAGTAAACAGTTATGCTGTTGTAGTGTGGGCAAGGCCTGGGGTCCTCATTGTGACCGCTGCCCTCTACCTGGGACAGGTAAGCTGCCTGAGACACGCCCCCTATCAACCCCACCTATTCTACTGGTATCATTCCATCTCTGTCCTCCAGTTCTTTGTGGTGTGCATGTGTGTTCCACAGCTCTGCTACGTAGATGCTTTTACACGCCTTCACTCTTTTTTTTAGTTCTCCTGTAGATTTGTTTCGTTTTCATACTAAGTCCCGTTTGTATTTACCTTCACTAAATTAAATGTCAGCATTTTGCTTTACAGTATTGGTAGGTAAGGAAAGTTATATTGGGCAACAATAATGATACAGTCTCCATATATTTAATGGATTGTATAATATTTTTTGTTGATTTTTGAGATTTTTTTTTAAATCAATTTTAATGGCTTGATAGATGGATGGAAGAATGGATGGATGGATGGATGGATGCACAGACGGATAGATAGATTTGTGCTATGAATATGTTGGTGAGTGTTTTTTTCTTTCTCTCAGCTGCGTTTAAAGACATTTGTCCAGGAGGTATGGGATACCATGTCACCACACCGTACATTTATAAGCCCAAACCGCCCAATGTACACAGCCATTCAGACGGTCCGGGCCAGAGCAAGCCCACCATCAGACACCAAGCGCCCGTGGACCCTCCCATGCCCTTCCCCACCTTACAGCAGCCTGTGGAAGCTCTCGGCATCACAGAGAGGCAGCTACCTGGTGAGTTGCACAAGTTATTAGCCACACAGGACAAAAACTATGAATGACTTTAAGCTGCTCTATCCAACAGTCTGAATTATGTCTGTGAATATACAGACATTGGGTTTTGTATGTTTTGCCTCATGCAGAATATCACAAACACGTGTGAAGGAAAGCTGCCAGAATTGGGTTTGTGATGCAAAGTTTATTTAGATGATGTCCTGCCTGGATGCGTTTTATGAAGGAGAGGCACATTCACGCAAAAGCTACACCAGCAAGAACTCTTTCACCCTCTTCCCTGTCCTTTTCTTCTCTTTTAAATGTCATCACATGTACACTTGGCACCAGGCAATGGAATGAGACTTGGCATTGGTCTGGAGAAGACTGAGATTCAAAATGTAGCCAAGCCTCTGTTGTTCCTATAGAAAGTGAACACAAAACTGTTCTCTCTTTGGCGTGTGGGAGAGAGTCATTAGTATTGCTTCCACCTTTTGCAAAACCAATGTCAAAGCTGATGAAGGATTCCAGAAGATCAGTGCATCACATCATATTTTCTCCTTTCACTTCTCTCGCACAAAATGAACTGCACAGATTTTTATAGCCTCTCTGCAAAAGCAGCCCATAAAAGCATTGCACTGCTGAAATGTGCGGTGGAGGTGGGCCAGGTTCAGAGAGAAAGAATTTGTCCTTGGGCTTTATTAAGTTTTGTTGCTGGGAGACCGTGTTTCAAAGTCGCTCTGGAACTAAAGTTGAGCCCCTTACATACTACATGACCAAAAGTATGTGGATATTTTATTTGATTATTTTATTTTCATTTATTTTATTTTTCCGTGAATTCAGAAGCATTGTTGCCAGCGCTACTGTATTGAATTCACATATGTATGACTATTTGTTTCACATCTTTGTGTGACAGTTTATTTTTGTGTTTTTATATGACGTAATGGTCTGCTGTACAGGTCCCACAGTTCCCCGTCAGGTAGGTTGGGTTTGATTCAGCAGTAAAGATCTGCTAAATGCGCTGCACAGCTGATGCTGATGCTTTAACGCACACGTCAAAGCAGCACTGCAAAATGGCAGCTAAAAACTTCTTTAAAAGTCATTCAAAGCATGACATCATGTCATCACTACTGCATGACTGCTCTGTGCGCTCAGCATTCTGCGTGTGTGTCATTGTGTGTCCGTCGCTTTGTGTATGATGGATGTGACCTGTGTTTTTAATGTTTATATTTGTCCAGCCAATGTTAACGTTTAGAAAATAGTCGTTTTAAGTTGTAGTTTTTAAGATTTTAAAGTTTAAGATTTATGATTTGGTTATCTAAAACTGTTGGAGAACATTTACAAACTTTTACCTCAATAAGAATTGGATTAGGCCTATATAGTGTTTAGTTGGTTTGCCCCTAAATGTCTCTTCAGTCTATGAAAGATAGAGATTATAAAATGGTCAACTATTTCAAGAGGGCATACAAATTAAAGAGCACTCTTGAATGAAGTAATTAGGGAAGATCTTGCTATGTGGTCAGGTCTTTGAGACTGTTTAATAGCCCAGTTTAGGAAAGCACGGTTTTCAGGTGAAATAAAGAGGCTTATTTTAATGTGTCTGGTCTGTGTGTGGAACAAAACACATTTCATTTTACCGCCCACAGCATATGAGTTTAAAAATGAAAGATACTTCCCCAGACTGCCCCACTGGAGGAACCTCTAGGCACCCTATCAAAAAGGCAGTTCTCTGAGAAATGTACAAAACGTAACCCGTAAGCTTCTTCAAGAACTGCAAAGTCTGTCAATGGTTCCTCCATTAACCCTGTCAGGTTTTGTTTCACTTGAAATACATACTAATATTTGAGGGACCTTCAAAGGTTGCCTAGAGGTTTTCTGAAGGGTTCTGTCAGTGTGACAATCTGAAGAACCCCCGATTTGTTCCACAAGTATTTCAATTTTTACAGTTTAATGATCTCTTCTTAGAAGTAAATCGAGAGTTTTTCCATGTGTTTTGTGTGTGTGTGTGTGTGTGTGTGTGTGTGTGTGTGTGTGTGTGTGTGTGTGTGTGTGTGTGTGTGTGTGTGTGTGTGTGTGTGTGTGTGTGTGTGTGTGTGTGTGTGTGAGAAAGAGAGAGAGAGAGAGAGAGAGAGAGAGAGAGAGGGTTGCAGATCTGTGAGATTGCACATGGCTTTCTTCCACTTAACTGACTCTGTCCCAAATGCCACCCTAAGCACTTTGCAGTCCATTTCCACACTTTGTTGATGTAATTCTGCATAGACTGTGAGATAGTAGTCCACATCAGTGCCACCTTGTCTCAGGGGTGCGCTCTTGAGAACCTTTCTGATGCCTAAAATTACAAAGAGTATGCATCAGGTGTGCATTAAGTGTGTCATTTGGGACAGGGCCGTTTATATTTACAGCTCTGCCGACTTTAACGCCCCATGCAGTCAGAGCAGAAGCAGCTTACCCATTTGCTTTAGTTGCCCATACATTTGCTACAGTATATCTCTTTGTGGATCAGTCAATTATTGTGTGTGTCATTTGTTTCTTATCTGTTTGAAGGAGCTTTTTACCCACATGAGTGTTGATAGGTCAGTAGTTCAGCCTGAACAGGCCCAGCTGTCACCTGGGGTATCTACAATCAGGATGGATCCTGCCCTCCCAGGTCTCAGTCCCACTTGTATTGTACATGCATATCCCCATAAACACCTCTTCACCTCTTTTAATGTTATAGTCGACCCACTGGTTTATGCAAAGTTTTCTGAAGTGCTGTTTCAATTGAGATTTCATTTAAAATGTGTAGAAGTGGCCCCAAATAACACATCCAGATGACGACAACGAAGGGTTGATCTGTGATCAGCTGCTGTGGTGCCAGATGATGGACATGTTCAGTTTTTGTTGATCATATTGAGAGAGTTTGTTTTGTAACAAACCTTGTTCTTGGCATGTACTGTAGCAGGACTTCTGAGCAGATTGTGGAATGTCTTACATCTCTTTTCTTTCTCTTCTTATGTTGCCCCATTCCTTGTCACTCTCCAGAGGTGGTGGAGAAAGTGTCACCACCTGCTCCAGTAGCAATTCTGCCTTCCAGAGAAAGTCAGGGCATCTCCCCAACACAGCTGGCAGGTGAGTCTCATCCATCGTATACTATATATTTGGGATGCACAATTTTACTGATAAGTGCATAATTATATTAATGGTATGGCCAATAACTGAAATAGTCAATATATACTATTTTGTATAAATAAATACTCTATGATACACTAAAACACTAAAAATCAATAATTTAAGTGCTAGCACCCTCTCTCTTTTGTTTTCCTATGGGCATATTTCAAGATCTTTTTCTTTTTTCCCTGTTTTCATAGAGATTGATGAGTGTCAAGTGAGACCTGATATTTGTGGTGCAGGAATCTGTTATAACACCCCTGACAGCTACACATGCATCTGTGACGACGGCTATAGAACAGACAGTGAGGGCACCACATGTGTAGGTGAGAGGTCAAAGGTTAAACTATATACACAGTATTGATACTGCAGTTTATCTTTTATCACTACCAAGAACTGGATCTCGTATCCAACTGATGTAATGCATCCATAAATCCATCATACATCTATGTGATATAGTCCGTCACTGATTAAACTCTAAAGGTTTTTAGAAAATATTTTAACTGTTTTTGTACAAGACTAGATTCCATTTGAATTTCATCTTATGGACAAAAAAGACGGCATTTTTCACAATACGTTCTTTTGGGTTCCACCGAAGGTTATACAGGTTTGAAATTACATGAGAGTGAGGAAATTATAAGGTAACACTTTATTTTGCATAATAGTCTACTAATACTCAACTAATATTCTAAATGAGAGTTAGTTGACATGTCGGAAGGGGGCCATCAAAATAAAGTGTAAACAATGAGAACAGAAGTATTATTTTTGATATAACTTATATTATATTTAAGTGTAACTATCCATTCAAGAAAACAGGCTTCTTAGTCACCATAACGTCACATCTAATAATCTAAAACAAAGGAAATGATCTTCAGACATAACCAGGCAACAATTTTTTTTCTATGTATAAATGGTTAGCCTGACAAGCCAGACCCACATCAAGATGTTGTGTCTGGGAACACACCATTGGCAGGGCTCAATCCGAGCGGCGGGATAAACGGTTGTCTTTAAAATTCCCTCTGCACGCAATAGGATAGCGATACAACCAACCAGAGCAACGAAGAAGGTGAAGCGGAGCTAGTTGATAGTTTAAACTTTCGCTGTATCCGGTCGGCATAACTCTGAACACATCTTGCTTTCTTAAGAATGACTTCAGTTCTTTTTTCTTTTCTCAAAGAAAAACTTAACTTCAAAAGCCAAAGCCGATTCCAAAGACCGCTGTTCGCCTGCTTCTTTGTTTACAAGTAGCATGCGGAACCGCCGCAACTCTGCCGTCATTGTGTTAAGCCCGCCCACCGACTCTATACACGATGTGATTGGCCTGACCAGAGTTTGGCTTTTTCCAGCTCGCAAGCCAACGGAGAGTTGCTAGACGACCCTGGCTGCAAATTAGATTTGCTGCCGCTAGGGTGCGTCTAGATTTCTAGGCTAATAAATGGTCATAATGTGGAAGAATTACCATTTATATATAATTTTACTCTTTTTCACTTCATCAGTCACCATTTTTAGTCTATTCCTTAGTCTATAAGACTTCATGACGACATCTCAGTAGACGATTTGTTATGAAAACTCCATTGATTACCTGATGATTATTTTTGACAGATGTCGACGAGTGTGCGGAGAGCCCGGGTTTGTGCGCTAATGGTCACTGTCAGAACACTCCGGGTGGATTCCTGTGTGCGTGTGAACCTGGCTTCATGCCTAACGAGCAGGGCACCAGCTGCTCCGGTAATTACAAGTCTCTGTCCCATATAAACTCACCCATGTACACAAACTGAGCGAGTCAAAGTAGGGTTCACAATATTTGTCTGTTACATATATTTTTACTATTTAATTTCTTCAGCTGTTCAGAATTGAAGAATCTTTGATCTGTTAGTTATTTTGTGGACATGTTCACAAGTGAAAAAATGGCTCGTTTGGAGCTCTGTATCCTTCCTCGTGAGCCATTACAAGTTCTTTCCTCCCCTTTCTTGGCTCTTATTTTGATTCAGACAGATCAGCACTCATATGAAGTCTGCTTTTGGTCTTGAACCGCAATGTGGTTGTCTAAATACAGGCACAGCTCTGTCTCTTTCTCAACTCCAAACACATCCTGTGTGTGTGTGTGTGTCATTAGCTGGTTTTCAGGGTTTGCAGACGAGGTAGAAACCACCTCCCTGTGACACACTTTGAGGTTTGTGGAGGAAGAAGAGAGGTATTATCGTACCCTCAACCGAGTCACCCAAATACCTCAGCGCTGCTGCTGCAGATGAGGAAATGTTCACGGTACTTGGAAAACACATCTTCTCCTCATATTAGGAAATCCAAAGTACAAGATATCCGGAAGCTTTTGCCCAGAGTTACTCATTACATCCATTTAAACTGATATGGCCAGCACATTGGTTTATCTGGTTAACAGGTTTAACTGACCCAGTAATCTGTTCCAGTAAAGTGGTTTCACTTTTCCATTTAGCAATCTGTCCCACCTTTATTCCACAATATAGAATTTGTAAAACTGCCACGGAATGGGGGCGTTGTTTGTATGCTTTAAGCCAGCCTATGAGACAGAAATTACTTTTACAGATTTTACTCTTTGCTTATGCAAGATCCTGACAATTTCTTTATTTTTCAGTCTCTCCATATGTTAAATGACAGACTACTAATAGAATCACAAGCCAGATTTGAGCACCTCAACATGCCCAGAGCTCTTCTTTTTTTTCATGTAAATTTAGGGTTACTGAAAATGTGTTGTCGTAAATGCAGCTGTCTGATCTAATGTAAAGCTCTTTAAAAATCTGTTGCGGTTGTGATTAGGTGATGTGTTTTCACACTCTAACTGTTTTAATGTAACACATCCATTCAGTATAGAGATGAAGAGACTTTGGCAGCCGTTGGAAGCGGTAATAAAGGTGAATGAATGGTTGAATGTGTAGAATGAAGCATCCATGGTGAATGAAACCATCGTACATCATGGTATCGCTACCAGAGCGGTTTCGCAGTTAAGATGTTTTTCTTCAAGTAACATTAATAATGGTGTAATGGAATGAGCTTTCTTGCACGAGTCAATCGTATCCTGTTCTCCTCACAGTCGGATGGCAATAACACCCGTCCATAAGAACATACTCTCCTCCTATCAAACCTTCACAGCTGGCACATGCAGACCTCTGCTGCCATGCAACTGGCTGGATGAATATCATGAACTCATATATTTTGTTTAAGTCTGATTATTTCTTCTTGTGTCTATTTAGATATCGATGAATGTCAGGACGGGAGAGTGTGTCCATCCGGTCTCTGCTATAACACTCTGGGCTCTTTCATGTGTTCTCCATGTCCGGATGGGTTCGAAGGGAGAAATGGCCAATGTGTTGGTATGACGCTATTTTTGCTTGCTTTTATACAATATGTGTTTAGCACAGCTACTTTTTGACAAATGTGAGGGCATTTATAAATGTGATCCACAGAGGTGTCTTTCTTCAGATGTATTGTGTGCGTGACCTTCTCTGTGCAGATATAAATGAGTGTCTGGATGAAAGAGTGTGCGCTCATGGTCAGTGCTCGAATCTGGAGGGCTATTTCATCTGTACGTGTGATGAAGGGTTCTCGCTCACTCCTGATGGCAAGGCCTGCACAGGTACTATCCGTTCACAGTTTAGCAGCTTTTAGTATTTTTCAAAGATTTTGTTTGTCTCTGTCTTGTCTAACAAATGACAGATAAGCTCTTCAACTTTTAAGATATTTTCAAGTTATTTTGGTTTTGTCTAGTCTTGTTGTTTTTTTTTTATTTTGTACTTTGAATTGTGGTGTTTCAAATCGTTTGGTGTGTTTTTTTGGTTTTGTTTCCTTTGGAGAATTATTAATTATTAATAAAAATACTTTTGAAGGGCTACCACCGTTACATTTTATTAGGAATTTAATATTTGTGATTGTCATACAATCAGGTTAAACACAAAAAGATAAAATGCGAATGAGCAACTTTGTATGTCACAGACATTGACGAATGCCAGGATGACAACGTGTGTACCCAAGGTCACTGTCAGAACACAGAGGGGTCATTTATCTGCAACTGTGTGCCCGGCTTTAAATTGTCGTCCACAGGAGACCAATGTGACGGTACGAAAGTGTGTGATATGTATTCATGTATTTGTGTTATGGGTGTCGGGATTGATTGTATGATTGTGTGATGTTGAGATATTCTGATGTTTACAGATGTGGACGAGTGTTTGGAGTTACCTCAGACCTGTGATGGTGTGGGGCAGTGTGTCAATATCCTGGGTTCTTACCAGTGCAATTGTCCACAGGGATATAGACAAGTCAGTGGCACCAGCTGCCACGGTGAGACAATCCATCAAACAAACGCACACATACAGTACAGAGGCTGTGTTTGGAATAGGATATTGTTATACTACTCTTATTGTTAGTGCAGAATGTAGTACACTATCATTCAAAGGTTTGGGGTCAGTAAGATTTTAAAAATGTATTTAAAAGAATTCTCACATTCACCTAGGCTAGTAATATTATAAATTATTACAACTTTAAAAATGACTGTTTTCTATTTTAACATATTTAAAATGTATTCCAAATCATTCTAATATGCTGATTTGGTGTTTAAGCATTTGTTTTATTTGATCATTATTGAAAACAGCTTTGCTGCTTAATATTTTTGTGGAAATGGTGATGCATTTCTTGAGGATTCTTTGATAAATAGAAAGCTTAGATTATTCAATTCACATTTGATCACTTTAATACATCCAAACTTTTGAGTGCTGGTGTGCATTTGCGAATTTAATTGGGCTTTTTGTAAATTGTCTGTGCTTAAAGCACCTGGATGAGCTCTACAACATTTGCCAAAATGTGAAGTATGCAGCTGTGTCCTGCTGGGAAAAAACTTGTCGTTTTTAGAGAGGTTTTGGGCATTTGTCTACTGATCAGTCTGGGAGAACATCTGGCTGCCTAGCTAAACACCACCTTGGCCAGGCTGGGGAGATTAACTTTAAACCAGCAATGACTAGAAAACCAACTTAGGCTTTAAGTGTGTGTGTGTGTTTTATTTTTTAGCAGGCAGCTCACTGCTTGGAATAATGTTACCCATGATGCAATGCACATGACCTGACCTCCTATTTCCAGTGCAATGGAAAGCAATATTAAGCCTGGTTTCTATCTCATTTTTAAGATTGGACTGTCAAAAGTTTGTAATTTTCACACTACATTAACTTAAAAGCTGTAATCAACAGTTTCATTTCGAGAAAGAGAACTGGATGCCACTTCCTAATTAAACATGGAAAATTCAGTAATGTTTTAATATGTATTGTTCTATATTTCATACTATCTAAAAAACAAATAATAGAAAGCAGTATGCAGTACACCAGAATGAAAGTCTTAAACTGTCACTGATTTCATCTCTCCATCCCAATAGATGTTAATGAGTGTGAGGATGATACACAACTGTGCGTCCTGAACGGAGAGTGTTTGAACACAGAGGGTTCATTCCTGTGTGTGTGTGATGCCGGCTTTGTGTCCACCAGGGATCCGCCAGGCTGTGAGGGTACGTACACACACACACACACAGACACAAACATATTCTCTCATCGATGCATCCTGCTGTGGTTTGTCCTGATTCTCAGCGGTGCTGTGTTGATATTTATCTGATGTTTAGGCAAAATTAATCTGTTGTTTTGTTGAAAAGCCCTAGTCTTTGGCAGCACAAGAGAGAGTGAGAGAAAGAAACGTATTGTGTGTCTAATGGGTTTCACATATGAGCCAATGTTATTTTTTTTCCTGGTGGGACGTATGTATGTGCTCCTGGGGCCCAGTGAGGTGCCAGAGTTGGTTTAAATGCCCCGTCCAGCAATAAAACGGAAAGAAGGAAGCGTTTGAGCTGGATGTCTAGACAACAAGAACTATATTCTTTTAAAATGGCCCACTCGAAACCAATGTGTGTCTGCTGGCTTTTTCAGATGTAGATGAATGTGTGGATGACACCAGATGTGTAAATGGTACCTGTTCAAACACAGAGGGCTCGTATCTCTGCCACTGTGAAGGAGGCTACCGCCTGGAGCCGACCAATCAGACATGCCAGGGTAAAAACCTAGAATCCAAAACAATTCGCTTTCTCCCCCTCCCCCAGAAACGTTTTGCTGATTGGTTGATTAGTAAACTGATTGGTTGGTTGTACTGTCTGTCAGATATTGATGAGTGTGCTGACTTGGGGACGTCTATTTGTGGGGTTTGGGCCTGTCAGAACACACCGGGCTCTTACCGATGTGAGGTGCCCTGCCCCCCTGGCCTTTCCCGAGGCGAACACGGCATCTGCGTTGGTGAGTGCCCAAAGGCACTAGCTTCAGCCATGATGTCATCGCCTTAAATCCACCCAGCTCGCATTGTTGCACTGCACATCTCCATTTTCTGGTTATGACCAGAGCTGTTTCTTTTTCTCATGTGGCTTTAACATTTGCTAATTAACACTGCAGATTGCAATTTTCTTCCCGTTCAGACCCATCATTCCATGTTTACCCATCATTCCATGTTCAATTTAGTAACTGTTATTGGTCGCACTTTATATAAGATGTCTGTAACTACGATGTACTAACATTTAAATTAATAATTTGATACAATGCACTTATTGTGTACATACATGTTTTTACATTTTACTTATATTTGAAAAATACCTGCATGTATTTACAGCTGTAATTAATTTCTTTAATTACATCCATAATTACACTGATGGTCCTTCCCTTACCTCTTAAAGCCGGGAACACACTACATGACTGTGTATAAAAAAACAGGCAGATTATGAATGTAATTTGGTCGTTACGACTGATCATGCTCAGCGTTTGTTCGAGTTGCGCTCAGTCTGTGTTTACAGTCGGTGCACTGCAAATAAGTAGCGGCAGCTGTCTGTTGACATCCATGTTTTTTTCAGTAAGATCTCGCACTGTTTGGCAGAATATCCCGCTGTGACTTACTCAGTGGTTAAGTTTGTGCTCCTCTCTGACTGTTAAAGACTTAAATCTGCTCCAGTCGATGGAAACAGTCTTTTAAGTGTGTTGAGTTCAATCCTAGGGCCCTTTTTTAACGATCTGTGTGCATGGTCTGAAAAAACGGAAAAATAATGAGTCATTGGTGTGTTTTGGTCGTAATATGCTATAAACCAATTAGCCTGATCTCCCAGTCCTTTTAAAAGCTAGTGGTGCTTGCACCATGGCAGATTTGCTATTTACATGGCGGAATTTGCGAGCTTCTTCAGAGAGGAATCTTTTATTTTTAATACTTAAAAATGTTTGTGCGCTGCTGCGCGTCCCTGTGTGTGTAACAAGCAGAGTGTATGCACGTTGTGCATCCGCCTATAGGCGCATATTACTAACGCGCCCTATAAATAACACAAAAAATACTACACCATTGACTTTGACCAGGTTTCATTTGGTCAATGGCGCAGTTGCTTTCAGTTGCCTCAAAATAGCAACGTGCCAACAATGCGCCTGGAAATACCTTGTTTTCAGACCAGCACACCCATGGGCGAACAGATGCGCGCGAGTGCATTTGCTATTTAAACAACGTGGCACAGGACATGAAAATGATAACGGTGTCTGGCTGAAACTAGCAAAAAACACTTGCGTCGCACCTGGCTAGTCATTAAGTGTGTTCACAGCTTAACTCACCCAAAACCTACCTATACCACCAAACCTGTCCATAATAATACTATTATTCAGAAAGACTGCGTAAAATGATCAAAAGTGACAGTAATGCCATTTTATTTGAATGTTAAAAAAATAAATGGTATTCTTTTGAACTTTTTAATCATGAAAATGTGGATCACAGTTTCCACAATTATTTTTAATATTGATAATAAAAAGGAATGTTTTTTGAGCACCAAATCATCATATAAGAATTATTTCTGAAGGATCATGTGAAACTAAAGACTGGAGTAATGATGCTGAAAATTCAGCTTTGCCATCACAGGAATAAATTACAATTGAAAATATATTCAAATAGAAAACAGTTATTTTAAATTGTAATAATATTTGAATATGGCTGTTTTTACTGTATTTTTGATCAAATAAATGCAGCCTTGGTGAGTTTTTTTTCTTTCAAAAACCCAAACTTATGTTTAGAAGTGTATGTGATTTTAGAGCTTCTCTCATCCATTCATCTCTGCCAATTTCAGCACACAAAGAGCTCTACTATCTCCTGCTTTCTGTCTTATTGTCCCTCCCTCTCTCGTTCTAGACGTGGATGAGTGTTCTCTGAATGAGAATACCTGTGGAAGTCATGGTGCTTGTCAGAATACAATAGGCTCCTTCAGCTGCCAATGCGACCAGGGATTCAAGGACTCTCAGGATGGACAGGGCTGTGTGGGTACGTTTTTTCCCTTTCTAGTTTCTGTTATTTTCATTCTACAATTTAAAAGTAGACATAAAATGAACAGTATTTTCAATGAATGATCACTGTTAGAAACCTAACTTAAACTTAACAGCTAAGGTGTGGTCATTGCTTCTTGTTTGAGGGATAGTTCAACCAAAAAAATTACAATTCTGTCATCATTTACTCACCCTCATGTTGTTTCAAAGCTTGATGACTTTATTTTTCCGCATGAAACACAAATAGAAATATTTTACACTTTCACATTATCAAACTTTTGGCAAACTTCTGGTGCAACACGTCTTCAAGCACCAAGTTTGAGAGTGACATGTAAGAGTCACAAGTTGCTGTGTAAGAACCTCACGAAAACGAACAGTACTATGAAATGACTGTATTACTAACACAAAGAAGAGCTGGAGATACACTGGAGAAAATGGAACACAGCAAATTAGAGAGAATTTCGACAAGATCAGACAAAGATTAGAATGTTTAAATACACAGGAGCAGACAAAAGGAACTAATGAAAACCAGATGAACAAAACGACTAATTAATGAGTTAGCTAGGAAACAAAGATAAAATCATATTAGTAATGACAGGAAGACGGTCAAAACATACAAAACAAACCCATTACTCTGACAAAGAGCTGCAGAGGAAGGAATAATTTTTAGCAAATAATGAGTACTGGACTTAAATTTTGGTCTACTCCTCAAGCAAAGCAAATGTGTGACTTCAGAAGACTTTTAGGAAGACTTTTAGAAAGACTTTTATGCGTCGTGGTGCTTCGTGCGTTCACGTCAGAGGCCCAGACAGAAGACAAGAACTTGTTGAATAAAGTCATTTTTTTGATTTTTTTGCACACAAAAACTATTCTCGTCGCTTCATACAATTATTGTAGAACCACTGTAGTGAGATGGACTTTTTAACAACGTCTTCAGTACCTTTTATGGGTCTTGAGAGAGGAAATGTCATTGCTGCCAATGGAGGCCTTTCTGAGCCGGATTTCAACAAAAATATCTTAATATGTGTTCCGAAGATGAACAAAAGTCTTACGGGTGTGGAACAACATGAGGGTAAGTAATTAATGACAGAATTTTCATTTTTGGGTGAACTAACCCTTTAATTTTTTTTTAAGTGGAAAAAATATTTAGTGCACCTGTAATATGTCTCAAACTGTATCTTGTCAAACTAATGGATATGTGGTCTGGTCTGTTTGTAAAGCTCGTAAAGACCTCGTAAACCAGTGTTGGATTTGAACCGAGTCCACTTTCTGAGATTTTTTGCCACTTCCTTTCAGACAACATAAAAAAGGTGGCAGACGTTTTGCTAGAACCATGATTGATGTTTCTGATAGTTTCTTCCAGTCTGAGAGTGGACGACACAGACCCTGGTTATGTTTAAAACACAGCGACCAGGGTTAAACACATCAATGGCCCCCACATACACACAGACACGTTAATACACTGACACAGAGTCAAGTCCTATTAAAGTGATGAAGCCACATGTATTTTTGTGTCCTTATGTTGAGAGCTCTGTAGTTGGTAGCTATTTTAAAATAACACATGTTTTCATCTTGACTGTTCTTGTGCAGCCCACCTTCTAAAAGAGAGCAAGAGAGGAGAAAGAGAAAGTTTTGCCTTCATTTTACGAGTAGGGCTCAGTTGAATGACAGTATTATGCAAAATTAATTTATGAATAATCATAAATGAGATAGACATCAAATTGGATTAAATATCTTTCATTTAAATTATTTTAATTGACTATATTATACAAAAATAGGCTGTCAGACAAAAAATGTGGTGAATTTCCAGCAATAATAAGCCATATTGTGGTATTGTGACTTCTTGTAAAATAAGTCAATGCCATATATATATATATATATATACACACTCACCTAAAGGATTATTAGGAACACCTGTTCAATTTCTCATTAATGCAATTATCTAATCAACCAATCACATGGCAGTTGCTTCGATGCATTTAGGGGTGTGGTCCTGGTCAAGACAATCTCCTGAACTCCAAACTGAATGTCAGAATGGGAAAGAAAGGTGATTTAAGCAATTTTGAGCGTGGCATGGTTGTTGGTGCCAGACGGGCCGGTTTGAGTATTTCACAATCTGCTCAGTTACTGGGATTTTCAGGCACAACCATTTCTAGGGTTTACAAAGAATGGTGTGAAAAGGGAAAAACATCCAGTATGCCACAGTCCTATGGGCGAAAATGCCTTGTTGATGCTAGAGGTCAGAGGAGAATGGGCCGACTGATTCAAGCTGATAGAAGAGCAACTTTGACTGAAATAACCACTCGTTACAACCGAGGTATGCAGCAAAGCATTTGTGAAGCCACAACACGCACAACCTTGAGGTGGATGGGCTACAACAGCAGAAGACCCCACCGGGTACCACTCATCTCCACTACAAATAGGAAAAAGAGGCTACAATTTGCACAAGCTCACCAAAATTGGACAGTTGAAGACTGTAAAAATGTTGCCTGGTTTAGGCCCCTTAGTGCCAATTGGGCATCGTTTAAATGCCTCGGCCTACCTGAGCATTGTCTCTGACCATGTCCATCCCTTTATGACCACCATGTACCCATCCTCTGATGGCTACTTCCAGCAGGATAATGCACCATGTCACAAAGCTCGAATAATTTCAAATGGGTTTCTTGAACATGACAATGAGTTCACTGTACAAAAATGGCCCCCACAGTCACCAGATCTCAACCCAATAGAGCATTTTTGGGATGTGGTGGAACGGGAGCTTCATGCCCTGGATGTGAATCCCACAAATCTCCATCAACTGCAAGATGCTATCCTATCAATATGGGCCAACATGTCTAAAGAATGCTTTCAGCACCTTGTTGAATCAATGCCGCGTAGAATTAAGGCAGTTCTGAAGGCGAAAGGGGGTCAAACACAGTATTAGTATGGTGTTCCTAATAATCCTTTAAGTGAGTGTATATACAGTATATACAGCTCTTCTATCAGCTTGAATCAGTCGGCCCATTCTCCTCTGACCTCTAGCATCAACAAGGCATTTTCGCACACAGGACTGCCGCATACTGGATGTTTTTCCCTTTTCACACCATTCTTTGTAAACCCTAGAAATGGTTGTGCGTGAAAATCCCAATTTATTATTATTTTTTTTTTTATACATTTTTTTTAAAATTTGTTTTATTTATTTTTTTCCTCCCACCCCTTATACCATGATATTGAATTATATATTGTATCATAATATGATATTTATTCCATCCACCCCTATATACAGTATATTGTTATCTGTGTTGTTCTCACTCTGTGTTTAATTTGAGGAGAGAATTTTCATACACACTGTAGCAAACAAACAGTGAGCCATGCACCCATTCTCTCTCAGTCTCTGAACAGAGGTTGTTTGTCTTGTTGGCTTATGTAACTGGCCACAAACAACCTCCATAGTTTCTGGTTTCCCACAGTCGTAACACACACTAATACACACAAATGCTAATACACACAAGACCTGAATTCCACTTTTCCTCCCACTTATCTCTCTTTCTCTTCCTACCCTTATCCATTCTTCCATCTCCCTCCTCAGTTTCTCTTGTTACCGCATCCATTATTCTTTCTCTTCCCCTCTCATCCCTTTGTCCACCATTTACCTAGACAGAGAAAGATCTCGGGCATAATATTGTGACCAAATGCGATGCAACAAGATTCCTGCATCACTGAGCACCCCATTTCAATGTGTCTGTAGCTTGTACATTAGCTAGGCCAGCTTTTCTTGCCCTATGCAGTCAACAAGAACAAAAACAAATGCCAGATCAGACATATATGATCTGTAGACGTTTCTAAAGATCAGTTTTAGCCCTTCTGTGCCAGCCAGCTTCTCTGTGTCTTGAACTATGTATTAATGAAGCAAAAGGATAACATCTAATCCCTTTCCAGAGACTGAACATCTTAACTCCTGCTCTACTTGGGGGGGGGGGGATCATTAAAGCATTATGGAAAAGCCATTCTGAATCAATTTCTTATTCTGTTTGTTGCCGCCAAAAAATAAATTGCTTCTCACTGTGTTGCCAGAATTCCTAATAAACTGAACAGAAGTATGTTTTGCTCTCCCATCCACACAAACACCTATAAATAATATACATTTAATGTTTGACATTTTTATTTCACAGTTTAATTTTGAAATGATTTGTTCATTCATTTGATTCTATTTTAAATGAATTACAAAAATAGATTTAAAAAAAAAAAACAGTTCTGTATCTTAATTATACGAACAACAAATCAGAGTTGTTTTACATTTAAGCATTTTGGCAAATGCAAACATATCAGTTCATGCATTCTCTGGGGATTGAAGCTTAGCATTGTTAGAGGAGCTCAGGACACTGATTCAAGTTTCATGAACCTTAAATACATATAGCAGATTAATTTTGAGTGGGACACTAGAGTAAAGGTTTGCAGTTCAGTAAGTGAGTCACATGTTGATTCAGGAGCCGCTCTGACATATTCAGAGAAGGATTCGTCAGACTGATTTAAACAGAGTTTGTGAATCATTTAAAGAGCTCATAAGAGTAATTTGAATGTGAATCAGAATACACTGGATGTGGTGTATGTTTGCTTTGAGTTCAGCCATCAGTGACAATGTAACAGAAATAGAAATCTTTTTAACTTATCAAATTCAATTCAGACTGCAAACTCACAGTTATAATAATTTTAATTGTTATGGTGTTGTAGATTAAGAAGCGGTGCAGAAAGCACTGCATACATGAAAAAAAAAAATTACCCATCAAACCCTACTTTATTCTGGAGTGCATGAAAAGCCACTAGTATATATCAGCTCTTATGAGGTCGTATCTGTCTTTTACATTGTTCTTCTGGCACTGAAATCCTTTTCCAACTTTTTATCATTTCCTAGTGGTGCAGCACCCACGCTGCTACCGACTCCAGACAACCGTTTAACACTTACAGGCTCATTGACGAGCTGGCCCACCATCACTGAGAGGGTCTGGAGTGTGTACGTGTGTGCGTCTGGCAGGCAGGATGGCTCCATTAGAACATTCAGAGTCTATTGCACATAAAGGCTCTCCACATAAGTTGATTTATTGCATCCTTTTGTACGTGGTGCTCTGAGATGATTGATAAAAGCGAGAGAATGAGAGTCACAGATGTGTGAAGCATTGAGAAAGAAAGAGAGAAAGGAAAAGAGAGCCATGTTGCAGGAAGCAGACACTTGCATTATGGTGCTACTTTGGTCGTCATAAATTCAAGCTGTCAGAGACAGTCGGCAGAAAAATTGGGCTGTTTTATTTACTGAAGTCGTCCGTGCGCACAGTTTGTCATTGCTCTATGAGGTTCCCAAAAGCCACCGTTTTGATAAGGAAAATGTATGAAAACTCTGCAGAAGGCTCTGAGCCAATTAGGACAAAGCTATAGAAATGATAAACTGTAACTAGATAATGACCAATGTTTCATGGGCTTTGGAGTTCAAATAAGTTTGTGGTTGTGAAAGCCCCAGAGGTCTGATGAAACAGTTGTTTCTATAGTCTTTTTTTTTTTTTTTTTTTTTTGTGACAACAAACAATTCTTATTTCAACAAAAAATAATTCTAAGTCTTATTTTTTTTCAGCTTTTTTTTTAATTGGAATTTATTTTTATTTTAGTTCATTTATTTATACTATCATTTATTATAGTTATTTATATTTGTAATATTTATTGCTGTAGAGATTATAATACTATTTATTATGACCCTCATTTCATTCCAAACCGGTATGGTGTTCATTATTATTATTTTAAAGCTTAAAAAAAACCAAAAATTATCATACATGCAGTCCATACAACTAATTATATATTTCCAAACCTTTAGAAGCCACAAGATAGCTATATATTCATAGATATTCACTTATTTTATTCAAAAGTTATTCACTGATCTTCCACTCTAGACAAGAACCACTTCCACCGAATCATTGAGTTGAACTCGAGAAAAGTGAATGAATTATTCTTTTAAACTCTTTTACTGAATCCGTTAAGTGAGCATTTTTTGTGTGAACTATTCCTTTTAAACTAGAAGCTTGTTAGTGGTAGAACAACGATCGATCACATCTGCACTTGACAACGCAAAATACTTTCACTCCTGGAGTTCAGATTGTTCAGTTCAATAATGAAACATATTTTCTTACCTGCAGATGTGAATGAGTGTGAGCTGCTCGGTAATGTGTGTGGTGAGGCCATCTGTGAGAATCACGAAGGCTCCTACCTGTGTTTGTGTCCTGATGATACGCAAGAATTTGACCGGAATTTGGGCAAATGCTTCTCTACACCACCAGGTAATGTAGTCTAATGGAAACCACCGCAACGTGATCGACCAAATCATTATGCTACAGAAATCCAAATGTTTTCCACGAACAGTGCCCTAACCCAAACCTGCAAGGCTACCATTACTCCACAGGTTACGTTTTATCTGGACAGATGACCCCTGTCCTCATCCTATGAAACTTCTTGGCTTCACAGTGTACCTGAAATGATTCTGAAGCTCTTCACGTTTTAATCTCAGCCATAGAGATCCTCTAGTGCAACAGGACATTAACTTCCTATCATCAGGGTCCAGCTCCGAGTAGAACAGAGGGAGGCAAGGCGTGATAAATGGGGGTTGTAAACGATCTGGCAGGAGAGAAATGAGATTCAGTCTGAGGATTAGAGAGGGACCCAAGCACCATGGGCCCCGAAGCACGTAAGAGCCAAAAAGGAGCTCCCACGCTCAGATAAAAAAGACCAGTACGGAGAGTAATACAGGAAGGCCCATCAGAATGAGATATCTGCTTTTAAAACTCTCCTGATTGGCCTATATTTAGTTGTATTAGTGTTATTGTTCTTCTTTAAACAATGCCTGCTGCTAGTGTTTATTTGCATATTGTCTAAGTTGTTTTTGGCATGACATTTATGAAATATAACCAAAAAATAGCAACCTAATATATAGCAACCTAATGTAACCTCAACGCAATTTGCATAAGCAGGTCCCCAACTTGCAGGCCGCAAAATTGATTTCTTCAAAAGTAAAGTGAGCCACTAAATCTGGGAAGTTTTCTTTACCTGTAAAATAAATGGACTAAAGAAGAACAGGCGTGAAAGATATTAAAAATGTTAAATAAATAGTTCTAGTTTTAAGGGTTGGCACTGGCTAGACTGGAATCAATTTGTTCCTCTAGTGCTCCAGTTGAAGAACATGGTGAAACTGGGAAATAAAAGAATAATGTTGATTGGATATATGTGTGTGAGTTGCTGCACACCAGCTGTGCCTGGAAGATCAAATAACAGGAAGCATTTCCTTAGATCTTAGCCAACTGTTTTAGTTAAGGACTTTTGTTCAAATCCACCCACCTAATCCTCCTCCCACCCCCATAAAACCGCACTGTCTCCTGAGTATAAACATTATTTTTTATTTTTGCAAGAAGTACCCTAGTATCTCTTACCAGAGCTGTAAATCATGCTTTTTTGCATTTAAGGATGGCGGCAGAACACCATAAAACTAGAATCACAATAGAATTTTTAAAAAATCTGGAAATCTTCAAAAGTATCTCTCAGTGACTGAAAAGACAAGGCTGAACTGTAAAACTGCTCTCTGATGTCATGCACAGTTCCTGTTGTGCTCTTGACATTGGTTCTTAAAGGGGTACTTCAGCGCTGGGAAGATGAATGTGTATTTAAACTGGGTCATTTATGTAGGAGAAATGTGAAATTATTTTTGATTTTGGTGCCTTCTAGACTGAGAAAAGACAGAAAATGTATTTTTGTCTCATGTGGATGAAAGACAACAACTCCCAGAATGCACTTGCTTTGCTGCCCTACGAGGCCACTCCCAAAGCCACGGCTATTGGTTATCACTTGCCCACCATGACACCGCCCCCACCGTCGTTTTGATTTTCATAGTAATACAATCATTTCGTTCAGTTAGAGAACAGACACTACAATTAAAAACTGAACGTGTTTTTTCAATAAAGTGTGAGTGAGCCGAACGAAAGTCACAACACAAACGCAGCAGGAGTCAGATTTCATTCATCACAAGAGTGAGGAGCTGAGCAGTCTATTTGCGTCATTGGTAAATAAAATGCATAATTCTCTCGTCTCAGCGGGACATGAGGGGGGAAATTACGATAATTTGAATAAACTACCGGGTTTCTACTGATACAAAGCTTAATGCTAAATCGCTGAAGTAACCCTTTAAGTTTTTAAGGTATTCTTCATTTGTGGATAACCGTGTTGCAGTGAAATATTATGTTTATTTATTGATTCTTTCCTCCAAATCTTTTTTTTTTATGCTTTGTGTCAAAACTGGCTGAATATTTTAAGAGAAAAGGACAACTGTCTGAGTTATCTGTGTTGCTTTGTTTGTTGTCTTGTACCCTGCAGACACATCGGTGGAGAGGAAAGAGTGCTACTTCAACTTGAATGATGAGAACCTGTGTGATAAGGTGCTGGCCAGCAGCATGACTAAAGAGGAGTGCTGCTGTACGCTGGGAGCAGGCTGGGGGGACAACTGTGAGGTCCATCCCTGCCCCATACCGGGAACAGGTACTGATTTACATAATGCACAACACACAAAGTACAGTATAAAAAAAGTACAGTATATAGAACTGTAAGAACCCTTTTGTATAGATGGATCATTGAGTCAGTGAGTTGAATTTGAGGATAGTGAACAAATTCAATTCGTTGCAGTGAATTTTAGATTAACTATTGCTTTTAAACTGGAAGTAAAACGTAACACTTTTTGAAAAAATATCATGGTGAGGAACTTAGAAAGATAAGCCGAAATTAGAGAAATTCAACTCAAAATAGAAACTGTGAGGACACCTTTGTATAGATCGAGTCAGTTAGTTAAATTTGAGAATAGTGAACAAATCATTGTTTTGAGATAATTCTTTGCAGTGAATCAGTTGACCTGGTTCATTTCAGATATTCTGTCGCAAGCTGGGTGGGGCAGAGAGCCGGTGGTGCGATTGCTAATGAGCATGCCACAACGGCCTCGAGTCTCACGGAGCCGCTCCGGAGGCGAAAAGGAGGAGTGACGACAGTGAGACTCGGCTGCACTGTAAAAAACAATTCAGGTCTCCAATTGAAAATGTTCTAGTGACCGATCACATCTAAATTTTTCATTTGGCCAAATTGATTTTCTGTGAAATAATGCAGTTTAATTCACAGAAATTCAATTTGGCCAACTGAAAAATTTAGATGTGATCGGTCACTAGAAAATTTTCAATTGGAGACCTGAATTTTTTTTACAGTGTGGTGTGGCGCGCAATTGCGCCAAAGGCCTCGCTCCGTTCCCACGGCTCTCGGCCTCGCCCTGCGTGCGACATATTCCTTTCAAACTGGAAGTAGAATTTAATTTTCCTTATTTTAACACTCTTTTAAAAAAATATTATGGTGGGGAATCTGAGGAACTTAAAAAGATAAGCCCAAACTAGAGAAATTCAACTCCATGTAGGAAATTCAAAGTAGGAAAAATGAATTAAAGAGAGACGGAACATGTTTAAACCTATTATAATTTTAAACTGTAATGATTCTTATTTTAAACCTGCACTTTTTCCATCAAAGTGCACTTGTCGTGTTGCACATTAGTGCTTATGAATCCGTCTAGTCATTTTTCTTAATTTCAGACAGGCAGATCAAATAGGATTGTTATCAGATAGATAAGGTTCAATGCAGAAGAATATGCACCTTTCTGCAACTAATGATTCACCTGAATGAATCTGGATATCTTATAAATGATAAACAATCACTCTCATGTTTATTTTGCTTTACCAAAGCCATAATTACAACTCTATATTGCACTTTTCAAATAATAATGGCTATTATTGAATAAATACAGCAGACAGTTTCCTGTATTAACTACTGACACTCTCTTATGCAGATCAGTTCTCACAGATGTGTCCGGCTGGCCAGGGTTACATTCCTCCTGGTGATCCCATAATTCCTACAACCAGCTTACCAGAAAGCTTCAACGGTCTGTGTGTCTATGTAATTTTAAAGGGATCGTTATCCTAAAATTTTTAAATGTTATGTTGTTCCGAACCTGTATGAATTACTTTCTACTGTTTAACACAAAAGAAGATATTTTGAAGATTTTTGGTCTATACAGTGAAAGTCAAAGGGGTCCAAACAACTGTGTCTTGCACTTTTAACCCCCATTTTATACACATATTTTTGACTTTGTAATGTGTGGAAGCAGCCGCAGACATGGCTTAGCATCTGACCTACATATGCTGAAACACACACACTCAGCAGCCTGCTTCCCAGTGTGGGGAAACCTCAGTCCCAGGGCCAGTCTAATGCACTGATTTAATTTATGAATGCAGCGAGAGTGTGGTTTCTCTTTGGCTGGTGGCAGTGCGAGTAAATGCAATGTGGTCGGGATATGTGTGTGTGTGTGTGTGTGTGTGTGTGTGTGTGTGTGTGTGTGTCGGTGTACTTTTGAATGGAATGCTTATGGATGGAAAGGACATTTCCTCCCCATCGGTCTCCAGTCAAATGACATTTCTGCATGTAGCAGATCCCCAAATAAGAACACTAACCAGAGTAATTGCGTCTTCAGTGGAGAGTCTGTATGCTGCCAGATGCATGCTGATCTGTAGGTGTGGTCCAGGGTTTCAGGCTCACATGTTTTAGAATGAAATAATGAAACCGTGTTGATTTGTCTCTTTTGCAGACGCAGATGAATGCAAGCTTTTTGAAAACGAGATCTGCAAAGACGGCTTTTGTCTCAATACCCTTGGTGGGTACGAGTGTTACTGCAAGGCTGGACTCTACTATGATGAGAGCAAACTACAGTGTGTTGGTAAGGTCCAAAATCACAATCGGCATGTAATCTCTGAACATCTGTTAATTTGCAGTCTCATCTACAGGGACAGTTGATTATGCTTCCCTCATGTTGTTCCAAAGTCTTTTGCAGAGCACAAAAGAAGAAAAAAACGTCAAACAGGTTTAAGTGAATGGAAATGTTTTTTAGATTGATTACAGGTTAGATGTATCCAGATCAGGGTTTTGTTCTGTTCAGACAGGCTTTTGCTAGCACGTCCACATTTGTAGCATGTCCACATTTGTCATAGCAACAAGGTAAACTTGGTTCGGCATGCATGAAATTCTAGCAATAGATGTTTCATGTTTTTCATGAGGGTATCCAGTATCCAAGTCTGAACACAGAAAAGTGTCCAAAATGTGAAATGGTGCTACATGCAGTATTTGTTGCTGCTATCACTACCACAGTTTAGTGAGGGGTAAAGACCTACAAAAAGTGCATTCATACTCTACATTTTTGAAGAGGGCCGTTAACTTCAGGATTAGCAGGCTACGGTAAGAAAAGCATTCAGCATGTTCTGTTGTCTTTTACACCCTTATCGTGTCCATTAAGAATCACATTGATGACATTTAATAGCTGCCGAGAAACGCACGTTGTTCTTGTCAACAAGTGACGTCAGAAAATGACTGATCTATTTATTTAGTCTAAGAAATCAGAAACAGAATAGGCAAAAAAAACTGATTTTTGCTGCCTGTCTGAACAACAAACATACATGCACATGTTGAAATACACAAATGTAATGAATGTAAAGAAATGATTAAATATTATATTCTAGTGTTTCTCATAGTGCTGTTTATATCACTGCACACACAAAGCATCCTGATGAATAAATATTAGACAGTATTCAGAAACATAAAAAGTTACATGAAAGCGTTTTATTTTATTCCAAGTATTCTTAGAAAGGTTAGCAAGTAATCTTAGAAGGGTTTGTTATTTATAGCATCCAGCTTTAGTCGTTTATTGCTTGTGATGTTTGGCCTTGGATTGTCACTGTGTACTTTTGTCGGTTTGGAATGACAGGCTTGTGTGTGTGTGTGTGTGTGTGTGTGTGTGTGTGTGTGTGTGTGTGTGTGTGTGTGTGTGTGTGTGTGTGTGTGTGTGTGTGTGTGTGTGTGTGTGTGTGTGTGTGTGTGTGTGTGTGTGTGTGTGTGTTTTTGTGTGGGTGTTTTTGTGTGGGTGCATATAAGCTTACATGCTGAATAGATAGTTTGTGTGTGTGTGTGTGTGTGTGTGTGTGTGTGAATGTAAGTGTTGGCCTAGTTTGGCTCACCATAACGCCAACACATTTCAATTGGATTTAAATTTAAGTTTTAAACCTGCCGCGGCTTGTGGCTTGCGGCCACATTATGCGTGCATCGTGATGGCAGGTAATATCTGTGCGTGAGCATGGGTCAAAGGCTACATTTCGCGACGGGTCGGGGCGGCACAGCCGTTATGATCCAGGCCACAGCTCTATGGTGCACCGCAGGCTGTCTGCCTGCCTAAACACACATACACACACTCACTCACACAAACCACAGACCCACGGCCAAGGAGTCTTACCCGGCCGCACTGCCTCAAAGCTGCCACACCCCTGCCTGCCTCACACACACATATTCAGTGTAGCCACAACCATTTGATTTCCTACACCCTCTGACACACACACACACACACACACATATATATATATGAACACCCACTTACTTTTCCAAACTTTTCACACACATACAAATATGTCTCTGATTTCATGTGTCAGTCTTTTTTAACTCAGTGGGTGGAGGTTCTGGAGAAGGCCGCAAAATGTTACATACACATTGTGGGCAGATCTGGTTGTATGTACACAAACACACACTAAGTGCATTTACATGCACTTTAAATGTTTGATTTTAGTTGGACTGAAGCAATGTATATACAGCTCTGGAAAAAATTAAGAGACCACTTAACATTGATTTCTCTATTTTCATTGATTTCTAACAAATATAAATATTAGATGAATGGCAACTAAAATAACTAAAACAGAAATAAAATAAATCAAAGCTATATATATAAATTTAACGAATAAAAATGGCAAAAGCACATAAAATGACTAAACATGAAAGTTGAAAATTAATGAAATTAAAACTGGAAACATAAAAACCAAAGCTAATTTAAATTATTAATAAATACTATAATAGTAAAATTAATAATAAATAAGAGTTTTCTATTCTTATGTCAATCTATTATTCCTGTTACGATTTACCATGTTTTATTTCAAGGCATTTGTCTTTGTCTATTTTCTTGCGCATCTCAATCTAAGCCGCTGTTGCTAATTCCAAAGCATAATTTTAGAGTTAGTAACGGATGCTTGAGCCATTCATATACAGTTATGAGGGAGCAAGAGAAAAATTGATTGATTAAATGTGTCTGTGCGGCTCTTATCAGTGTTCAGAAACAGTGTCTCTACTAATAGTGAAGCTAAAAGTTTAACTGCTTCAAGAACAGTGACGTTACTACCTTGCTACTAAAAAATAACTAATTCGTTCTGTGCACATACATGTTTTCGTGTGTGTGTGCTAGTGTGTGTGTACTGTATGTGTTGGAGTTGTATGGGAGAAAGAGAGCACGCTTTCCATAGATAATAAAACAAAATTTTATGGTAAAAACATGGCAATAGTTTGTCATTTTTATCCTTTTTTTTGTGTTATATTTACTGAGTTGGCTCTTCCATCATGAACTATATTTCCCATAACCCAGTGCCTGGACTCATTATTGTTTGATCACTTCCACCTGTGTGTCATTACCCTTGTTAACTCTGCCTACATAAGCCCTGGCTGAATCTGAAATCACCCACTATACTCTCAATAGGGCATTATTTGAGAGGACAGCCATTTAACTGGTGTCCGAAACCATAGTGGACATTATCGTGTGCACTCATTATATCCCACATTGCACCGCAACAATAAGTGTACAGCCGATGTACACTCAACGGCTGTCCGAGGTTCACTCACTCCTTCAAATGAACTGTATAGTGGACTAATGTAGGGAATAGTGATTGAGGGTTTAGGAGGCGAATTCAGATTCAGCCCATGTTTCTTCAGTCACTCATTGTGAAGTCTTGTCACACTCTCTTGTCTTGTGTTTTGGTTCTGACCTTCTGCCCGATATCCTGGATTCCCCCGTTTGACCGTGCTTTCTACTATGTTGTTTGTTTTGCATTGTCTTCCCTATGGTTTTGATCCTTGCCTGTCATATGGATTACAAATGTGGATTACCCTAATCAAAGCTGCGTTTGGATCCTCAACCCATTTGAGAGCAGTTTGTGACAGCCAGTATCTTTGTGGGTTTTGGTTATTTTTCTGCTGTAGGCTATAAGAACTTTTGAAAAGTAAAGTGATATGGGACTGTAATTTGGTTACAACCTGCCTGGAACTACTCTAGCTGTGCATTTACTGGAAACTAACTGCACACCTTTGTGTTTATCAACCAATCAGAATAAAGCATTCTGCAGCCCCATAGTATAATCCATTTTTATTTGTCTCTTATGAAGGATTTTTGAATACTGCAGAAGTGGTGAATTCTGGTGAAATTGTTTTTGCATCTATATTGTGTATATTTTGAGCAACTTGAACCTGTTCACGGAGTCTGTTTATCTTTGTTTTTCTCTCCGCCTCTGGGCTCTGCAGATGCTGATGAATGTACAGATGAGTCGAACTGTATAGATGGTAAATGTTTGAACACACTTGGGTCATATCAGTGTTTCTGCACTCCTCCCCTGGTTCTTGCACAAGACAGCGCACGCTGCATTCCACCCGCATTGGCAGGTAAAGTCAACTATTATGTACCTGAAAACCCTACACCCCACAACCAAATCCCTGCACACCGAAAATCCAAAGACTACACCTTAAAACTCACACCATAAACTCTTAAATCCCACAATCCATCATGGAGGCCATCATCATCATCACACATTTTGGATGTCTTCCTTATCTAGCACACTTATTTATCTCATTATCTTATTAGTAGAGTTCTCCATGACCTGAATTGAGTGTGTCAGATTAGTGAGCCACCTAAAATATGCATTGTTGGGCTTCCTCAAGGAGCTGGATTGAGAAGCAATGCTCTAAATCCTTTAATCCAAGCCCTAGATTCTCTAAAACCTGTATTCTGTCCTCTGAAACCCTACAATTTACCTTTTAAACACACCAAACTAAACCTTTTGTTTCTAAGATCATTATTTGATCATCTCTAACCTCTATTGATCGTCTCGATCACAAAACAATTCTATACAGTGTCATACTGCCATCTAGAGGGTAAAAAGCAGTTCCATTTCTTTTAGGTTTTAGGATTGAAAGAAGCTTTGTAGAAACTACAGTTTCTGCCATTGCCTGGCACCAAAATTATTTCTACACTCTAAGAAAAGTCTGTAAAAATACGGCCCATATAGAATTTTCCATATTGATTTGTCACATTTTGAATTACGCATTGCATTGTGTTTTAAGAGTTGACGGAAATATCCAGAAAACGTACTGGCAATTTGCCAGGACAATATCAATTTTTCTATGGATTTCTTTTCTCACAGTTTACTTTACATAAACATGTTTCAGTTTTCTGTTATTGTCACACTTTTTCGTCACCACTTAAAATGCTCATTTACTAGAAAAGATCAGATGAAGGATGTTTGTGTTTTTACAGGGCAAAGAGAAGATGACGTGTACGAAGGTGTTTGCTGGGAGACCGTGTCAGAAAGGCTGACCTGCACAAAGCCCTTCACCATCAGACAAACCACATTCACAGAGTGCTGCTGTTTATACGGAGAGGCCTGGGGCATGGATTGTGCTCTCTGCCCACAGAAAAATACAGGTATAAATACACAACTACACATTGAAACACAGAAAAACCATACAGTATCAGCTTTGAAAGCCTTTCCATTTGGAAAATTAGTTAGTTTGGTATTGAAATTAGCTATTAGGGATGCAGCTTTATTTCCAAAGTTATGTGTTTATATTATACCTCAAGACATGCGTCTTCTTTCTGAAAATGATTGTAGACTTCCCACACAGATCTGACTGGCCTGTAATTATTTTCTTGCACAATTGCGGGGACACAAAGAACCTGCAAAAATAGATTTTTTTCTTTTTCACTCTCATCCAGCTGCCTATGCCACTATGTGTAATATCCGTCAGTTTGGTGATTCCCGTCGGCCATATGGTCAGGATGCTCTGGTTGCTGGCCCAGTTCATGAATACGAGATCAGCCCTGAATATGACTTTAGGCCCCCAAATCCTGACAGCACGCTGCCCTTCTATGATGATTACGAAGCACCAAGAAGTGAGTACAATTTTACACTTTAAGTTTACCCTAAAATGTAAATTGTCATTCATTTACTCTGTCAAAACCTCTCTCTCCCTCACAGATCCATATGATGCATTTGAAGGACTGCGAGCAGAGGAATGCGGTGTGCTGAACGGATGTGAGAACGGCCGGTGTGTGCGGGTGCAGGAGGGATATACCTGTGACTGCTTCGATGGATACACACTCGACATGTCCCGCATGGCCTGCGTGGGTGAGCAAGAGTCTCACATGGGGGGGGGTGGGATTAGCTCAGGGTTTAAATTTCAGATCGTTTCAACCGTAAAGAATTTATTTAAAAATCTATGCATTTACTATATTAATAATTAGGTGCTGTTGGGTGCAAATGTTCCTGCACAAGTGTCTGAGCTTCAGGATAAATCAAAATGAGATAAAAATAATACAATTAATCAGTAGTATGTAGAGTAATTTTATACGTGACTGTGTTTAATTTGTGGATGTTAAGGCATAAAAGCTCAAATGGTTGGAGGTAATTCAAAACCTCATCTGTCAGGCAACTTCAAAATTGTCTTTACCAGTGAATGCTTTTCCCACCTTGTCAGAGAAAAGTGATGTGATTATAACGGCTAATCTCTTGAAATGAGGCATGACTGAGCAGATGATATACGCCCCGGCACAGAGTTGCGAACCAAGAACTGGTTCCTATTCAGAACCAGTTCAAAAAAATGACAATACTTATTCAGTGACATTGCAACACTACTACAGAATCTACAGCAAGAAACAGACAGTGAGACCAAAGAAGTCTGATTCCCGAAAGAATGATTCTTATGAATTGGTTCTTTTAGTGAATCAAAAACATACTGAACCAATGCAGTTCAATACCTAAACGAATGACTCTAGAGTCAGTTATTTTTAGTCTATAAAAATATACTGCACAACCAAAGTAGTATGATTCATACTACTTTCAAACCAATTTGTTTATCAATTACCAACCAGTGTAGTCCATTTCCTGAATAAATGATTCTTATGAATCGGTTCTTTTTAGTGAATCAAAATGTACCATGCAACCAGTGTAGTCCATTTCCCGAATAAATGGCTGCACCCGAAAACCTTGGCAGCTGACTTGTTTCCTCGCTGCCTTATGAGGCAATGACTTGAAAGGCAGCGTAAGAGCATGAAGGTACCTCACGAAACAGTAACAGTTGAATGATCCACAGCAAAATAAAGTGCGCTTTAGTAAAAACTAAACGGTAACACTTTACAATAAAGTTGTATTCGTTAACATTAGTCAATCTTTTTTAACGTTAGTTCTTAAAAATCCAGCTGTTCATGGTTTGTTCATGTTAGTTCACAGTGCATTAACTAATGTTTATATAGTTTATATGTGCAGTTCATTATTAGTTCATGTTAACTAATGTAGTTAACTAATGTTAACTAATGAACCTTATTATAAAGTGTTACCGAAACTGACTAGCAACCGCAAATTTCAGACGGCATCTTTCTTTTTCTAGCTCAACTGTCACCGAATGGAACGCATAGGATTGTGGGATATAAGAGGCAGCGAAGGATACATCTATGCTGCCTTCAAAAATTGATCAGATGAAGGGATCTCAAGAGACAGGAAGTGAAGCTAACATTAGATTCGGGCGTGTCTTGATGCATTCCTACCTTGAAATGTGTCCTTCAAAGGCAGCATTTTTCAGTTTTCGGATGCAGCCAATGATTCTCATGAATTGGTTCTTTTTTGAGTGAATCAAAAATGCACGACGCAACCAGTGTATTCCGGTTCCCAAATAAATGATTCTTATGAATCTGTTCTTTTTAGTGAATCAACAATGCACCACGCAACCAATGTAGTCCAATTCTCAAATGAATGATTCTTATGAATTGGTTCTTTTTAGTGAATCAAAAACATTCAACATAACTAGTGTATGCAAATTGTAAATGAATGACTCTTATAAGTTATTTTAGTGACCAAAAAAAAAAAAAAACAGCTTTCTGTGAGACTAGATCAGCATACTGTAGTGTCTGACTGGTTGATATGACAACATGTAGCCTAGTTAAAGATACACATACAGTATGTTTTGTCAGTAGTATTGTATGAGAAATGAATGAAATCATACCACATTTCGTCATTTTTAAAAAAGCACATTTTGAAATTCCATTTCCTTTATGAAAACCAAGATAATTATTATTTGAATTGTTTAGTCCCAAACGCTGACACGGTTTGTGGTTTGTGTTCCAGATATCAACGAATGTTCAGAGCTGAATACTAAGATGTCTCTTTGCAAGAACGGCAAGTGCATCAACACGCAAGGCTCATACAAGTGTGTGTGTCTGCCAGGATTTGTCCACTCCGCCCAGCACAACTACTGCGTGCCTCACAGACAGAATGCAACCAGCACAAGCACAGAGTGACCAGCAGAGGGCGCAAGATATACTAAAAACACTCTTATTTAATCAAGGCCCATATACTCTGCACTGTATAAAACAAACACCCAAAAACAAACCTAGAAAAAAATCCTACTTGAGATGAAGAGTTTAATGTGCTATCTAATGGTGTCTATGAGAGAACTGTATAAAATATTTGTTTTATTGGTCTATGTAAGTGTATTATTTTTACTGTATTAGGAAGTAGAAAGGCTGTTTGAACACAGCAGAGGTGATATTTCAGCAAACTGACAAACCCTATGACCTTAAGCTGGGGGACTGCTTTATTTTACCCAGTCAAAGACACCGAGCGTGTGGATATTTTACTAGTGCAAAAGCCAGACTCGTTCCACTTTTCTTTTCGTTTGATTTCTTCTTTTATTCTGTTTCTAAATCGTTTATCGGCTGATTTTTCTTTTTATCGCTCTTTTCTTTTCTATTTACTTTCACGTGATTTTAGTGAGGCAGACCACACCAAACATAAGAAACATGCACATGTTTTCAGTGTCAAGTCTTTAAAATAAGCTTTTTATACAAGCTGCTTTGTATTAATGACAGACGCCAGCTAATTCTCTGTGTCTGGGACATTAGTCCACTGCAGATGTCTGCCCTGTGGAGCAGGCATGACCTTTAACCTCACCTTTCTTCTAGAATTTTATTATTATTATTATGTTTCTTTAAAAAGAAAATAATAAAATGAAGTGCCTTTTATGTATTTTTTTTTTTTTTTACAGAAATCTTTTACTGCATTTGATTGAGTGGGCGAAATGTCTTGCCAGGTTGCAAAGCTGCTATTAAACAGCCGTTGGTATTTTCACTTTTTTTTCTTTTTTTGTACATTTAAACTGAAGAGTTTATTAAAAACTATGTATTTGTAATTTGTACATGAATAAATACCGTCTGAATATCCATATATAACTCTTGAAATAAATTGGAGATGGTGATGTTTACACACATTTAGCTATGCTGCGTTCTCTACATTTGTATATCGGTGCTTCTCAACTGGGTCATGGCCAAATATGGGTTGTTGGGTCGCAGACAGAAAAAACAAAACAATGTTTCAAACAATCGTTGGGGTCTGACAAAGCGCAGAATATCATTACACCATCACCTCAAATAATGGGGTAGTCCAAAGTAGATTTACACCAAATTGTTCTGTTGTCACAAATGGTCCAATGGAAAGGATGTCCTTGGTCTTACCTGTTTATTTTGAGAAGTAATCTTGTGTGAGAAGTCAGGTGACTTATGAGTCACATCAGTAAATACAATGGCTCAAACTTAACTAATGGCTTTGATATCAAATGGATGTTATGACTCATTATTGTATGGCTCTCTTGAATACTGGATCCCGATTGGTCATTGGCGCCATCCAGAGGTCTGCTGATGTTTCCTAATATTCCCTGCCATCAGTGGTAACTGTAGAAGACATCTGGGTAAGTGAAACCAACGCTACTATCATGTAGAGTTCAGAATCACTTTTTTCCAAATATTGATCACAATTCTCCTATGATTCTGAACAGACAACTAAACAAAATAATGTGTACATTTCTGATCAAATGTTAGCCTAATTGCTGCAGTCTATATATTTTTTTTTATTAATTTGAAATAATTATTTAAAATATCTGTTTGAATGAATGATTCAATGACTCACTCACAAATATTTGACTTGTTTAATTACTGGATGAATCAGCGTTTCTGAATGAATCTCTTGAATGAATTGTTTTTAACAGTCACTTGTCGCCACCTACTGGCGCAGCAATGATACAATCATTATTTGGCAAGTGGGAACTAGTTACTTTCAAAAGGTCATTTTGATAGCTTCTGTAGACATCAGTATTTATATATAAACTATAAACTTTAATTCCAGTACTTCTGTGATAATTTGAATATTTGCAATAATGATAATGTGTGGTTGAAATGACTGCAGTCATGTTTCATGAAACATGTGAAACTCATACCTAAAACTAGGTATAGTTTTAACATTAATAGTTCAGCTCTATTATCATGTAGGCCTGATGTGTATGTGAATTCCAAGTATGTGATTTCTGGAAATATAAACATTGGCTGCATCCCTAAACACATACTTCCCTACTACATAGTACTAAGCAAAAAACAGTATATCGTTTCCACCGAAACAATTTGTACCAGGAACTTTTTTTGAACCTGCTATTGTCTGTGTTTCAACTGCGGTCTAAAGTACCGTGAAGATTAGGCAATATAGTCCAGAGACGTGGGACTGCGCGACACTGTAATCATTTTTTGTGCGATACTGTCTGCAACAATAACAAGTATGGAGGAGATGCAAGCAGCGCTGCTTTTGCTAGTTATGTATTGGTTTACTAAAGATGTAATTAACAAAATGGCGGAAAAGAGACAACTGATACTAGACCGTATTCTGAAAGCTAGATTTAAAATAAGACGACGTATGTTATAATCAGCTATTAGGGACGTTGACCATGCGATTGCTGAGACAACGCACGCCATGCCATCGGACAGAAAGAGCAAGACTGATATTTACTGAACGCAGAACCAACCTCGCAAGACTTTTAAAAATACCGGTTGAAATAAAATGTTGCGAGCTCAACCAATCAGCATGTTCAGCGCTCAAGTCCCACCTCCGAAAGTTCCTGAACTTTGAAAAAGTACTACCCTCGCAAGCAGGGCCTCTTGGAGGGGGAAATATTTACCCGGAACTTAATTTAGACCCTGGCAGTGTTGCCAACTCTCGCGAGACAAATAAGCAACCGCAGATTCAAAAACAAGCCCAATATGAATATATTATTTATTATCATCAATATTATTTATATTATTTGTTTATCAATAAATGAGCCTGCAACATATTAAACTGAAACCTCTCAGAGTTTGAAAAGCAAAAACAGGTGTGATTTTACAAAAATCATCAAATTGCAATAAAGGACACACAATATCCTCCGATCAGCTGTGAACAGAAGAGGTTTGAAAAAAAAAAAAAAAAGTGACATGAAGGCCAATTATGGTAACCCATAGTTGGAGTTAGTGCACATATATTAGGGGCAGTGAGTAGTGAACACACACACTGCAAACCTTGAAAAAGATAAGCCCTACATCTCAATGTGCACACTATCTGCCATAAATAGTATTGAAAATGACTGTCACATACTATTTAGGATGGATAGTATGCAAATTGGGACACAGGCAAGCACTAAGGGAGCGCTGCAATATAGCCACATATTTATAATAAAATACATTCAAACCATACCAACTGTTATTATTAGTATGCTTGTTTTTTTATAATAGCCTGTAATTTTAAATACATTACAAAAATATTTTTTAAATTAAATTAGGTGCCTTTCCTCCCTGTTTCCTCTCCATCTCTGTACATCTCTGCTGGTGGCATTGTTTGTAAAAATGTATACGTCTATTTAAGCCTACTAACTATCATTACGTGCATTTATAACGTCACATACCTGCACGTGGAACGCGATTTTTCTTCAGTGAGGGGGAGAAGGAGGCGAGATTATATGAGGACGGATTACATCACTTGTATCGTTGCACTGAATGGCTATTAGCTGCGAGAAGACAGTGTCAGTCAATGTATTGGACAAAATAGTGACCATAAATGTAAAGAAACGAAGTTGCTTGTTATATTTTCCTAACAAGCAACCAAATTTTTTAAAATAAGCCTAAAAAAACGCAACTCGTCAAGTGATTTTTTAACGCGACTTGACAAAAAAAAGAAGCCCAAAGTTGCGTGTTATACGCGGACTTGGCAACTATGGACCCTGTTTCCTGCGGTCGAAACACACAGAGTACCACTCCAAAGTTCCTAGTTCCTGCGGTGGAAACGCAGCTTATGTCCGAATTTGGTTCTCATAAAAGAGTAGGCATAACTGAAGGTTATGTCACATAATGGCAGTGTGGCGAATACAGTATGTCCAGATTTCATTCATACTACACACATTCATACTATATAGGATGTACTTTTTAGCGGTCGTGAAGTAATTACTTCAAAATAAGTACCTAATCAATAGAATATGCGATTTCGGATGCATCATGCAGCCATTATTTCCTTGAATACGCCCCCCATCTGCCATTGGTCGGACAAGCGTGCTATAGCGTGCTTCCGTTCATAGAGATTTTTAGATGGATGTAGAGACTTTTTAAGGTCAGGTAGAATCTGAGATCTCTGACCTTTTTTACGGTCTATGTCTCTGACCCATGGCAGCAATATGATGTGTTTTCTGTCAACTGGCAACCTGTGGTTTCGAAATACTATTGGTAAATTGGCAACGTGTTTTATCGCACAGACCAAAACAAAAACAGACATTCCGACACCGAACGCATTTCAAAGTAGAATAACTGGCTGTAGCATTTTTTTGTGAAGAAACGAGTGCTATCTGAACTCTGCGTGTTTCCTAAATATTTGCAAATATATTATGGTCTTTTTATGTTTTAGTACAGTCAAAAACGTACATACAGCACCTTTAAGCTGCAATACGATACATTATTTTACCACCAAAAATGTTACATACTTGGGCTTTTATATTAAGAGATATTGTTGTGATGTTTTTAACATTGCAATGGATCATAAAATCAATATTATGTTCACAGATTAATTTTTTTGGTGAGTTGTGATAAATTATAAGAAGCCAAAGACCAGGAGACTTGGATATATCTTCAGCAGGATTCTTTATTGAGAACACGTGCTGTCGGTAGCTGCAGTCATCAAGTCTGATTTAAACAGTAAAACTGTAGGTTATATACATTTTAGGCGGAGGGATTACACAGCAAATGGGTGACGACCTTAAACAAGGCATACAAATTAATTATTCAGGTAAAGAGACTTCCACCAGACTCCAATACTAATCCAATCAGCATAATGATTCAAAAATGGGACAAAAGACAAAAAGGTGAGAATCTCAGTAAGCTGGCTCATTTGACTTAGGCTACAATAAAGAGAACAGGAACTGGCAGAAATATCTTGCTGGAAACTTTGCATAACAGAATAATTCATCTGATGTCATCATCGTTACCTTAAATGCTAAATACAATGTAGCTACTTCCCTTAGTTTTAAACAGATTCTTAAATTTGTAATCCCACAACCCTGAGGCAGTATCATCTTAATGTAGAAAATGAATAACAAACCTTTTACAATCATATTATAAATACAATTGTTAGACTTAGTGCTAATTCAATGTATGTTGTTGTCTAATTAAATGTATGTTATTGTAATTACTCATCCATTCAAATAATTTAATGTATCTTTCTTCTTATCACACTCTAGCATTTCCTTTACTCAGCCAGTTTAATGGTTTAGCTGAAGCTCAGTGGTCTCTCCCTCACTGTGAGCCTGCCTCTGCCTCATCTGGAATGGAAGTAGTAGACATTTAATTAGTATTATACACCATATAGCTATATTAGCTATATACTAGCTATACAACTCATTTAGAACATGTGTAGTAGCCTATATTTCCCTTTTATTTTTTTTTAAATGTGTAGCCTACCATTAATATGGTCTTAATAAAATATTATAAATATGATTATAGATTAGTATCAACTAAGGAAGCCAATTGTTTATAACGGGAAATATAGCCTACTTTACAGGAGTTAAATGTGACAAACTGTCTGCTAAATATTCTATAGGCTATGATGATTTATTTATTTTGTGTGTGTGTGTGTAACATATAGATCCACTGGAGGCAAATGTTCAGAACCCATGTGCAGCATTTATTTATCCAAACATAAATCCTAACATAACTCAAAACTTGGCAAAACAACAAACAAAACTTGGCTTGACAATAAACTTGGCTTGATTAAACATAACAGACAAAGACACATGGCAAACATGAGGGCTTAAATACACACACAGACTAATGACAAGACAAGTGACACCTGTAAACAGTGATGAGACAATGAACCAATGACAGGACAAGACACAAGATCACATGAGGGCATGGGAATCACATGACAAGACCAGGAAGTGCATGACAAGACTGTGAACATGACAAACTCAAACATAACCATGAACATGATAAACTGAAAACAGAACCAAGAACAATGAACAAACACCAAACACCCTGTGACAGATCCCCCCCTCTATGGGCGGCCCCTGACGCCCAAACAACACCAACACATCAATAACCTAACAAAGAGTCTTAACAAAAAGTCTTGGGGGGCGGTCTTGGGGGAGGGATGGTGGGCCAGGCCCGTGCAGGGGCATCGGACCCAGACATGACACGGCCGGGCCTGGGAGCGTGGGCGGACCTGGACCCTGTGGCGTGGGCGGACCTGGACCCTGTGGCATGGGCGGACCTGGACCCTGTGGCGTGGGCGGACCTGGACCCTGTGGCGTAGGCGGACCTGGACCCTGTGGCGTAGGCGGACCTGGACCCTGTGGCGTAGGCGGACCTGGACCCTGTGGCGTAGGCGGACCTGGACCCTGTGGCGTGGGCGGACCTGGACCCTGTGGCGTGGGCGGACCTGGACCCTGTGGCGTGGGCGGCCATGGCGGCAACGGCAGTTCTACAGGCCATGGCAGTAATGGCGGTTCAGGGGGCCACAGAGGCGTGGCCTTCATGGCCTCCATGTACCCCTTGCCCCCCCCCAAAATTTTCTTGGGCGGGACAGTGGGGCCGTGGGCTGGAGCCTGGACGGGGCCGTGGGCTGGAGCCTGGACGGGGCCGTGGGCTGGAGCCTGGACGGGGCCGTGGGCTGGAGCCTGGACGGGGCCTTGGGCTGGAGCCTGGACGGGGCCGTGGGCTGGAGCCTGGACGGGGCCGTGGGCTGGAGCCTGGACGGGGCCGTGGGCTGGAGCCTGGACGGGGCCGTGGGCTGGAGCCTGGACGGGGCCTTGGGCTGGAGCCTGGACGGGGCCGTGGGCTGGAGCCTGGACGGGGCCGTGGGCTGGAGCCTGGACGGGGCCGTGGGCTGGAGCCTGGACGTGGCCGTGGGCTGGAGCCTGGACGGGGCCGTGGGCTGGAGCATGGACGTGGGCTGGAGCATGGACGTGGCTATAATAGTCCTTTGCCTCTCCTACCGTCCAATCTGAGCCACTTAGAAACAAAATAAAATCAATGCATTGCCAGAAGCTGCAGGGGTGTTCCTCTGATGGCATGAGGGCTGCAATGTCAGAGTCCAAACCGGAACAAAAGCACCTCTTAAGTAAGGTCTCATTCCAGGGCAACAAATCCATGAACCGAATAAAGTCTCTGACATAGTCCCCTATGGGACGCTGGCCTTGACAAGGGTGGGCAATGGTAACTGCTGGGTTCATAATGGCGGTCTGTTATTCTGTAACATATAGATCCACTGGAGGCAAATGTTCAGAACCCATGTGCAGCATTTATTTATCCAAACATAAATCCTAACATAACTCAAAACTTGGCAAAACAACAAACAAAACTTGGCTTGACAATAAACTTGGCTTGATTAAACATAACAGACAAAGACACATGGCAAACATGAGGGCTTAAATACACACACAGACTAATGACAAGACAAGTGACACCTGTAAACAGTGATGAGACAATGAACCAATGACAGGACAAGACACAAGATCACATGAGGGCATGGGAATCACATGACAAGACCAGGAAGTGCATGACAAGACTGTGAACATGACAAACTCAAACATAACCATGAACATGATAAACTGAAAACAGAACCAAGAACAATGAACAAACACCAAACACCCTGTGACAGTGTGCAGGCATTGTTATTGGTCAACAAAGTGTTTGGTCAGCAAATGTTATTTATATTAGATCAGATCTGGTAAAATAGTTTGATTAGACAATAATTCTAATTCTCTTAGATATTGTGTACAAGTTGTTAGCACTATTAGGGGCAAAACATTACCGACAGAAATACAAAAACAAACTACCAAATTACTAATTCCGCCGATAAACCACTGTAATGTGGATTGTAATTTGTTATCTACCTGTCAATGGGACGACACATTCTGGAACTGTCGTCTCCTCTCCGTTCTCCAGAGTAGATGCTGGGGAGCGAGCGGGGAAAACACGAAGCGGATTAGCAGAATCAGTGGATCTTTAGCGGAGCGATAATGCTTTCATGGGAATCCTCTGGCTGTGAGTGGAGGAAAGGAAGTGAGGTGGGCGAGAGGGGCAACGTGCCCTCAGTCGATGAGAGCAGGGGCAGTGGCTCAATCCCACCGGGCCACCCCTCTGTGTACGGCCCTGCCGCCTGTATTTTTGAGACCAACATGCATCGTATAGCCCATTACAGCCAATCTCTTTCTGATTGTACCACAGAAACAAAACTGATTTTATTTGTCAGCTAATACTGCTCCAGTTCCGCGTTTGTGAGAGCGAAGGCGATCCATTACATTTTTCACCTGACGTTTCGCATAAGCGCCAATTAAGGACCGGGCAAAGCGACGCAAGTGAATTACCAAAACGTAGGCCTACGATATCACTAAAAAAAGAGTTAATAAAAGTGATGTAAAACACGTAGGCCTACTCAATTCGGTAAGCTACTGCCACACAGATGCCAGATGCTGAATATGTTCTATTTAGGTTCGTTTATTGCCCTTGAACGATCAAATACACACATCATTATGCCTATGTCCATATTGGTGGTTATGTCTTGAGTGAACAAGATTGGGAGACGTGTGTCAATGTTGAATCTGCGCATTAGGATACTATAGGTCCAGTGAACGCAATCTAATATAGCATCCGCTAGTCTGTCATTAATGTTAATCAAACAACAACAACGGGGGAAAACACGAGGCTATGTTTACTTGATTAGCCTACTTAATTATCCTCTACGCGGGGAAATTTACCACAAAATCAGTAATTTATATATATATATATATATATATATATATATATATATATATATATATATATATATATATATATATATATATATATATATATATATATATATATAAAACTGCCCAACGCTGCTGGTCTAAGATCTATAATTCTCTGTAAGAATTCGTAATAATAGCATAGGCTATGCTATTATTAGCGAAAAGGAGTTGACAAAAGATCCGGTGCAGCCTATAAAAAGATCCATCATGTTCGTTGAATGAGTGACAGCTTTCAGTGATTAAGGGCGCCTAGTCTAGGTGCTAAAATATAATATATAAATATGTAAAATACAAACGTTTTATTCAAATTCCATATATATTATAGACCTAGGTCTAATATGGAATTTGAATAAAACGTTTGTTTTCCATTCTTGACAAGTGGCCACATGCGCGCAATAGCGCTTATCCGCGTATAGGCCTAAGTTACTGGCGGATTTCACTCTCGAAATTGTGAGGACTGACAGACAGTGATAAATATCTATGTATCAAAATCAGTCTCATATAAATGTCAGGAAAACACGATTCCTGGCTGCATGTCAATATCCATGGATCACTGGATCTTTGGTAGCCTAGTTGTAAGGAACATATCGATGAACATAATCGTCCAGGCATGCAGGCTCTTCTGCCACTCAGGTCTCTCTCAGTCTCAGTCAGTCCTGGCTGAGGGGGCATGTTCATATCATGTGCATATCTATATAAATAGTAGTATCTATGACCCTCTATACTTGGTGCTGACGGAGAACTATTTCACCATCACTAGCGATAGTAAGTTTTTTCTTTCTTTCTATTTTTACGTCACACTTTGGAATTTGGAAAAATATTTGTGTGCTTTATTTGCACCTTTTTTCTCAATTTGTCTGTAAATCTTTTTCTCAAAGCACACATCATAAGGCAATGAAGTTCACTGACCTGAGTAGCTCACAATAAAACAGGTAACGTAGATAAAACAACATTAATTAATTTTGTACATAGCCTACCCTGTTATTCTTTGATGTACCATCACGGTACAAATACCAATACACCTGCATGTGCTGGTATGTAGGCTACAATATTTCTCAAACTTCCATGCTATTTTATTCCAATGCTATCAGTGTATAGTAGTTTTTTTACTGATTATTAATATTTGCCAAGATAAGCTGAAAGACAATCCAGCAAGGATGCCTTTGCTTTCTGCTTGTTATTGTTAATACACTGGAATTGTGTGTGTGTGTGAGTGAGAGAGAGAGAGAGAAAGAGAGGGAGAGAAGAGAGAGATGGGGAGCGGGAAGAAAGGTATATGATTGTTTGATGGAGCGAAAAGAGACAGAGCAAAGGGAAGTGAGGGGTGGGTCTGAGTGAAAGAGGAGTGGAAGTGAAGGGGAGGGCCAGAGAAAGCGAAGGGAGGAGAGAGGCAGCATGCAACTGTGTGGGGTCAGTATCACATGCTTGGCTCTTGCACACCACACTGTTGTTGATTGTGTGCGCTTTGATCTCACTGAACAGTGCATCTGACATGCAGTGCGTTCTTTCTTTCTTTCTGTCTTTCTTTCTTCTTAAGGGAGGCATGTGCTTGTAGAGAACTATGCTGCATGATTCATACCTATGCTGAGTCAAAAGAGCTCCAGTGATCTCCACTGGCAGGTAAGATCTCTTTCTTTTGATCTCATAACAAACTGTCACTCCTTTTTAAAGCCAGTGGTTCAGTGGTTATACGCAAACTGATGATAAACTTCGACATGTTGGTTTGATTGTGCAGTTTACACGCTGAAATGTGTGTGGTATGTAGTCAGATGGTGTTAGTGTGACCATCTGAAGAGTACAGAAGGACACTTTACACTCTCAGCGCAAACATGTTGCAGTCGGAGAGATTTGAGGAATTCCAAGGTCACAAACTTTTCTTGTGGTGTATTATGTTTTGTTGTCCCTTGTGCAGTGTCTTGCAACTTGCAGTGTGTTTGTCTAATAATAGGATACAAGCCAGGGAAACGTTGATATTCGTTGGTCAGTCCTGATGCTCAGTGTTGGCTAGTAGATCGTAGGTCAGTCTGCATCATGTTGTGCAAAGAGTAGGTGTGATTTTGTGCATGCATTTATTTAAAATAGTTCTTTTTTTGTGTATGTACTTTTAGTTTTGGGGATGAGGTTATATTTATTTATATTTCTCTCTTCCTCCCTCTCTCTCTCTCTCTCTCTCTCTCTCTCTCTCTCTCTCTCTCTCTCTCTCTCTCTCTCTCTCTCTCTCTCTCTCTCTCTCTCTCTCTCTCTATATATATATATATATATATATATATATATATCATATATTCATATATATTTATTATTCATTAATATTGTCTGTTAATTTTGTACTTTTATTACAGTTTGTGTTAGTCTGCTCCTTATTTGAATTTATTGATATGTATTAACATATACACACAATTTTCTTCATAACCTGAACGTGAGTTATCGTAGTTAAATCAGTTATGTCATCATACAGTATGTATGCGTGTCTGCGTCTGTGAGAAAGAGAGAATTAACATAATTCTGATTTTTGTTCACATTGCAATCTGCTTAGATGTTGTGTTGCAAATGTTGTTGTCGTTTCAACTTTTGTTTATAAGTCACAGGGACGATCGTGGCCCAAGGACATCTACGTTCTCTCCGAATCTCATTCGCACACATAGACACACACTGACTCTTTCTTTCAAACACATGCGCACATGCTTTCTCTCTTTCGGTTTATCTCAGTAGTTCATTCTCACTGGTTTTATTATCCATGTCCGTGTTTCAAGCTAATGCATTTATGGAAAAATTACAGTCATCGGTTCATCAAGTTTTCTATGAAACGAATAGCTAAGAATTGGTCATGTATATCCCAGCATTAACCTGTGGCTTGTAAGGACCCAATTCAGAGTTGGCCACAGGTCTAGTGTTTCTTTAAATAGCTTTTCCTGTGCAGAAGGTAGCCACTAGTCACACATGCACATGTAAACATCAAAATGTGAACTACATGATGATGAATTACTGTGTAATAGCTTCCGTCTTTGAATAAATAACTATATTTGACAAATAAGAAAAAACCCTTTGATGATATCCAGGGACTCAAAAGTAAATCTTAATTTCTTATGTCATTAAATACAGTAAATAATGTTTTTTTTTTAATGATTAACATACAGAAGTCTCCGGTTTGTCAGTATTTTGATGGCTTGGAATGAAGGTGTGAATAATAACCCTCTGTCCTTTAAAGGAAACGTGATTTTTTTTCCTCCTTTTGCTCAGTATGCTGATAATCTGTGGGTCGGATCAGCAGATAGTAATATTTAAGCTCTGTTAACTAGCGCTGAACACACACACACACACACACACACACACACAAACACACACTCATTCACAGAGCTGTTGTTTCAGCAGTTACACAGAGTCTCTGACAGCAAGTGTAGGCAGGTGTCTGTAACATGGATGGTCTCACTCCACTACCTCACTTTCCCTCATATGCTGTCTCATTTTTATTTTTTTTTCCTGCCAGTGGACTCTGTCTATCTCTATACCGTCTCACTTATCAATGTTATTTGCAGTGTGATTGTGAGCCATAGCTCCTGTTTCCAGTAAAATGGCAGGCTATTTATAGAGCAAGAGTGTTGATGTGTTTGTGCCCTGCTGCGTATGTGCTCGCATGTCTGCGTTCTGTCCATATCGGAGTGATACTGGACTAGCTTTGCAGATGTATTCACATTCTGAGTTTATCTTTGCCAATATGTGCATTTTTTGAGTGACCTCACAGTGGCTCGGCTGTAACACTTTTCTCCTAAATGTGGACTAAATGTGATGGCTAAACACATCTAATTTGCCGTTTGCAACCCATTTGACTTCAGCAATTTTTAACATATTTTGTCTTTTTAAAAAATTTTGCTTTATGTACCAGTTTAGAACCCGTCCATATGCGCTTTTACTAAAAACAGTGCTTTAATTGCTATTTGGCTATTGGTTAACATTATCACAGCCTACGTGACATCAGCGGAAAAGGAAAATAGACTTATATTTTTGATTAAAGATTCCGAAGGCAACTTTTCTATTTATGTGGAATTTATCATGCACCAATGAAACATTCACAATATAAGGAAATAGGGTCAATTCTGATTTCCTCAATATTCCACTCTATAGGCTTCCTCTTTCTAACTAGAAATCAGGCAGAGAAATTCACACACTTTCTACAATCGAGCCTGATGGCAGTGAGTTACAGCAAAAAGCACTTAACTCCCATCAGAAGTCTTTCCTGTCCTGCTGATCTCACACCCGAATCCGTTTGATCCCTGATCCTGGATCAGTCTTTCAGTAGCTCCTGTGACCTGTCCACTGTTTCAGCTGTCCTCGACTCAGTCAAAGCATAACGCAATGGTTTATTTATGCAAAGTGCACCTGTAACATTTCCTCATATTTAAACAGCATGCATGAATTCACTCAGTCACACGTTGGCTGCTTTAATAAGAGTCTCGAAATGTTACATGTCAGATGCCTAAACACACTCTACCTCAACGTAAAGACACAATTGAAGATTTTATCAAATGATCAAATTTTATCCAAGACTTTCATAGCATTTGAGAAGTTAGATGCAAGTGTTTTGTAACTGTGAAAACTGGATAAATGCGTTAGTCATGGTTACAGAACAAAACAATCCGGCTGTGAACAGTTCAACATTTCATTTGGACGTTTCAAGGAATTTCTAAGAACGTTTCTTTGAAATCCAAGTAAATGTTTGGCAAACGGGACTTTTCTTAGACAATAGCGTCATCGTTTTATCAGAGATATGACCTGAAATCTTCAACTGATTTTCATGTGACACAAGCCTCATCCACATACCAATCATTGAAAGAGGCAATAAACTTATATCATTCAGTCTTTTCAGGGTGATGGAATGTCAGTACTTCATAAAGAGGTTTCAGACGTTTTGTCTGTGTCTACTGACACAGAACACATCAGTAACAATAGCTCAATGCTAACGTTCACGTAGTTGTTTAAAACAAACACTGTGAGAGTGCGAAACAAACTCTGTTGGCGGAGCAGGATATGTGCTCATTGTTTGTGTTTAGCTGGTTCTTTTTTGGGCTTGAGGAGACGAAACAAGATGGTCTGCATCCCCTTTGAATGAACAGGAAGGAGGACAGAAAAACAGCTGCTAGTAACACTCTCTCTCACACACACACACACACACACACACACACACACACACACACACACACACACACACACACACACACACACACACACACACACACACACACACACACACACACACACACACACACACACACACACACACACACACACACTGCACATACACGCTTAGAAAGAAAAAGAGAGAGAGGGAGGGCAAGGTTCCTTCAATGTAGCCATGGCCCACTTTGTCATGACGAAGATGTCCATGTATTATGATGTGAAATCAGTGCTGTGTTCTGTGAGAACATTGATATCCATGCTGGAATTCAGTTAGATTTAAAAAGCTCACAGATTAAATTGATTACTAGCAAAAAAGTACCAACAAGTCTGCCTTGTATTGTTCAGTTGCTTTTTCATAGCATTAATAAAATACTGAAGTTCTCAGATATGTATCAACTGTCCCAAAGGTTTCTCCTAAAATTCCTTTAAATTCGTAAAAAAAATTCCGAACACTGGTGTTGTTTGAAGGGAGACCCCTTGATATGATTGTAAAGCGCATTGGGTACAGTAGTAGATTGTAAAGTGCTATATAAATGCCTCATTCATTCACATAAAAATAGCAACAAACAAGCTGGTATACAGTAAGAGTATTAAGTGATATCAAAGCCAAGATCATGTGGTTTTCGATGAATTTGATGAGAAATCTTTTTACTTTTAATTGATGAAACTTCTGTAACGTGGCAAATCTTGCAGGTGTTGAGACATTGTTGACAACAGTGTTGACACAGCACTTTACTAAACCTCCAGTAATTTGACATGTCTCTTTTTAGAGTCTTTTTCTCAGGAGAAAAGATGTCTGTGAGACAGACATGCTCTAGAGAAATATTGTGGTTTTTTTGGACATATTCTTTGAAGTGCTATATAAGTAACCTGGTACATGTATGTGTTAACCCTTCACCCCCTTTGTATGTATGTCAAAGCACCATGCTATGGTCCGATACCACTAGAACTCTGCATGAGATGAACAGGGGTTCTTAAATTCTTTCATCAAAATGTTTAATTTCATTCACTGTCCCACCCTGGTCCCGAACACAGCTGAGAGTTATACATGTATGTATTTCACTCTTGAGGTAAGAGATTTGATCATTCAGTGGTTCTGTGAAACTCACCTGAAACTTGAGTTAAATTCAGTTGCATGTTTAGTGTTACCAAGCCATTACTTGTGCAAAGCTCTTCCGTTCTGAAACTTGTCTTCACCCCTGTACTGTTGCGTACACAAACCACAGACAGATCGAAGAGCTCATACTTCACCCAGACCCACTAAAACAGGCCAGACGAGGAGATAGGAAAATGCAAGCTTTCGCAGGGCATACTTGATGGGCTTGAGGGTGGGTGATCTTAACTGTGAGTAATTCCTGCCCGTAAATATCGGCAATTGAACGACTGCCTGCTGGGAGGGAAGTCCTATTGTCTTTGAATAAATTCACCTCGCTATGGTAACCAGAGGGGCTCATCCCCTCAAAGAATGGAAGCTGGAAAAACAGGCTCTGAATTTTTGTACGCGGTAGTCATATTCAATGTATCTGGCGGTCATTTGAATAGAGGGCCTTTGAAACAAAAGAGAGAGTTGAGAATTGGGGTTGTCCATTGTTTGACCATGCCATTAATGTTCTTCGCTTTTGTTCAGGCTGAGAGTTTGATGTATTCGCAATTGTTTTGTCACTCATTTGAGATCAGATCAAGGTCAGGCTGTTTATTGAAGCTATAGTTACTCGGGTTTGATTATTTTTGGGGAGGCGGAAACCACGTGACGCAGATCCACTGTGTGTCTATGACATCCTGTTCAAAAGCCACTGACTGGAAAAAACAACCTGCCTTTATTTAACCCATAGCGAGGAGAAAGAAAGAGACAGTAATGATAACACTCCTGACTATTGTCTCTCGCTCATGATCTTTTTCTTTCCCTCGCACCCCCTTTCACACACACAAAGGGACAGATTGGTGGTCACCACCACCCCTCCCGTGAGTGTATTGTGACGTGGTTCCTGTGTGCCGGGCTTCAGTTTACGGTGTGTTTGGGAGTATTTTTAGCCTGGCACAGGGACGCCTGCTACACAGACAGGAAAAAGGCCAGAATAGAAGGAAGTCCATTCGCCTTTTAGACAAACAATCCCTTCATCTGCATCAGTGAACAGTGACAGAGAGAACCAGAATGAATAATTCTCACATTCTCTAGTGCCACATGGTGTTCGCAGGCCTTCTTGCAGAATTTCACAATGTTGAGATCCAGATATCTAACTCATGATATTCACGGTCTCATTATTACAGAAACTATTCATTCCCTTTCTCTCTGCATATATAATGTTAAAGTTTACTTAGTAAAAAGTTTGAATTGTGAACAGTTCATCTTTTCATTGTACTCCAAAGTTTAGTTCTCCACACACACACAGTCCCGCTGCTGGCTGTATTAGTGCCCTAAGCGTAATTACTTTATGGTGCCCGTGATGGCGACTTTGTAGAGCCGAGGTTGTTGGGAGATGGGTCTTCTTTTGGTGCCCCCCTCAGCACTTGGTGCCCTGCGCACAGCGCGTGATGCGCGTGGTGGGAGCGGCGGTGCTGCACGCACACACACTCACACACACACACTCACACACACACACACACACACACACACACACACACACACACACACACACACACACACACACACACACACACACACACACACACACACACACACACACACACACACACACACACACACACACACACACACACACACACACACACACACATATGCTGTATATATATTTATGAAATGTATTTAAAAAAGATTTGATGTGAGACAGTGCATGATATTATGAGTAATTGGATTTTATTTTGTTACTTCATATCATTACTGTATTGAAGTCAAAATAAATTATTACAATTTTCCTGGTAAATATTGATTTTGTATGTAGTGTACCTTTTTTCAACAGAATATTAAAATAGTTAGATGTATAAACCTAACAATTTAAATGTATTTACAGTTTAATAAATCTATATTTAGTTTCCTCTTAAATTATCCATGCGTCCACCCGTGAGGGTTCTGTGAGGGATTTTCAATGAAACTGTAGACTGTATTTAATAACCCATCTGCCCTGAGCTGCAATCGCCAAAAGCTATATATTCTGTTACAGATTCCTCCCTTTTATCCCGATTTCGGATTGTGAGAGAAAGCAGTTGCAAAGGCCAGATGCATTCCAGACTTTAGACTGAGTTATAATTTTAGTACTTCAAATGTGTCATGAACTGAGCTTGTCCAGTTCCTCATCAGGTCAGATCATCCTCTAACTTCAGGTCTTGCTTGTCTTAAAGAGATGTCAAAATGAACAACGGTCAAATCAAGTTTTGATGTTACGGTAACATTTAAGTGGGTTAACATCAGCACAGCTCTTTAAATATGGATGGTGTTGGGGAAGTTTCTGCTCGGTGTGCGGAACAAGTAAGTGTGCTTTTGTTCCTCTGGATAATTACTTTGTTTTAGGTTTTTCATATGTCAATTTCACACAGACTCTAGTTCCTGCTTGGTCCCTTTGCAGTGTGTGGCAGGATGTTAGCAGCTCTGTTTCAGAAAGAGACTTAACCCAAAGTTGTCAAAAGGTTGTCAGTGTTGTTCCTTTTTAAGTTGGCAGTCACGAATGCTTTACCTTCCAGCGCTGGAGAGTACCTGATTAGAAGTATGATACTACCTTTTACGGTAGCGTGATAGTTACACTGGTTTCAAACTAGTCTATTTGTAGAGTTCCTGTTGCTCAAACAGTAGAGCGCTGCGCTAGAAACACCAAGGTTATGGCTATGATTGGGTTCAGATGAATGTATTGAATGCAATGTATGTCTCTTTGGATAAAAGATGTAAAAATAAATGCTATTTCTATTTCTTCCAACAAGTGGCAATGGAGCGTGATCAGGGTTATGCTTTATCACTGTTCTAATATCACATTGAAAATGAACAAGCTAGCTTTTGGCAATAATCAAGCATGCTATATCCTACATCTGTCGTGTTGCGAAAAATCCAGTTCACTGTAGTGAATCAGTTTGTTCAGTTTTAAACCATGACTGCTTCAAATGATTCACTGATTTATTATATCCTTAAATAACTTCTGCATAGTTAGTGAAAATTTTGTTTGTAGCTTGTGTAGCTAAAACGATATTTTGACTGTTGTTTAAAGGGATAGTTCACCCAAAATGCCAATTATGTTATTATCTACTCACCCTCATGTTGTTCTAAGCCGGTATGACTTTTTTTGTCTATACAGTGGAAGTCAATGGTAATTTGGTTATCGACATTCAAGACTCAAGAGTAAACGATGACAGAATGATCATTTCTTTCCTTTTAAGTACTTTAAATGATGAGTAGCTTGTAGTTTGGGAGATTGAGTTTCAAAGTAGCTTTGTAAACACTGCTACCTTCTTATCTTCATCTAGTCAAAGCCCCATAATTAATGTACTGACAGGATGATGCATGGTTCAAAATTTGCCTGAAAGATGTAAATCTCAAAAGTACACAGGTTGGGACCCTGATTTGATTTGGAGCTGCTGGTGGTGTTGTGTTTTGGGTTTGCTTGGTTCTTCTGTAGTAAATCAGGCTTTATAGAGTGACTGTCAGAGATAATCGGCTGTTGTCTCTGTGGGCTGAAGCTTTAGATGACTGTTTGATAATGAGGTTGCAGAGAGGTAACTCATTTACTGATTGCACGACTCTGGCGTTGCATGAATGGAGCAAGATGGTGTGTCTTTGTGTATGTGTTTGTGTGCATGAGAGTGTGATTTCGGTGTGCTTGTGTGAATCTGCTTGTTTGCGTGCATCAATGCGTGTTCGGTTTTTCTTGTCTGCGGTGGAAACTATGAGAAAACACTAAAATGTGTGACAGTCCTGGAACATCATAATGTTTTGCTGAATATTACTGATCACATTGCTTTCTGAGACCAATCAAATTCTTACTGTAGTTTTATGTTGGTCAGGCCAATAAATGTTATGCTCTGTACATTTGAATTAAACTTGATAAACAAAACTTTTTTTATTAAAGGTGCAGTGTGTAATATTTATGAGGATCTATTGACAGAAATGCAATATTGTACAACACTATGTTTTCAGTGGTGTATAAAGACCTTACATAATGTACTGTTATGTTTTTATTACCTTAGAGTGAGCCATTTCTATCTACATGCACTGCGGGTCCCCCATTTTGTGCCGTCATGTTTCTACAGTAGCCCTAAACGGACAAACTTCTCTACAGAGCGCTAGTCACACTCTACGGAGCAGGAAAAAAATTGTAGGCTAAATCGTGCACACGATTTAATAATTTGTTCCCTCAATTTATAGATCATGCGCACGATTTACTAATTCGTTCCCGCAATTTGCTAAATCGGGCGTACGATTTATAAATCGAGGGAATGAATAGTAAATCGTGTGGACGATTTATCAAGTCGAGGGAACAAAGTAGTAAATTGTGGGCACAATTTACTTTATTTTTTCTTTTACATCATGTGCGGGGCTCCATAATTCTCTGCTTAAGCCCCGTTTCCACCGAAATTACCCAGAACAATTTGTCCTAGGAACTCTTTTTCCCTCAGACCTGCTGCTGTCTGCGTTTCCATAGCGGTCTAAAGTACCGCGATTTTCTAGAGCCCACTGGATTTCATACTCCACAAATACACTTAATAAAGCCTGAACCTCGTCCTCGGTCCATCGGTCGTATTTTTTAAACTCCATTGTTGATTTGAATCGCAAACAAATCTTACTGCACGCAACGCAACAGACTTTTAGGTTGAAATAAAATGCTGCGTGAGCTCAACCAATCAGCATGTTCAGCGCCCAAGTCCCACCCCCGAAAGTTCCTGAAAGCAGGGCAGTTTTGAGGGGGAAATCTTTACCCGTAACTTTATTTAGACCCCCGGTTCCTGCAGTCGAAACACACCGAGTACCACCCCAAAGTCTCTAGTTCCTGGGGAAAGTTCCCGAGTTTCCAGACCTTTAGACTGACTGCAGAAGGTCTGGACTCCATCGCAGCTTTCATTGGTCAAGGACCGCCTAAGAGGAAGTTTGACTGACATGTAACGCAACCAATCACAGTTCGTTTTGTTCCGCTTCATGTTTAGGGGTGTGAAAATGTTAAATCGATGTCCCTGTGATAACAGACCGCTGTGCATCTACAAATAATTCATTCAAGAACATTGTGCAAGTTTACTGAAACAATGGAGCCGTGAACTTCACATACATTTGAAAAAGTGGTAAGCGCTCATTGTCACAGTTGTAAACACACCGTTAAAGAGAACGCAACACACCCGTCTCGTGAACATCCTGTAACATTCAACCAATCAGATGACGACTTTGAAACTCCTGAATTGTTTCAAGATAAGTGTGCCATATGCATCAGGCATTCAGCCAATGGTCCGTGGACGTGATATCTTAGGCTAAGACTACTCTCTGCTCTCTCCGACGACGACATTTTTGCCCTGTGTCGGCCACCGTAGCTTCTCTATGTGCTTCGAAAGGGAGGGGTGAGCTTTGGGCGGTTGCAATTCACAACCTCACAGCTAGATGCCGCCAAAATTCACACACTGCACCTTTAAAGCAATTCAAAATGTAATTGTCACAATAATGGGGAGGAATTGGATATATACTTTAGGAGGAGGTCACATGACTATGAAAACATCAGCTTTGCCATCCCAGGAATTTTAATTTAATTTTAAATATAATCAAATGGAGAGCAATTTGCTATTTACATACAAATTGTAATAATATTTCACAATATTACTGTTATTACTGTATTTTATATATAACTGTTATGAAAAATAATACTGTTTTTCTGTATTCGGTATCTTCTGTATCTAAATAAATACAGGCTTGTTGAGCATAAGGGACTTAAAAAAAAAAAACTAAATTCACAATGAATAGTTCTGGCATTCCATAGCCATAAAACAAATTATATAGGTTATGATTGTTCAGAAATGTGTAATCTTTCTGGAATTTTGGGAACTTTCTCTTTATCCTGTATGTTGTTTATAAAAGAAATGTCTGGATTGAGGTGAACTAGCCTCCACCATTCTTAAAGTGCCACTATTATGCTTTTTCAAATATTACCTTTCATGTAGTGTGTAATAAAGCTATTTGGGTAGAGTAAAAGGTATGCAAAATGTTAAAGATCGAAATGCACGACAAATAAAGTATAATTGTCTCCTAGAAGAAAGAATCAATTCTGAACTGCCGAAACTAGTAATCAGCAAACCCATGTCACTACCTGTTACAAACCTACGTAATGTTGTAACTTTGACCCACCCTCAAACACTGTAGCTAGTTGTAGCCGAGGCCTGGAAGAGTTTGGTTCGTGTTGTGAACATGTCGCTATTTTTAGCGCTGCAAATCCACTTTGCTGGCACTTCAAAAGGATGAGTACATGCTCTCAAATTGATATGGAAAAACCGACGCCATCGTCCCTTTTTCATATCACTGTGCATTATACAAGTGTTAAGGAAGCCTCTGGAGCTGAAATTCACATATGGTAATAGGCGTTTGACTTATGACACACGCTGTAAATGGTAGACCAATCACAACAGACTGGGCCGTCTGACCAATCAGAGCAGAGTATGCTCACAGAAAGGAGTGGTTTAGAGAGCCACTTTTTACCTTGGATGCATGTATACCTATTGTAGGAAACAAGAATTACAAAATTACAAAAACTAGGAACCTTTAATATAGCATAATAGGGGCAACCTGAAGTCCAATAAATGCTTGACTTCTGTGACCTCTCTTGAGGGTCAGTGGGAGGAGTCTGGGCTTTGAACAGCTGCAGTCCAGTTCACTGAGAACCCAATGACTTCATCTCACTACACACACACAGATGTAGAGGGCAGCTGTTTCTCTCTGCCAGAGACACAGACATCTGCTGCATCTGCTTTTCACCCAGACGTTCAGTGCTCCTTGTCCGGCCTCTTTTCACATCATATTTATTATTTTTCTCACTTGAAGTTCTATCGTCTGTTTATTAAAGTGACAATACGAACCATCTAACTTGTCTCAGTGCTGTAACATTATAGAACTATCGCTGTTTTTATTATTCATTTGAAGTCTTTTCTATCTCATTTCTCACATCTCATCTTCACTCTCACTTTCTCATTATCTCTTTCTCACTCTTTGGCATTTGTATTCATCTTGTCCCCGTTCATGTTCTGAGCCCTTCTGTCACTCTGATTGGCTGTGATGTTCTGTCATATGGCTGTCTGATGTGCGTTGGTGTTTACAAACAGGCGTGGAGGACAGCGAGAGAGTGTCAGTCAGCTGATCGCAGTCTGTTCTGCTAGAGAGGACTCCTCTGGTCCTTATATACCACAGCAGCTTTTGGAAGTTACGCTTGACCCTTCAGATTTACACAGCTGTCCTTAATGTGAAGATTTAGGGTAAGTGAATGAGAGAAATGTCTTTGACTTTGGTTTTTACATGAGATTTATTCAAAGAATCTTCGATCTGCTCTCACTCACTCTGTATGCCGTTGACATCATCATATTCATCACATTCAAGTTCTGAGTCCTTGCGTTTTCTCAATGAGTAATTCTCTCTCTGTTTTGCTCTGATTTTTGAGAGCTTCTTCAGTGCTTCTGCATTTATGAGAATATAAAATGGTTGTTGGGTCTTCGTCTCTGGCAGATTATTTCAGTCCTGTGCTGTTAAAAGTAGCACTCCAGCCGTTCTTACCTTACATTTAAAGAGCGCATTAAATAACTTGATGAGCGCAGTATTCTTTCCTGTGTTGCTGTGTTTCCTATTGAAATCCGAAGTTTAAATAGGAACTTATTGGGAATTTTGTGCAGTATGCTTTAGTTTCTTCACGGTCATAAACATAATTTGTTACAAGCTAGTAAGAGGCATGTGGTATTAAGGGGCAGGTCATTCTTATTCTAGAGAGCATTTGATTGGACAAAAATCTGTGTAGTCCAGTATGAGTCATCAATATTTTTTTAACCATTTTCAAAACAAAAAAAAGATTGTACATTTTAAAGGAGTGTCTATTTACACTAAGCGCAAATAGCCCGCAATGATGGCAGATGCTATATACACTAACTCCGCCACTGACATCTGGCAGGGCCAGACAAAATGATGGAAGACGCTGGATTGTTTACAGCAGCAAAAGTGTAGGGGTAAGGCGCGGGGCAGAACATTTTGATGCAAATCGACCCGTGGTTCGAATCTGCCTTTTGCCGAACGTTCTCTACTCCCTTTTCACATATCAGATCGGAAAGGCATTTATGTTGCCATTGGTAGCCATTTAATAATTGTAAATCATTTTTAACAATAAAAATTTTAATAATTGTAATAAATATAATCATTCATGTTATTATTGCATCCCGTTTAATTTACAACACAGGTGCAAATAGTATCTGCCACTATCTATAAGTATAAATAGCATCTAACTACTATTTGCACTTGTTGCAACGAAAATACTGCTATTTTTACATAGTGTAAATAGCATATCGCAAAGAAAAGCTGCTATTTTCAATTAGTGTAAATAAAATCTTTTTGCTATTTAAACTTAATGTAAATAGCAGCTATCAATATTTGTATTTAGTGTAAATAGCATCTATCGCTAAAAAAAATAGCCACATTTTTATTTATTTATAATTTTTATAATAATAAATGTTTATTGCGCACCAAATCAGTATTTTAGAATAATTTATGGATGTAATTGCTGCTGAAAATGTAGCTTTGCCATCACAGGTATAAATTACATTTTAAAATATAGAAAGTAGAAACAGTAACTTTTCTAAAATTCTATTTCACAATATTTCTGTTTTTACTATATTTTTGATCAAATAAATGCAATCTTACCAACCCCAAACATTTTAACTGTAGTGTAATAAAATTATAAATAAATTAAAATTTGGCAATTTTTCTTAGCGATAGATGCTATTTACACTAAATATAAATAGTGATAGCTGCTATTTACATTAAGTTTAAATAGCAAAAGATTTTATTTACACTAATTGAAAATAGCAGCTTTTCTTTGCAATATGCTATTTACACTAAGTGAAAATAGCGATAGATTTTATTTACACTATGTAAAAATAGCAGTATTTTCGTTGCAATAAGTGTAAGTAGTTAGATGCTATTTATACTTATAGATAGTGGCAGATACTATTTGCACCTGTGTTGTAAATTAAACAGGATGCAATAATAACATGAATTATTATATTTATTACAATTATTAAATTATTAATTATTAAAAATGATTTACAATTATTAAATGGCTGCCAATGGCAACATAAATGCCTTTCCGATCTGATATGTGATGGGAAAATGGTAAGCTTTTAATGCATTCTTGGTGAATACAAATCTTAAAAAATAAATCTTACTGACTCCAAACTTTTGAACAGTATAGTGTAAAGGCATTTCACAGAAATATAAGAAATAATGGTAACACTTTAGAATAATGCTCATTAGTTAACATTAGTTAATGAATTAACTAACATGAATTAATCATGAGCAATACATTTGTTACTGTATTTGTTCATCTTTGTTAACGTTAGTTAATATACATCCAGCTGTTCATGGTTTGTTCATGTTAGTTCACACTGCATTAACTAATCTTAAAGGGTTAGTTCACCCAAAAATGAAAATTCTGTCATTAATTACTTACCCTCTTGTCGTTCGACACCCGTAATGAATCAGTGAGTCGAATCATGATTCGGATCGCATGTCAAACCGCCAAACTGCTGAAATTTGGCGATTCAAACTGCTCATTCGACTTTCTGATTCATAACGCTTCGAAGCTTCATGAGGCCGTGTTTTGAAATCGTCATCACTATATAAGTCGTTATTTAGGTTTTTTTTGCGCACAAAAACTATTCTCGCCGATTCATAAAGTTATTTTAGAATCACTGTAGTGAGATGGACTTTGTAACAACGTCTTTAGTACCTTTTAAGGGTCTTGAGAGTGAACCGTGCATTGTGCCAATGGAGGCCTTTCAGAGCCATCAGATTTCAACTAAAATATCTTCATTTGTGTTCCGAAGACAAACGGAGGTCTTACGGGTGTCGAACGACATGAGGGTAAGTAATTAATGACAGAATTTTCATTTTTGGGTGAACTAACCCTTTAACAAGATTTGAATAATGCATCAATAAATGTTAAAATTAACATTAACAAAGATAAATAAATGCTTTATAAGTGCAGTTCATTATTAGTTCATGTTAACTAATGTAGTTAACTAATGTTAACTAATGATCATTATTCTAAAGTGTTACCGAAATAATTCATAATGAAAAAAGTCTAATCTAATCAAATATTGACTCAGCTTAAGGGAGACTGAAAAAGGATATGAGAAAGATTTGAGGAACATAGAGAGATGCAGTTCCCGGCAGAAAATTGAGAGTGTACTTTCTTAATCTGTAACGTGTATCCATCAAAATGTATGAACTAGTGCTGGGTAAAAATTAATCGTGATTAAATCACATCCAAAATAAAGGTTTGTGTGTACTGTGTATAATTATTATGCATATACAAATACACACACGTGCATGTTTATATTTAAGAAGAAAATACTATTTTTATTAGAAAATTATATTTATATAGATACATTATATATATATACAGTATATACATGCAAATATTTCTTAAATATATACATGCATGTGTGTGTATTTATATAAACAAAATAATTATAGGCCTACACAGTACACACACATAAATTATATAAACGCAAACTTTTATTTTGGATGTAATTTAATCACGATTAATTTTTCCCTGGCACTAGTATATGAACTAGTCTGTAGAAACTCGATTGTGTTGACATCGGTTTAATAGTAATTAATGTTAAGTCACTGATAGCTAATATCATGTTTGTACAGTTTATTATAGAGCTTGAGTCATAAATATCTCAAATTTGGCTTCATGTAATGGTTGTGTAACTGATGTCTCTGTATGTGCTGGTCTGGATGAGGCGAGTCAGGACAGGTTCCAGCCATCAGCACTCAAACTCACAGATGATGAGAGGGGTGAAAATTAGATGGAGATATTTATAACCACAGCGCTGGCCCCTGTCAGGGATCTCTTTTGGGAGCAGGTGTATTTTAAAATGCATTTCATGTGGATCAGGGTGGAAATGTTGGATGTTTTTGCAGTTATTTTGCACGTTTCATGCAGATTCCATCATCTGAAGTCATACTTTCTTTCACCCCCCCCCACTTACCGGAGTCATTTATGACATCACGATTGGCCATCTCCAAGACAACGGCAATGAATTCTGAACGGATTTATTGACAGTAGCGCAGAGACCTCACTTGCCACATGACTGTTTTACTTCAAAGATTAGGACGCCAACTAAAGGTCCCACAAGATTTATCTGACCCTTCTCCCATCACAAGCAGCTGCTTAACCTCTGTTGAACATTTGTTGTTGTTGTTATGGCTGAAGCTGATTTCCAGTGTTTGTATTTTGACGGTTAATTTGTTGTTGATTTTTTTTTAGTGTGCAGCCTTTCTGATCTTGACTGCAATAAAAATAAACTCAAATCTAAAATTAATCTATTAGCTATTTGTGCACAGGAACACACACTCACCCTGCCTGTTTTGACTACATAGATAAATGATACAGGAAAAAAACACTCGTCATCCGGAAAAGTGATGTACACATCACAACATAAGACAAAAACAACTCAGGAGAGGAGAAAGGTTTAGTGGCAGTGTGAAGGGCTAGGGCTATCCGCAACCCTCTACGTGTGGACACGAGCAGTTCATAAGCACTAATGAGTTAAGAAGACACTATTATGTTATGTAAGCTCTAATCAGGTAGTGTACGTCCAGCTCTGTGGGCCAGAATGATGTCATGCCATCTGTGTGGAATCGTGATCTGTGATGTAGCGTCATGCAAACAGTGCTCCCCCGAGAGAGATGAAATATTGATAGCTGCCATAGGGAGTTCAAACAATTCAACCTTAACACAGGCCTGTCCGCTGCTGTCATGGAGAGAAGGGTTAGAGAGTCAAAGATGTCCCTTTATGGTACCATTACCACAAATCCCATGTTTTGTTTATTTGATTGTCTGTTTTTTGTGGGCTCTATTATTTTCTATCATGCAACATGAACCTAGCAAGGATAGTTGCTAACTATCAGTTGTGCACTCCACAAATCTGGCCTTTATGGAAGAGTGGCAAGAGGAAAGCTATTGTTGAAAGAAAGCCATAAGAAGTCCCGTTTGCAGTTTGCCACAAGCCATGTGGGGGACACAGCAAACGTGTGGAAGAAGGTGCTCTGGTCAGATGAGACCAAAATTGAACTTTTTGGCCTAAACGCAAAACGCTATGTGTGGAGGTAACCTAACACTGCACATCGTATTGATTTAGGGAGGCTGAATACAAATGCACGCCACACTTTTCAGATATTTATTTGTTAAAATGTTTGGACACCATTTATCATTTTCCTTCCACTTCACGATTATGCGCCACTCTGGGTTGGTCTATCACATAAAATCCCAATAAAATACATTTTTGTTTGTGGTTGTAATGTGTCAAAATGTGGAAAAGTTAAATGGTTATGAATACTTTTACTTATATTTTATTTAATTATATTCATATTTAATCAAGTTATTTATATTTTATTTAATGTACAAATATTTTATTTAAAAGTGTATCAATAACTACTCACCCAAACTAGCTAGAGCTTACTAAGTGATATATTAATTTAGTCGGAATTCTAATATAAAATATATTTATACAATATATTTAATATAATATTTTGTTGCATTTTAATGTATTTCTTTAATACCTTTTTATGTTTTAAAAATGATTGAAAACCTGAGGTTGAATTGTTTGACCACCTGAGGTTGATGGTCAACATTTTCTGCGGGTAATGTTGACTGGCCTTTCACTGGCCATTTGTTAAAATAAAAAAAAAAAAAAAAAAAAAAAAAAAAAATAAAAAAAAATATATATATATATATATATATATATATATATATATATATATATATATATTTTTTTTTTTTATATATATATTGTATAAAATATATATATATATATTGAGGATATATATTGTTAGGACATGTTTTCTACTGCATTCGTAGAAAGTGTGAAAAAGACAAAGATTGGTCTTACAAACTCCAAAGCAAGAGGTGATTACTGAACAGCATCAGTTCATTCACTATAATGCCTCAACAGTTAATTCACTATAAAGCCCTTTGGTGTAAGCATGTGAAAGGCTTCATAACATTTTTCTGTAACTTTTTTTTCCTGAATTACTGACACTGTTTTGTTTGTTTCTGCAGTGAGGCACAGCGTCAACCAATCTTCTGCTGTGCACGTTGAGCACATTGAAAGGAGGGGAAAAGTGGAAGAGAGGAGTAAAGTAGAGACAGAGAGAGAGAGAGAGAGAGAGAGAGAGAGAGAGAGAGGGTGGCCTGCCCGATGGCAGAGAGCTGGATGTCCCAGTGAGGCCAGGTCGGACAGGAGGTCATGGGGTCATTTACGCTGGGGAAGGCTGCTTCCCTTGAGCTAATGCTGGACGCCTGCATTCATGCGTTTGGTGAGTGAACACTAAAATGGCAAAACTATAATTTTGTCCATTACTGTCCACATTCCATCTGTTAGTGCATCAAGTACCAACAGATTTGCTCTTTTGCTAGATCTTACGTTTATTCAAATACATGAATTGATTATATTAATCACCGTAATTCACCACTGTTTTTGGTCACGGTTGATGCCATTATGGGTTATTTTGATTGTGTTTATAATTATTGACCCTTGTTTGCTTAATCACAGACAGTTGCTGATAACTATACTTCAAATGAATGAACATATTAATAACTGAAATTGTCATAGTTTTTCTTATTAATCACTCATCATATTATTAATTACTGCTCTTGTTATTATGATTTTTTACTGATATCCTCCATTAGATTTTTATATCACATTTTTCTTATATCTGTCATACTGTACCTCACATCACATCTATATTTTTGAGCTGCTATTCCTAAATCTGTTATATACAAAAAAATGTGTTCCTCTCTTTCTCCGTTACTCACATTCTATTTTTTCATATATTATATTTTTATTTTTTATATTATTGTTATATTATATCTATATTTCTTATAATATCAATATTTATCCCTCGATCTGTGAATGTCTCTCTCTGTTATAGACGATGAAGGAGAGCTGCATGACAATCAGCTTCCTCGAACCCTTCTGCTGATGCATCGCTGGTATGTGTCCTCCACCGAGCTTGCGGGGAAACTTCTGATTATATATCCTGTGGCAGACCAGTACGAGTGTGTTATGTTTCAGTATGTTTTTAGGGTGTGTGATGTTCTCTCAGTAGATACCAAGTGGCATCTCTAAGGAAATGATGGTAGCCCAAGCTTTTCTTAGTCATAATTCCTAATAGTTTAGACCCAAGAAACGTTGAAATGTTTTACGTGATAGTGTGTGTCAGCTACCTTTCTTGTAAATAAATGCCACTTGAATGTAATGCAATGCCATTCATTCGTTGCAAAGCTGTATAACTCTGTGTGCATATACATCCATTCCATTCATTCTCCAGCATGTTTAATTCTCCTTAACTCTCTATCACGTATCGTGACTGTCGGGGAGATGACTGCCAGCGGACACGACTGAAGATCTGTTATTTAATGAGGTAAATAAAAACAGCTTCCGTTTAACAAGATAAACAACCTATTTATCCCCCTCGAGTTTCCTCTTCGGAACGATTTAAGGTGTTTATTTGCATTGCTAAGCAACAACCCGTAGCAGAGCATGTTGTGAGGAGGCTATTATTTGGCGTTTTCGTTTTTGTAATTCCCCTTCTGTTCTTCCTCTTTTTCTCTGGAGGCTGTGTGACTGTCGTCTGCACTCAGCATTAAGAGTGATGATGTCACAAGGACAGGCATCGCTGCTTCAGATGGACATTTGTCCACAGTGGACAGTTTGTGTTTTAGCGCACAGCAAAGAATGAATCAGCGTTTCGTCCCTCCATTATTCATCTCCTCAGGCCACCTTTGCTTTCTCCTCTATTCACATCTGCCTGCCTGTTTTTCGGAGCTACCGCTCAGCCTCCATTAAAACCACAAGCTCTCATTTAGGATCTCAGGAATTGTTTTGAGAATAGACATGTGATCATCTGGGAATCAAAATCTAATTTAAAGCTGTGAACAAACAGGGTTTTAAAGCAGGTTTTATATTTATATTTGAAAACTTTTAGATAAAGAAATGTAAAATGAATAAGGATATTTAAGATTTCTAGGTCACAAGTAAATTGCATTGACCATGTGCACAAAACGTTCTCTGGATCATGCTGGAGAACATAATCACAAACTTGAAGTCGTTGAAGCAAACAAGGGAAAAACAAATACCAAGACATTCTGAAATGCATGTTAATGTATCAGTTCGACTTTCAAATAGATATACTAATATATAATACATAGTATGATTAGTCATTGAAATAATTGTATTAAGTTAGAAGAAATGTGAAATAGACAGTGTTTCTCTTTCTCTGATTTGATAGGCAAGACACAAAGTCTCTTTCCAGTGCGCACACTCCTGTGGTTTGTGTAATTTATCAGTTATCAGTGTAAATTTTGAGGTGTTGTGTAAAAGTTGAATGCTTGATGACCTTCTAACCCCTGCTCTCATTGGTCTCACGAATATGCACAATACAAACACCCTTGGGTTGTTACCTCCTAACTGAATTATGTCACTCTGACTCATGCTGGTTACACATTCTAGCTGATGTTTATGTCTTAAAAAAACCCCACAAAAGCAAGAAAAGGAATGTGTTTTTATGTCTCAGTGCCCTTAGTGAGTCCGGCAGTCAAAAACATCTACATAATTAATGATAAACGGCATGCATCTGACATAAATACGCTTCATCCGTTCCTTTCTCCGGGGACTCGGTGAGAGTCACCAAAACAAAAACATCACAAAATGAAGGAGGTCAGTGTTTTGTAAAACTGCATCCTGTTGGGGGAAAAGTACCTTACTTGATTTAAAAAGTATCCTTGATATTTACTGGCTATATCCAAACGGGCTGGAGTTGTTGCTGTGTTTCAGCGCAGGAAATCAACTACTTCCCCATATAAACAAGAGCTGTGCATATGAAGCTAAGGGACAATTGCTCATAAATGGGCATGACTGGGAGAACTACATTAACAAAACAACTATAGTTATACCATTTATGTATATGTATATAATGTTATGTTTTCTATTTTAATCTATTTTAAAATGTGTTTTAGCTGAAATTTTAGCAGCCATTACGTCAGTCTCCAGTGTCACATGATCCTTCAGAAATCATTATAATATTCTATTTTGGTGCTCAAGAAACATTAGTATCTTGTTTAATGTTTTGGGCAAATACACAATCTGTCGATTTTGCCCTAATTTGCCAAAATATTGTAGCACATTGGATGTACCGCCTTTAACATCAACAACAAAAGAGGGAAAAAACAGGAAGCATTAAGCATTATTTTAAAGATAACTTTGTAAAAGACTGCAGGATTAAATCGTTAGTTATCTTTATAATTATTATTGTATATTTGCATTTACTGTTGTTTTTTCTCTGCATTAGACCTGGGTTGCATTTTTGGTTCACAACATACCAGTTGAAAACCACAGCTTAAAAATACCATGAAGCACCTAACCACTATGGTGCTGCATATAAATATGGTAATCCTTGCATCAAAAGTATCATCTTATGCCACCACTGTACCATGGTGCCGCCTCAGTATTTTTTGTAAGGATAAGATGAGTTTAATTAACACCAACCAAACAAATGTTTGCAGAGTCGTGAGCTGTTTCTAAGTTTTGCGTTTGTGGTCTAGACAAACTGTGCTTCAAGGTTACATTTCCCCACAAGTAAGCATGGCGATGATGTGTTTGAACATTTTCTCAAGGCTGCAGTTTCAGATGTTATCTGAACAAAAAGAATTAAACATGGCAGCTGATGGGAGCTTCTGTTTTAAAACTAATATTTACGTAAAACAATACATCAATCTGCAGTTTAAATTGGCCGATTGTCCCATGGTCACGTTTGAGGTGTACAGGAGATCCGGCTTTTACTGTTGCAGCTCCTGTATTTTGGAATGAACTGCCCTTATCTATAAAATGCTCATCATGTGTGGACACTTTCAAAGGTGATCTAAAGATTTACTGATTTCATCTGGCCTTTGGCGTTTCGTTAAGTTTGAGAAATGTGAGCTGTATGATGGATGACTTGATTGTTGTTGTAATTTATTGTTATAATAATGTTAGATTTTTATGCTATATTTATGTACAGCACTTCGGTCCATCCTTATGGTTTTGAAAGTTTTGAGTTGCTGAAATGTATATGAGTTTGTAAAAGGACAACAAAATCAAGTGGAGTGGAAAAATACCCACAACTTTGTCTTAAATACAGAGAACCATTTGTACACTTTGATAAACACTTTGTCTTTAGCCACTGCAATGAAAGTTCTGTGTGTGTATAGGTACTGGATAGCGGAATTCCCTGCAGAGTTTGATCTGGATCTAGGTTTGATCCGTCTTACAGAAGAATTCCGAGATGCAGCCGTTCAGCTGGGTGGTGACGAGCACATTAAACTACTTGACATTTCTACAATGTGAGTGTTGTTGCAACACCTTTTGACCTTTGGCTTTAATCATGACTACTGTTTTGATTGAAATGAAAATGCATTGCTATAAATTCAAATGTTGCCCTTTTATGGAATAATAACTTGACACTAATGAGCATGTTTTAATCACTGATTCAGATTATGTGAAAATGATTGCAGAGAGCATTATGCACCTGTCACTTGTCCTTTAACACTGAATGGCAACTTAAATTTCGCACATTATAATTCATCAGATTATTTCATGATTTTCTTCTGTGATTATGACAGATGTCTTGTCATATCTGAGTAATGAGCCTATACAATTGTTTTTGTCTACAGTGTGACTTTATATAGAAAATGTAAAATGTTCTTAATATTATATTAACATTTAACATTTGTTATTGTTATTTTTAGAAAATATTATTTAATAATCCAGAAATAAAACAGATTTAAATAATTTAACACTAACGTTCAAAATAATGAATTGGTTTGAGTAGAGCCCACTCAAATTAAACAAATCAGTTCAAGCTAATTCACTTTTATGGGTATTTAGACCTTTCTTTTTCTTTTGAGTTCTCAAAACTGACACATTTTAAGTAATCTGATTTTTTTTTTTGTATTGTTTTGAGTTTTATGAATTAGACTTAAACTTAAATTTAACCGAAACTGGGCTGGGATTTCTATTTCCCAGCATGCTTTGCCATGACACTCAAAAGGGACAGTAAATGCCAAAATTAAGTACTATATTAGTGTTATATATTTATTTTGCAAGATTAACGTTAAGTGGCAGGCTTAGTTGTGTTTAATGTTTTGTTATGCTATAGTTTAGAAGAGTTTATGTTATGTTGCTGTTGGTTTTGTAGGATTACCGTCATGGTGACAAGTGGAGCATGAGTTTAGTTTGAGAACAGATACACAGTATTATATTGCTGTCCTCATTCAGCAAGTGCTATGCTAATGCTATCAAAGCATTGTGCAACCAATTAGCAAGGTGTGATTTATTGAATTACTAAAAATGTGAGATTACAGGATATTTCTAAGTTAAATGTATGAATTAGCTTACTCAAACATTTCAAGTTCAGAGTAATTCAAATGTATGATTACAAAATAAAAATGTGCAGGTTCTGCTTACTTAAACAACTGATTGCCTCAATTTTTTTTTTTTCCCAATTGATTTGGGTTTACGGTGTATGAATGAACATAAAACAGTGAAAACATGTTTGTCCCTTCAGCCCCTCGTATGACTGGATGCGTAAACTGACTCAGCGAAAGAAGCAGGTGAAGAAGGGCAAAGCGTCACTGCTGTTTGATCACCTGGAACCCATTGAGTTGGCCGAACACCTCACCTTCTTAGAGTACAAGTCCATCAGGAGGATATCGGTTAGTGTGCACAGTGGAAATGGAAAAATAGAGTGTTTCTTTCACCTGGGAAAGCCGGCAGCTGTAGAGGACTTGCGTCAGTGAAGATAATGCGTGTGTGTGTGTGTGTGTGTGTTTGTTTTTGTGATTATAGAAAGAAAAAGACTATGCATATGAGAAGAACACACTTTAGTTCTCTTATCAGGTCTGCTAATTTTTTCCATCGCCCTGCATTGTTATTCTTAGCAGCTAACCCTCAAGTTTTTTTTAGTTAACAAACATCCTTCCTTTATCCATTGCTCCCTTCTAAATCAGTGTTAAGCTTTGGGGAAATAATGTGATAAGCCATTGCATATAAATCAAAAGTAGTTTGTTCTCTTTGTGTCTGCCAGTCTTGCATCAACAGTTCGCAACATGAATTTGAATCAGCCAATTAAACTAACCAGAGCAATTCAAGGTTTAAATTAACCAGAACAATTCGCTAAAATGAAGCCACATATGTGAGAGTGGACCTGTTGTCCACATATGTGAGATTGATTCATTAGAAAGATTCCAACACTACATTGGACTGACCATTTAACTAAAGGTATATGTTTACTCAGCGATATGTTGTAACTTGGTCATGCTGTATCTTTACTAGTTGCAAAAAGTATCTTGTTACTGGAAAAGTTGTGCTTCTTTGAAAATAGCAGAACTGCTTTAATGTGACTGAAAAATGTAGTTAAGTTAGTGTCGTTGCTTTTTGAAAAGTTTGAATATGTCTCAATATGTGTATGTCCTCAGTTCACAGATTACCAGAGTTACGTGATTCATGGCTGTCTAGTAGATAACCCCACATTAGAACGCTCCATCGCTCTGTTTAATGGGATCTCTCAGTGGGTTCAACTGATGGTTCTCAGTAAACTCACCCCTCAGCACAGAGCAGAGGTCATCAACAAATACATCCACGTTGCACAGGTAAGAACATACATTTATCTTCATGTCTGACAAAGATAGTCACATTTAAGTTATATAAATTAGTAATGGAAGCAGACCAGAGATTGTCTAAGCTAGTATCTATGTTGATGAAGTTTATTAGCTTGTCTAAAAAGGATTGCAGTATTCCTAAATCATTAATATAATGTATATAATAACACCAGAGCAAGAAATAAATAAATCAAAGTATAGGAAATGGAACTAAATGTAACGTTATGTAAGGTAATGGAGCCCATGAAATGATTGAATAACTCATTATGAAAATAAATGCATCCTGGGTAACGCACTGATGCGAGACGCTGTTGAACTGTACGTTGATTTACGCAAATGCGAGACCCTTCACCCAGCAAACAGTGCATTCTGAAAGCAGCTAGATGACATTTCCAGGCCCTTTGATATGTTAATGTCTGCCAGCGGAAGAGTGCGAGGGAGCCGCCTGCCTGCTCTCACGCCGCCGGGGGTGTATGAAACGCCTCTATTGTGAAGAGCACCCAGGCATCCCTTCAGTATAAAGCCTGTGCTTTTAGTATCTGTTTTGCGGCCTGCAGGGCATGATCCGTGTCAGCTAATAGATGTTAAGTGTTGAGCTGTCGAGTTGCTGGAGCTCCAGTAATAAAGGAGAGCTGTGCTTTTATGAGATCAGCAATTATGCTGTAAAATAAAAACCCTAGATCATATGTCAACTAATGGATCAAAGCTATCTATCTATCTATCTATCTATCTATCTATCTATCTATCTATCTATCTATCTATCTATCTATCTATCTATCTATCTATCTATCTATCTATCTATCTATCTATCTATCTATCTATCTATCTATCTATCTATCTATCTATCTGTCTGTCTGTCTGTCTGTCTGTCTGTCTGTCTGTCTGTCTGTCTGTCTGTCTGTCTGTCTGTCTGTCTGTCTGTCTGTCTGTCTGTCTGTCTGTCTGTCTGTCTGTCTGTCTGTCTGTCTGTCTGTCTGTCTGTCTGTCTGTCTGTCTGTCTGTCTGTCTGTCTGTCTGTCTGTCTGTCTGTCTGTCTGTCTGTCTGTCTGTCTATCTAATGTCTGTCTGTCTGTCTGTGGGTCTGACGGTCTCTTTTTGTCTCTTTCAGAAACTGCTCCACCTGCAGAACTTTAACACACTGATGGCTGTGGTCGGAGGTCTGAGTCACAGCTCTATTTCCCGCTTGAAGGAGACTCATTCTCACCTCAGTCCAGAGGTCACCAAGGTGCAACAGTCAATGCAAAAACAGCTGTTTAGTTTCGTTTTAGAAATATTCACTCCCTTGTCCATTAAGTCAAGTTGTCATTGGTGGCCAGCTCCCACTGCTGAGGGAGTTGATGTCACGTTACCTTTGGGAAACATTTTAGACATAATCATACGGGAAATATCAGAAAAGTATTTCTAAAATGGATCAGAGAAGTGAAGCTGATACGAAAATGATTTGCAGATGTCACTTGATTTGATATTTTTTTGTATTTTAGGTGTAATTCAAATACCATTTCATGTGTTTGTATAGGAAAAATGCACTATTGAAAAAAAACGAATGGTCAGACGTGATATCTAGAACATATAACAGAATGAGTTAATTTCAGGAACTGTCATTTTCTCTTGTTATTGACAGATCTGGAATGAAATGACAGAGCTGGTTTCGTCAAACGGTAATTACTGTGCTTACCGCAAAGCCTTCAGTGAAAGCGAAGGGTTTAAGATCCCGATCCTAGGCGTTCATCTGAAGGACCTGATCGCCGTGCACGTGGTCTTCCCGGACTGGGTGGAGGATGGGAAAGTGAACATCGTGAAGATGCAGCAGCTGTATCTCACCTTTAATGAGCTGGTGTCCCTGCAGAGTGCTGTGGCTCAGGTGGAGCCCAACATGGACCTGATCTACCTGCTCACTGTGAGTTCAGCTAACACATCTGTGGTCGTAAATCTGACAGCAGCACTGAATTACAGTGGTTTTATCCCCTAGGGAAATTAGTGGTTTTAATGTAATTGCATGTCTGTTTGTGTAAAGCTGTCCTTGGATCTGTACTACACAGAGGATGAAATTTATGAGCTGTCCTTGCTCAGAGAACCCCGTAACCCCAAATCTCAGGTAAGATGACTGTACGGCCCATGCGTGCCACTACACTACTGTTCAAAAGAAAGGAGCATTTTAATCCTGGATGCATTCAATTGATCAAAAGTGACAAAGACATTTACAAAATATTGAGCAGCTGTTTGCAACATTCAGTAATATTAAAAGAAATGTTTCTTGAGCACTAAATCAGTATATTAGAATGATTTCTGAAGGATCATGTGACACTAAAGACTGTAATGATGCTGAAAATTCAGCTTTGCCATAACAGGAATAAATTACTTTTTAAAATATATTCAAAAAGAAAACATCAGCCTTGATGAACATAAGAGCTTTTTAAGCATTAAAACCCCAAACATTCAACATGTTTCGGTAATATAAGGGAAACATTTCTTAAGATTTATCTTCCATTGATATTGGTGATCACAAACTATTGACTGGTTTCATCCTCTCTCTAAATATTTAACACAAAACATGAATCAATTTTAGAACATCCATGTCTTTCTGCAGCCAACATCACCCACCACACCCAACAAACCTCTGGCTCCACTGGACTGGGCCTCTGGGGTCACAACCAAACCAGATCCTTCGGTGGTCAACAAACACATAAGGAAGGTTGTGGATGTAAGTTATTGTCAACAGCAATACCCACAGACATTTATGATATTAAAAACCTTTTCATGTTCTATATTCTGTCATTTCTAATCATTTGCATAACTCTTCAAATGTATAAATGCCACCGATTGTTTTCTAGCTCCATAAAACCAGGTCAGGCTTTGAATATAAGGGGCTGATTATGTCAAGAATATTTCAGTGACTCCAAACTTCCTGAATGGTTTATTCATATGAATCTGGTTATACGGTAGATTATATCAATGCACATATTTATGCCACATGCAAAGAATAGTCCAGTCATTTAACAGAAGATGTATATGTATGTATTTAGCTTTTACGCAGTCACTAAACTTGTGTTTTCCTGTTTTGTTTTTTTGCATGTAAAGTCTGTCTTTCGAAACTATGACCACGACCATGACGGATATATATCTCAGGAAGACTTTGAGAGTATCGCTGCAAATTTCCCTTTCCTCGATTCCTTCTGCGTGCTTGATAAAGACCAGTAAGTAGGAAACGCACACACATGAAATGTGTGATTCTTGTAACAGACCCCTGCAAACTGCTAACAGCGTTTCTTGGCAAGAGCTGCTCATAGTCTGTCAATGATTCTTTATAAGCCTGGGCAGAGATTCAGTGATATTGGTTGATACTCAACCGTGCTAAATTCATAAGAATGTTTTATCGCTGCAAATGGCGCAGAGCATGGCACGCAGACTACACAACACCATGATGCAATATTTAAACAACAATAATACATTTTTAAAGAGTGTGTTTTTGTGAATTTTGTGAAAGCATACTTTTGAGCCTGATACTTTCTGTACCACTGGACAAATGCATATAGCATTTAAAAACGTTTATGTATTTATTTTGAATGATCAGAGGTTAAAAAATGCAGCATGTGTATGGTTTAGTCACTTTGGGACATTCGGGGCTGCTCAGTGTGGGTTACCTGCTGCACTGTTAAAAGGCTGAAGGTCATGCCTCCCGGTGAAGGACGCATAGCATCAGGCAAGCAAAGACTCACTCACACACTCAGAATTTCCCCAGGCGTCCTCTGTGGTTCATCTTAGCAGTACAGCGCTCAAACCGCATTACTGGCGCGTGACTGCATGTGTTTATCCTGAGCTCCTGCACTCACACTAAAGACATGACTGCTTTATGAGCTGCATGGAGGATATCACGATGATCCCTTTCTGTTTTTGTCCAGGGATGGGTTGATCAGTAAGGATGAGATGATGGCCTATTTCCTGCGTGCCAACCCGCTGCTGCAGTGTAAGATGGGTCCTGGATTTATTCACAACTTCCAGGAGATGACCTACCTGAAACCAACATTCTGTGAACACTGCGCTGGATTTGTAAGAGCTGATTATATTAGGCTCATAAAGAAATACTAAATGCACTCCTTTCCTTTCACATCAGCACAGTTGATAATGTATATTTATTTCTCCTGTGCAACACTTATGCAAAGATAGCAGAAGTTGTCTGAGGTGTTCAGCACTGTGAGTGTTTGCAAACGAGCACACCTAGCAGGAGCTGAGTTTACCACATCACTGAATCATTCTAACAGTGGAAAGGTTAAATCCAACCACGGTGTTTAGCCGTTTCTTACTACCAAGATTTTAGATTAGTTAAGTCACATTTTATTGCCATTTTTCTCATTACAGGCAAAGTAAAAAAAAAAAAAAAAAACATTCAACACTACCGTTCAGAAGTTTGGGGTCAGTAACATTTTTGTTTTATTTTTAAGACATTAATACTTTTATTCAATAAGGAAGCATTTTTCATATGTTACAAGAATTCCACAAAAATATTAAGCTGCACAACCGTTTTCAACATTGATAATAAGATGAAATGCTTCTTGAGCAGCAAATCAAAATTCAGCTTTGCCATCACAGGAATAAATTACATTTAGAATCTATTAAAATAAAAAACACTTATTTTAAATTGTAAAAATAATTCATAACATAGTTGTTTTTACTGTATTTTTCAAATAAATGCAGCATTGGTGAGCATAAGAAAAAAAAAAGTACTGACTCCAAACATTTGAACGGTAGTATATTCATATACAATGGATAATGTTTTTGGATTATGTCTAAATATCAAACAAAGTGGAATTTAAAAAAAAAAAAATATGACACAAACACACAAATATAAAACAACATATTAATAATATAATGTATAAAAAGAACAAAATCTGTTGACCAAGGTGACAACCGGCCATAAGATTTGTACACAATTTTGTCTTTCCTGGTAAATGCATTACATTTCCTGTTGGCATAGTGCCGAATATTGTAGGCTGATGAACTTTAAAGTGAGTGTATACACTACAGTGAGTGTTCAGTCATAGTCACTGCTGCTCAGATTGTTCTGTATTGACACAGATGGTTAGACAGGAATCCGCTGAGTTAACACACACGTTCTTTTAAACAGACTTTCAGACACACACACACAAAATCACCTTCTCTCAAACTGTATTGCACAGGAAGGGTGCAACGTGTGGAAGTATCCTGTTTATTACACATGGGTCTGTGTACAGAAAACCCTGAATTCAAATACAGCATAAATCTGCAGCTTCTTTCCATAATTTATATTTACTCATATGCTTCTCTCTCTGTTTTGTCCTCTTCATGCCCTTCCTCTTCACCCCGTGGTCTATGTTTTCAGCTCTGGGGAATTATTAAACAAGGATACAAGTGCAAAGGTAAAAAATAAATAAAAAGAGCAGATCACAATAGATGTTGATGCTTGAACGGGCCGCTATCTTGTAAATTCACTTCTAGCTTCTTTTTTTCTGTTCATTTATTTGAAATTAGTGGTTTGTTAAACATCCTGTTTCTATAAATCTGTCCCATGCATGTGTGTAAAAAAAAAAAAAAAAAAATCAATAGTTCTCATTTATATAATGTAGGTAAATGTGCATTTTTGTTCAAATTGAATCATTTTGTTTTCAGACTGTGGAGTGAACTGCCATAAACAGTGTCGTGAGTTGCTGGTTTTGGCGTGCCGACGTCTTCCTCGGTCCACATCGCTGGGCAGCGTGTCTCCTGGAGTGCTTACACACAGCTCTTTACCCAGCAGCCCCAACCTGCCCACCTGCAAAGGTGAAAACACACCTGTACAGTACATCACCATCTGCTTATCTTCATAGATGAGGGTGATCTCTCTCTCTCACTCACACACAGACATATGAAAAAAAATCATTATTATTGATAATTAGTATTTTGCTTCATTTTCAGTAAAAATAAACATTTTGCAAAATTGAGAAGCAAAACTGTGTGAATGTGAAACTGCCGATTTTCAACCGCTTTGTCACTATATGTGACCCTGGACCACAAAACCAGTTATAAGGGTAAATTTCTCGAAATTGAGATTATATATATATAAATAGATATAAATAAATAAATAAATAAGCTTTCCATTGATGTATGGTTTGTTAGGATATGACAATATTTGGCTCGAGATACAACTGTGAAAAAATGGAATCTGAGGGTGCAAAAATCTACATATTGATAAAACCGCCTTTAAGTCCAAATCAAGTCCTTAGCAACGTATACTACTACTAATAATACATTTTTGATATATTTACAGTAGGAAATTCACAAAATATCTTCATGGAACATGATCTTTACGTAATATCCTAATGATTTTTGGTATAAAAGAAAAATTGACAATTATGACCCATACAATGTATTGTTGGCTATGGCCACAAATATACCTGTGCGGACTGGTTTTGTTGCCCAGGGTCAAATATGTAAATGAAAAATTTACCTGGACTGAGAAATTCATGTTTAATTTTTGACCGCTCCAGGGCTTTTCGTGAAAACAGCAGTTTCTTTCAGTTTTCCCCTCTGTTTGGTTAAAACACTTGGCGAATTCCAGACTGTATTTTTTAACCATTGAGGGGCACTTTGGGAAGAGGACGCCATTTTTAGGGGCATTCCAAACCCTTCACGAAAGGCCCTTCACACAAAAGTCAAAGTCCCCACTTTAAGGGCTCTGCCCTTTGGAGTGAGTAGGGCATAGGAATATTCCCTTCCGATTGGAATTTGCCCTGTGTTCATCCAGTTTGAAATGTTGACTACAAACACTGAAGTTTTTCATATTTATGATTCTTTATACTCTTTGAATTCTTGCACCCAGTCGACACCATTATGACTAAAAGTTTGCTAAGAAGTATTTTCTACTAAAGAAAGGCAGTATTTGACTCTGGTCATGCGTATCCATAGCAGACTGGTAGGACTTGCCTTGGACGGCAACATGCCAGTGCATTATGGGTGTTGAATTTTTCCTATTTTGCAAATGGAAGACAACAGCCTTTTTCCTCTGTTTTCTCTAGAGAGGTAGCTCCATTTCCAACCCCCCCTCCCCTCCGCCTTTGTAGGCAGCCAGGTTTTATTGAAAGCCTATTTTGCCAGCAAAATTTAGAGAGAAAAACTTTTTTTTCGTACACGTTTTGGCAAGTAAATTGATCTTGTTTTGGGGATGTTTTAATGGAAAACAAGACAAAACATTCCGTTGATTATATTTCTGATCATTCGGAAAATATTCTCTTTGTTAACATTCTCTTGTCTTGTCATTGCACAGATGATGATGAGGTGTTTACATTCCCTGCTGTGTCGCCATCGTCAAGCTCTGACCTGGAGGGAAAGTCCATCACTCTGATGACCGGTTCAGCCCAGCGCATCTCAGTGCGGCTCCAGAGAGCCACCACCAGTCAGGCCACTCAGACAGAACCCCTTTGGCCCGAGAACGGCTGGGCTGCCGTTGCTGACAGCGGCTCGCACACCTTCCCCAAAATGAGGTACAGGCCACACCGCAAAGCATCCAAGAACAAAGGCTTTGCTCGCTGGGAGAATGACACACAGAGTTCGGCAGGGATGAGGAACAGCAGGAATTCACAGGAGCACAGCGAAGAGTCACAGCAGAATGGACTCACAGAACAACATATGAACAAAACCAGGACCTCTGAGGTATGATTGAAAAAAATCCCATTTGAATTAAGAAGAAATGATCCAGTAGCTATTTAGAATACTTAAAACTTCAGTGTGCTGGTAAAACATTTCCCAAAAACATGTTCTATGAGATGACAAAGATGACTCACACTTGTTTGAGCAGAAAGACCTTGTGAATCCCACAAACCACGTTCTTGTTTCACTGCTTTTCACTCTTTGCCTCTCTCAAGGCCCTTGAACATCTTGAAACTTTGCTCAGCCATTGCCATGGCAACGCCAAGGTTCCGCGGTCTGTAGGCCCCTTCTCTCATCGCTGTAGAGATAATCTTGATCAGAGGCCGCAGGGCCGAGAGCACCTCAGCACTCACACTGATGGGCCTACATATGGAGTAGTAGCACTAACCCGAGCAGGGCTCTAGGCTGTTATTTTAGGACGTGGCAGACACCTTGTTTTGGGTTAAAATGCAGAGCATATGTCTGACCCGGATTGTGTTGCCGTGTTTGTTAAATTCAGATCTTCTCTGTTTTATTTATAGAACAGGCTTTAAAAAAAAAAGCCAGGGTCACTTGACACACAGGGATTAAACCGTTGACGCACCTGTCAGTATTACAATGCAGAATTGATTTTTTAGGTGAGCAGTTTATGAATACGCATGTTTAACTGTTTAGCATGTCGGTTTAGTTTTTAACCCTTTTTAGGTGAAAATATAAAACCCACAATACTACAATCAAACATTTTTTAAGGATAATAATTCGTTTTTAATTATCTTTAATAACATTTTATGTATATTATTTACAATAAAAACTAATTTATTTAAGAAAAAAAAACATCTCCTGTGCATTAATTTGATCAAGATACAGTAAAAAAAAAGAAAAAAAGAAATACTATATTATTTAAAAATAAAATCTATTTGAATATATTTTACATTTAAAATATATAGTTTAAAATGCATTTTATTCCTGTGATGGCAAAGCTGAGTTTTCAATCTTCAGAGTCTCGTGATTCTTTAGAAATCATTGTTATATGCTGATTTGTGCTCATTAATCATTATCAATGTTGAATGTTGAAAGCATGACACATTGTTTTCAGGATTCTCTGATGAATATAAAGTTCAAAAGAACAGCATGTATTTAAAATGGAATTTTTGTAACATTATAAATGTTTTTATTGTCACCTTTAATCAATTTAATGCATTCTTGCTTAATAAAAATATTAATTTCTTTAACAAAAAGGGTAGTGTACGCCGTTACATATTCACCAGATAAATAAAATAAATTACTAAAACATTTTCATTTAATTTGTTTATTTTCTGAAGATCCACTGTGTGCCAACAGTTCTCATAGTTAAAGAAAACTCAATAATAGAATCACTCATTTATTTATTATTATTATTAGTAGTAGTAGTATTTACATTTTCTTAAGAAAATGTGATTGCTGTATGTCTTTGCAGAAGTTGCTTCCATGATTCTAGGATGTTGTGGGTAGTTGCCAGGGCATTGCTATGCGGTTGTTCAGGGTGGTTACAAGGTGTTTGCTTACTTCCCCAAGTCAATGAAATCCCAAATTCATATTTAAAATGTTCCCTAGCAAGTAGTTGAGCTGCACGATTCTGTATGAATTTATTTATTTTTAGCTTCAAACAAAGATCACGATTCTGAACAGACAACTTAACAAAATAACATGTTATTTACTAGAGGTTCTGACAAAATGTCAGGTTTTGAATGAATGATTCAATGACTCACTCATAAATACTTAATTACTGGATGAATCAGCATTTCTGAACGAATCACTAGAATGAATGATTTGATGACAAATTTGATTCAATTACAAAAACTAATTTGTCGCCACCTACTGGTGTAATGATGGAATCAATACTATCGTTATAAGTTACTTTCAAAAGGTGCTCTACTTGTGATAGTTTTTATATCCAAACTATAAACTTTTATCCAAGTTCTGTATAATAATAATTAACAATATTGAAAAGATGAGATCGCATGGGTATTTGAATCAAGATCGTGATCTTTTAACGATTAATCGTGCAGCTCTAGCAAGAAGCACTAATTATTTTTCTCTAAACAAATGAGTCATGTGTCTTCATGATCTCCCACTGTGTGTTTTTTCAGATCAGCTGACTTGACCGCTCGGTGGGCCCATGCAGGACACCCTGGAGCCTGTCAGGACCCCGGCCCAGAGGGCTCTCCTCTCTAGGGAGCGTGCTGAGGTGCCTCATGCCTCCAGTGGATCAGGAATAGGGCCACTATTTCTACAGCCGCAGCAACGGAGGGGCGGCAAGCAACCCGCTGACTGAACTGGGGGAAGGGTTGCATCAAAGGAAAGGTCTCGGACTAAACAGAAAGTGACTGTGCTGTGCTGTCCTGTGCATCAGACAGTAGCAGACAGGTTGTAAACCTAACTGAGAATCACTGGAAGCTGATGTGATGAATGCATCAGCATGATCATATAAATGTGAGAAAGAGGATTTAAGGTATGCTGTTGACGTGGTTTCAACGCATTCTCCAAAAACACTACATGGAAAGGACACAATGGATAGTTATATTCAGGTTGTCTGAAGTTGAAGGTGGAACTGGCGTGAAGGAAAGATGAACTTGTGTATGATAGAATATTCAAACACTACATTTATGTGTTACCCTGCAACACATTATGATCAGAAGTGGAAGGTACGTTGAGTTTTAAGACCCTTTACCCCAAATATAATAAAAAAAACATCTACACTCTTTCAAAGATTGCTTTGCACCAAAAGTTGTGTCTCCTGTGCGTGAGAACTAGACTAGGGTCCATGAAGTAACATCAGTATTGCCTTGTAACATTGATAGATAATATAAGCTTGAAATGATCTTCATATTTACATAAATTCAGAGACATAGATTCTGCAGATACAGGTGTGCCATCGGCCTGGTGTTTGTATGGCCTCTGTTGCTTAGTGCCAGATGAGTCCATCGAAAGTCCATCACCAAGGCAACGCAGCGTCCTTCAGCACCATATGTTGTGAAATAAGTTTGGCACAGATATTTCAGCTCAGTTAGATAGGACAGGCCGTATACAATTCTTTTTTGCAGACTGTGTGTGTATGAGAGAGAGTCAGAAACAACACAGGTGGATCAACAGATCAAATAAGACAAACAGTGATTATAGTGAGTCTTTGAGCCTATTGGATTAGATGCTCTTCTGGCACCACAATTATAGATTTAAAAGGCCCCATACTCACCCTCATCGCTTGCGAAACCCAACCGACTTTTTCTTCTGTGGAAAACAAAAGGAATTTCAGCATAATGTCTGCTCTTTTTCATACAATGAAAGTGAATGATGACCATGTCTGTCAGACAACTTACATTTCAGTTTATTCCTCTTAAAAACCTATGAAAGGCTTGACAAGATATATGGACAAGTTCTTTGAAACAGTTGTTGGATGCTACTTGACTTTCATTGTATAAAAGAGAGCAGCTCACAAAAGAAAAAGTGTGAGGGAGTAAATGATTACAGAATGAATGTTTAGATGCCAGTGGCTCATGATATCCCGAAAGCTTCATGTGTAGTACTGTGAGCGCTTACCTGTTGCCAATGTTATTCTCCTTTGAGTATTCCAATACAGTGCTATTGATTCTGCTCTCATCTGTTTATGTCTGATGATATTGAGTGCTACTCAGTGTTTGAATTGTGTCAGAGATCAGAAGAGGTGTTTAACTCAAAATTAAATATTGTTTGATTTATGATGTAGCACAGGCGTGTCAAAACGCTGTCCTGCAGCTTTTAGCTCCAACTTGCCTCAACTCACCTGCCTGAAAGTTTCTAGTATGCCTAGTAAGACCATGAGTAGCTGGTTCAGGTGTTTGTTTGGTGGTGTAATTGGGGTTGGAGATTATCTCTGCAGGGGTGTGTTCCCCTTCGCTTTTAGACATACACTCGCAAACGTCCCTAAGCACTTCCTCGCAGGGAATCCCTGCCACCATTTTAAAGCAAGTTCCAGTTTGTCAAGTGGGCAAGGGAAGTTTAGATAGGCCCTTATCCCCTTGATTTTGACAGAGGGAGTGAGTCTACTCTGATGTACACTTCAAGCAGCTCTATATCCCATAATTCAACTTGATTGTGACGGCACAGCAGTTCACGCTTAGCTGAGATTTAACCACATAATACTTGTAGCTACCTTATGTTCGGTCAATACTGTCATACTATTGATATTATTTTGGTTTGTGCAATTTTTTTTTTCGCCGTCAGATCATATAACCTACCTATATAATTTTATATATTTTTTCCAACAACTTATGCATATAGAATGGTGCATAAAACAAATTCATACATAAAAATAATAATAAATCAGCTCCATAGTGAATTCCAAGTGATCAAGGGCTTAGTGCGTTTCATTTAAACCTTATGCACGAGTTCCACCAGTAGTGGGCACTCGTGCAACATAAGCAATGCCGCACATCCGAGTCCACTAGACGGAGGGAAGTTAGCGAGTGAAGGGCATACAAATTTGGAGTGGAAAGCAGCCCAGGACTGTGGCCCTCCAGGAGCAGGATTGGACACACCTAATGTAGCATATAAAGTGTACTACTTAAAGGTACAGTTTACCCAAAAATGAGAATTCTGTTATCATTTACTCACCCTCAAGTTGTTCCAAACCTGTATGAGTTTCTTTGTTCTGCTGAACACAAAAGAAGATATTTTAAAGAATGTTTGTAACAAAGCAGATAGAGCAACCATTGACTACCATAATATTTTTTTCCCTACTATGGTAGTCAATGGTTGCTCTCTCTGTTTGGTTACAAACATTCTTCAAAACATCTTATTTTGTGTTCAGCAGAACAAAGAAACTCATACAGGTTTGGAACTATTTGCGGGTGAGTAAATGACAGAATTTTCATTTTTGGGTGAACTATCCCTTTAAAAGGACAGTTTACCCAAAAATGAAAATTATATTTTGAGAAATGCAATGAAATGCCCTTTTCCCATGCAATGAAAGTTAACAGGTAGCCTACCAAAACTTCCTTCAAAATGTCAACTCATAAAACATATCAAGCCTAGGCACTTGAGAATTTATGAAAAAATATAAAAAGCCTTTATCATGGCATTTAAAAACGGGTAACTTTTAACCGCACGCGTCTGTGCAATTTTGCATTCCCTATTTTATCCTTTAAAATAATGAATTTTGTCTTCTTTTTTTTTGCCCAACTATACCTTTAATGTTAACAAGTTTAGCACGTCTTTCAGAGCCTTAAAGTACAGAAACCTCCTGTGGAAGATTTTTAATACACCTGTTGTCTTTTACTTATTAATAGGTGAGTATTACTGGACAAGTGTTTTAAATATCATTTGAGCACACGTTATTTGACTTATCAGCAGCAGCACCCGCATCAACACAATTTCTTGTGTAAACATCTTTACGTAATATAAGCTTTGTGAACTCAAGAGTTGTGCATTGAAAAACTGATAAATCTTGCGCCATCAGAAGTTATGGCCAAACATGACTGCTGTAAAATGATCAACCTTGTCTTTACTGCATTGACTGTAGTGATATGAATGTTTCTGGTCATGTGCCAGCCAGGTCTACTTGAGGAAAAGGTGTGCATTTATACTGTAAGGGTCTCGCTAAATTTCTGAACAGTATGTATACCAAATTTAGCAATCTAATTCAGGTTTTTTACCAACACTGAAATAAGGTTGTGTGCGCGGAGGTCATCTCGGCGTCTCAGGGTTGCCAGTGAAAATAAGCTTGCCCCATAAAACCGAATATTAAACATCAATGGACTTCTTGACTGGAATATTTGTAAAACATTTTGTATGTCTGACACGTTAATATATTAAAAGTATTTATAGTTTTGAAAACTGGAATTAGATTTGAACTTAGTCTGCTTTAACTGGAATGAGATTAATGATTGAATGCATCACATGTTCCATGACTCCTTCATTGCACTGTTAGAATTCACTTGCTGTAAATGGGAAAACCTCAATAAACACACTACCCTAGCATGGACTAATCACTCAACTATTCAAAACTTTTATTCTCTAAACAAATGTACAGTTTGTGTTTAATGCCTCCTAATGACTGGTTTTAAACTGTGATTGTGACTTTGAAATGTTTAGGATTTGCCCCATTTTGCAAGTATAAAAAATAGATGTTTATCACCCCCATGTGGCCACTGTATTTCTAAGCATGTCACAATCACACTGCATAATGGGAATCTGCGTAATTTCTGTAGAATCCTTGTATTTAAGTTGTTGTTTTCATCATTGTAACTGCTGACATTTACAGCCATAATAAATGACAATAATGCAAAAACTATTCAAAACCGTATCCTCTTCACTTAAAACTAGTCAATTTTTGCCAATAAAAATGTTTGACACCAAGACTCTTTCCTTTACGGTTTATTTAATCATTCAAAAACCTTTAAACGTAGTTTCCCAAAACAGCAGAAAGCTCAATTTATGTCAGTCAACCAATTTCAGGGTTTCCACACATCAGCAAATTAACATTCACACGTGAGCGTCAAGAAATCAACTGACCTTTTTACTCACAAGTTAAACAAAACCTCATTGGGGGACACCAAAAAGAAAATTTTCAAGTGCCGATCGTTGAAATCACGGATGGACATTGAGAACTAAGCAACAATTCCATAAATAAAACTAGAATAACAAAAGTTTCAAAGCTTCTCTAAGATAAGGCTTCTTCATATTTAGAGTTGGGCAGCATAGATCAGGCAGTAGACTCGACCGATGTCAATCATCATCAATGAGGAAGAAAGATGAAAACAAACCCAGCAACAGAAAGTTCATCCCGGGGGGTTTTTTTGGCGACCCAACCGCGCACTTCTAAATAAGTGAAGTAGTTTGAATTGTCTGGTGGAAGCAGAACCGTCTCGACCAACCGTACACATGCAGAAGCACATTGTTCATTCAGAGGCGATCTCGGTAAAGCAGACTCCAGAGGCACCATGGGAATGATGAGATGTAATGTAATCTGCTCATTCAGAGGCCTGGGTCTCTCTCAGTCTTCCACCCTCAGAGAATTGTGGGTCCTCTTTGAAGCTGTAGATCGCAGTAACCGTTTTTTTTTTTTCAGCTAGTAAACTGTCTTCCCTGGCCAAATCCGGCCTGATTATACTGGTGCCCACCTTGCTGAAAGAACTGCTCAAACTGCCCGCCTTGATTAAAATTCCCTCCTCTTCCACCCCACCCTCCTCCCTGCCCACTTCCTCTTCCTCCTCCTCCTCCCCGCCCCCTACCCCCACGACCGCCCCTTCCACCTCTCTCCTGGTGTCGTCCTCCATCCTGATAGTGGCCCTCGTGCTGGAAACTCCCACCTCCGCCTTGGTAGCCTCCCCCTCCTCCTTGGAATCCCGACCCCTGCTGGCCTCCATGGTAGCCGCCGCCGCCGCCGCCGCCTCCTCCTCCTCCTCCTCCGTAACTGTTTCGATATCCACCATCCTGGTAATGACCCTGGTATCCACCTCCGCCAGAGCTGTCCTGCCAGTTCCCCTGAGGTTTACCCCCCCGGTGGTCTCCTCTCCCACCTCTTCCGCCACCCCCTCCTCTGTCATGACCATCGCGGCCGCCCTGCTGCTGGTCATAGCCACCTCGTCCACCACCTCTTCCTCCTCCACCACCGGAGTAGTACTGTCCTCCACCGCCCCCTTGTGGACCATCTTGCCGCTTCTGCCACGTAGGCATCTCCGGAGGTGGGGGTTCGATCTCATTGGGTCTCCCGCCTCGATCAGGCACACGACCCATCAGCACCTAATAAACGTAAGAATAATAAACTCACTGGTATGTACACTACTGGTCAACAGTTTGGGGTCAGTAAGAAATGAATACTTCTATTCAGCAAGCATGAATCAAATTGATCAAAAGTGACAGTAAAGACTTTTATAATGTTACCAAAAAATTATATTTCAAAAAATGCTGTTCTTATAAACTTTCTATTCATCAAATGTATCCCGGTTTCCACAAAAATAATAAGCAGCACAACTGATAAGAAATGTTTCTTGAGCATCAAATCAGCATATCAGAATGAAAATGCATTCAAAACCAACCCACCTTGTTAATGGCACAGGCTGTTTTCTCCCTGATGTGACCACTGCTGGTTCTCAGGATCTTTGATAAATCATCTCTAGCAGCAAACAGATGAGCCACAGACACTCTGGTTTTAGCGGCCAGCACCACACGGAGAGGCTGGTACACTTTTGAAAGTTTATCAGCATGTGTCTGTACAGAATAACAAAGCAAAGTCATTTTTAAATTTCACTCAAACCACATTTTTGCACATTCTTGTAGCTTAATCAGAGTAAACTTGTTTTATGTTATACATAAAGTAAAAAGGGAGATCCGGGTACCTTGGCTCTTTCTGACCAACCAAAAGATTGCACGGTCACATCCAGTCGTTTCAGCAACATCTTTCTTCTGACTTCATACTCATTCACAAGTGCTTGGTTTATTGCTTCAATTTTCTCCTGGAGGTAAGAAAAGTCATTTGCATAAAAATTGTAAAGGATTAATTTAGTCATTTTAGAAGATCAAAATGAGAGCTTACCCAATGAACAGGACCCAGTGGTTTCTTCAGTAGTGGTTCTCCTATATGAGATGGAGGGACCTTGGACAAAGCTTCCTTCAGCTGAGGGAAAATTGCATTTGATTGGAACATACTCAATACTCAATACTCAATGTACAAACTAACAATGACTAATAAATGTGTACATGCATTCTTATGTGAGCATAAAAGATTCTTTGCCATCTTTAAAGTGATAGTTCAGCCAAAAATGAAAATGCTGTCATTGTTTACTCGCCCTCGTGTTGTTCCAAACCTGTATGAATTTCTTTCTTCTGCTAAACACAAATGAAGATATTTTGAAGAATGTCAGTAACCAAATAGTTGATGGGACCCTATTGACTTCCATAGTCATTTATTTTTCTGGGTTTGGTTACCCATATTCATCAAAATATTTTTTGTGCTCAGCAGACGAAATAAATTAATACAGGTTTGGAACAACATGAGGGTGTGTAAATGATGACAATTTTTGGGTGAACTATCGCTTTAATGTCAGGTTCATAACAGGTGCGTCATTCTAATGTTGATGAATCTGGATTATTCTAAATGGAAAATGTACCTAAAGTTAACAATTATTTGGCTATAAATATTAGTTAAGCCTTTGAGAGGTACGGTCCCACATATGGGATTTTTATTTCTGTGTATTAATTGCTAAAGCTTTTATCACGGTATACGGTGTTATCACGATATTGAAATAAGTTGCAAAAAGAGTGTTGTCATACTATAACATGTTTAATAACTTTCTTATAACAAAAAGAACTGAACATTTAAATACAATAAACCAATACACAAAAATGTATAAAGTAAACAAATATTTAAAACAGATTAAAGTGCAAAAGAATTATAAAGAACAATAGGTGACACTTTACAATAAGGTCACACTTGTTAATGCATTAACATCAACAGAGAGCGAATAGCTACATTTTTACAGAAGTTATCTTTGATAACGTTAGTTAAAAAAAAAGTAACTGTTAGTGTTAGCTCAGGTCCATTAAATAATAGTTACAACTTTTGCTTTTAATGTGTTATTAAATGCTGAAATTTACATTTAACTAAGATTAATAAATGCTTTAGAAGAATTTGTCATTGTCAGTTTGTTAATGAATGAACTAATGTTAAATAATAGAGCCTTATTGTAAAGTGTGTGACTGAACAAAGAATCAGAACATATATTCAAACAATATCTAGGGCATGTAATTTAGTCCAGATTAAATGGTAAATGGACTGCATTTATATAAATTAAAATAATAGTTTGAAAATGAATAGCCTTAAGTCTTCAAGTATTAAGTATTTGGTAATGTGATGAGCACTGTAGTGAATACAGAAATCTGAATGGCTGTGTGTTTAGTAGCGCGAGTGTTTTGTTTATGAGGATTACCGGGGAAACGGCTGCATTTCTGCCGTTCCGTCAGTGAGTGTGAATGCGCGTTGGGTCTGTTTACATCAGTGCGCGTTCCTCTTTGACGTGTTGTTCATTTTAAACGGTTGATGGGTAAAGTATTCTTAAAATGCATTCTAAAAATCGGAATAATTCGTAATAAATAATTATTCACGGTATTTTCAAGTACCCACGATAACAATATCGTGCATGTTCATTATTGTGATATATCGTATTACCGTATACCGGCATATGTCTAATCACAACTATGCAGTGTTTTCAAATGTTTATTTTGGGTTTCAAACATTTAAATACACATATTATAAGTATTAGTAAAACAATTCATTTAGACTTTGTAAGATACACACTGGTGTCTTTGGAAGCAGCAATAACAATCCATTCAAATATAATTTACAGAAGTGTTTTATTCATATCAGATACACAAGTAACAATAAAATTTACTCCATTCTTCTCCCAGGTCACCGGCCACTTGCATGTATTTCGGGAGAAACTGATTAATTCACGTGGTGTAAATCCAACTGACAGGACTCTCTGAGCTGTGGCGCGATCAAACAGGGCAGCGCCCATCTCGCGTTATAGATCAAGATCATTTAAAAAAAAAGTTTTTAAATGACAAAACGCACTCACATATTTGAGAATCGGAATATCAGATAGTTGATGACATGGCAAGCAAGTTTGTGAATATTTCAAATTAAAAAAAAAGAAAAACTAAATAAAAGCGATACATATAAGCGATAAATAAAAGCTTCATACAGCGTATTATTTTGGCTACGGTGAGTCACATGACGCAAAACTTGTCGGCAAGTCAAAATCAGGGCTAAAATCATGCAGTGTGAACTCGGCATTAGTGACCCAATGTTTGGGCATGCATGAAATATGTAAAATAATTGAAATCACCAGTAAATAAACCTGACCTTTTTCTCTATTCCACTGAAGAACTGGAACATGGTGATGTTGGCAGGAGGTTTGGACATGCTCAGAGCCATACAGATGCCCTTCAGCTCTATGAAAACATTACTCTCCTGCACCTTCTTCTGGGGATGGTTCACCAGGATCATCCTGGACGACTCAAGCTCGGAGATTAAGAAGCCTGGAAGAATGATACGAGTACGTAAAAACATGGATGTCATTAAGATACTATAGTTTTTGTTAATATTGTGAATTAGATGGGTGTTAATATTAGTTATATGTCTATATATTTTTCATTCATTTTTATTTCAATTATTTTAGTACATAAAGTTAAAATAAACTAAGTGTTGCCTTGGTAACCACCTGGAATTAAAAAATAAAAAATATATAATTCATTTATGTTAACGTTTATTTCAAGTAATTAAAGCCCCAACAGGTCCATTTTAAAAAGCTTTATAAAGAAGCACAGGAATGAGCAGATGATTTTGTTTACATACCTAGCAGTAACAGGCAGTTGTTTGCATTCAGCAAACGTTTGGTGACTTCTCCAGTGGTGAGAGCAGGATATGGACAGCACAGCTCAGATAAAAGACCACTCATCTCCAGCTGAAACCCCTCAGCCTCGGTCGGACCTGTGCATGCCACACCCAAACCAACATCAGACTAATCCTAAGAATTTAGCCTTTTGTTTTGTTTCGTTTTGTTTTGCAGAGAGTGAAATTTATTGTTTTTGTTTTCTGGAGAGTGAAAACACAGAATTCACATTTTGACTGACACTTTCTATGGTCCCATAGATCAGGGGTTTGAAACATTTTGATGCACTTTCCTACCTAGTAACATAATAATAATAATAGAGTGGAACAGGTATGACATCAGGGGCCTATACCATGAAGCCGGTTTAGCTGGCTAGCCAGATATGTTTAAGCTTAATTTGTGCCAATCCTGGGTTTTAGGTACCATTATGGTGGTTTGGTTTTTTAGCAGTGTTCATCTCCATAGTAACTTACGGGAAGGTTATATTCTGGATAAGACATCAAACTGAAATTGGACCAATCAGCTGTGAGTAAAGTGACTGATGCAATAAAGTCACCCCCCCTTTTTCTACTCCAAATTAAAGATCACTACATAGTAGAGCTGCAACTAACGATTATTTTTTCTGTCGACTAATCTAACGATTATTTTTTCGATTAGTCGACTAATCTAACGATTATTTTTCCAGATTAATCGTATTATTCTTTTTTACTGATTATTGTATTTCAAAGAGGGTAGTGAATTTGTATATTATTTTAACATGAAATCAATGAATGATGACAATATTAATTGTATTTCAGGAAGGGTAGTGAACATAGTATGCCATTTTATAATGAAATATATGAACACAAGAAGCTTTTTAAACATAATATATAATGATACTATTCATCATAAAATGTATACAGAGTAGGCCTAATTAGGAAAAGTTGTTTACTATAGTAGGTGAGTATGATTTACTTATTGATTTGTGTCAATAGTAAACGAAAATGCACTTGTATTTATCTGCAAAAGGTTCACATACAGGAACTTTCAGCATAGTGTTAATGTAGAACTAGTCGTCTATTTTGAAGATACATGTGCGTAAACAACGACTAAAGCTGCCAGAAGTTTTTGCCCAAACTTCAAAGACACATTTAAATTATTAAAGCTAGAGGCATATCTTAACTTTAATGTTACTTTAATCATGTAAACTACCTATATACAGCATGTTATTATGCATATGTGTTTGGGACAGAGCGGAACCAGGTCGCATTAACAGCAGATATATGCAGCCCATAATAAATAAAAGCACGAGACGTACTGGGGTCGGAGAAGAACACCGGAAAATGTGACCGTCTGTTGCAATACACGCGCCACGTTCAGCGAGAGAACACTGGAAGGGTTGCCAGGTTTACACAACAAAACCCACCCATTCGTTACTCAAAACTAGCCCAAAACAAGCCCAATCGCGTTTCGGGGAGGTTCTCTGGTAAACATCGCGTTCGGGGGGTTAAATATGTGTGTTTTTTTGCTTCAACCCGCGGACATGAGACACAGCCCGCGGCAACAGTGTGAAGTAGCCCAATTCCGCGGAAAAAAGCGGACTTGGCAACACTGACTGGCAGTGTGAAAGCTCCCGCGCTCCACGCGCACAGCACCTGCTCTGCCACCGCGCGCAGTGTGAAACCGGCGTTACAGAGCGAACAAAGCACAGTTTTATTCGGCTTCTGTTTAAAGTACTCCCACACTTTTGAATGTCGCGGTCTGGCTTTATATGATAAATGATCATTTTCACTATGCCCGGGAGCAGAAGATGCCATTATTCTAGATCTTCTGTTCCATTCTAGAACGTAAATAATGTGCCGCCGACGCGTCGACGCATTTCACGCACGTCGACGTATTTTCGTAGTCGACGTCATCGACGACGTCGACGCGTCGTTGCAGCCCTACTACATAGCAAATGTTTTTAAAGACTAAAGCGTCTGGCTTTTAACAATGCTTATTTATAAAAATAATTTTGAATGATTTATATATAATTTATGTAATTATTATACCCTTAATCAATTACACATGTTTCATTTTAGTTAATCTATCATTTATAGACACTTTGTTAAAATTAACATAAATAGCCTATATAAAAGGTCATACAAATAAGCTTTAAAAGATTCAAGATTCAAGAGTTTTATTTGTCACATACACAGTTATATACACAATATACAACTGGCAGTGAAATGTAAACAGGTCCGCTCCATGGACAGTGCAAATAACAGTTATTTGCAAAATCAATTTATAAAATCAATAAATATAAATCTAAAATAAATATAATATAATAATATAATATAATAATAAATATAAAATCAATAAATTTATAAATCAATTTATTTATAAAATCAATAAATAAAGCTATAAAAATGACTACATGAGCTTAAATGTTCAGTTCTCTCTATATATCAACTAAACTAACTTCATAACTTTTACTTGAATTGACGTAGTAAGATTTTTCTTATAGTTGTCCTCTTTTATAGACAGCTCTTTTCTTCTTGCTGTGTACATTTATTTAAATTCTTAATATTTTTCAATCATGGTACAGGCCCCTGAAGCCGTAAGGCACAGGGGCCGTTTACAAGACAGAATACTAGATGGGTGTTATTATTAGTTATATGTCTATATATTTTTCATTCATTTTTATTTCAATTATTGGAATTAAACAATAAAAAATATATAATTCATTTATGTTAACGTTTATTTCAAGTAATTAAACGCATTTTCAACTAAAAATGTGCAGGGATGTCTGGAAACACCTGATAAAGTAGTCTCATTAATTAACATGCACTAAGAATGAACTATATATCTACAGCCCAGTTGTTAGTTTGTGTTAGTTAATACATTAAAGGGTTAGTTCACCCAAAAATGAAAATAATGTCATTTATTACTCACCCTTATGCCGTTCCACACCCGTAAGACTTTTGTTCATCTTCGGAACACAAATGAAGATATTTTTGTTGAAATCTGAAGGCTCAGTGAGGCCTGCATAGGGATCAATGTAATTTACACTCTCAAGATCCATTAATGTACTAAAAACATATTTAAATCAGTTCATGTGAATACAGTGGTTCAATATTAATATTATAAAGCGACGAGAATATTTTTTGTGCGCCAAAAAAACTAAATAACGACTTATATAGTGATAACCGATTTCAAAACACTGCTTCATGAAGCTTCGGATGGAAACGAATCAGCGAGTCGAATCATGATTTGGATCGCGTGTTAAGCCGCCAAACTGCTTAGGCGTTCCGAACCACTGAATTAACTCGCCGATTCGTTTCTGTCCAAAGCTTCATGAAGCTGTGTTTTGAAATCAGTTATCATTATACAAGTCGTTATTTAGTTTTTTTGGCGCACAAAAAATATTCTTGTCGCTTTATAATATTAATATTGAACCACTGTATTCACATGGACTGATTTAAATACGTTTATAGTACATTAATGGATCTTGAGAGAGGAAATTTCATTGCTGCCTATGCAGGCCTCACTGAGCCTTCAGATTTCAACAAAAATATCTTCATTTGTGTTCCGAAGGTCTTACGGGTGTGGAACCGCATGAGGGGGAGTAATAAATGACATTATTTTCATTTTTGGGTGAACTAACCCTTTAATGTTAACAAATGACACCTTATTGTTAAATGTTACCATAAAATTACAGTTAAGTGCCAGATGTGCAGTGCCAATCTACCATATACGTAACATTTGAACTCTGTAGAATTATTCTGAATTATTTGTGCTTTAGTTGCCTGTGTTTCAGCACGTTGTTACAGGAAGAACGCATCAACAGGGGTGTGACATACCTGGGTATGTTTAAGGGTAAGTAAGCGGATAACCTCAACTTTTGGTTCCAAAAAACAGAGGTAACTTCCAGGGTATGCAAGTAGCCATAGCAACTCACTCTCTGAACATAACCTGCTCCGGAGCAGGTTATGTTCCAGGGTTAGTTTGCTTAAGAGGCATTCAGATGTTTTTTATATAATTAATATAGTTACATTAATATAAACAAATGTATTATATAATATTATATAGATGTAACTATATATTAATTCTAAAGCACTATTATAACAAGGTAATGTTTCAATAGTTAATTTCAAATATATTTATCATTTATTTTATTGTCATCTCACACATGGATCTGCATTCAATTAGCTAGCATCCAACAAACAATATAATCCTTATTTCTCAGTGAATAAACAATACTTATTAAATTAAAAGATTGAAAAAAGCATTGTACAACCACCAAATAGGTGGCGATGTGCATTAAGTAGATTATGTAAATCGCCATTAAACCAAAGAAGAAGAGGTGCTTTTTCTTAGCGTCTGTTTCCAAGGTGAATCATTGATTTGTTGCTCTGTTGAGACTGTGTAGTGTGTTAACCGGAAACATATTCGGAGTTGTCTGAACTTACTCGAGGACACGTTTTTGGAACCAGTAAGCAAGGTTTGTGTTAATCATCCGGGAGTTCAAAGTATATGTGACGGTAAGTTAACCTTGCTGTCTGGTAAACCCATAGGAGTAACACTTTCTGGCAAGCACATAACTTATTTCAAGTTCACTTGCATTTGCGTCCTGTTGTGCAAATATAAGTTGTAATGATGTTTTGATTATATTATGGATGGGTGATCACACTCACAGTTGGTCGCATGCACATTCTCCTCTAGTTTGCAATAGAGCTTCAGCTCAGACACAAGCCAGGAACACAGTTTAGTGAACTCTGGAGATGCAGCACCACCAGTCACTGCGGTCTCAAGCGTTCCGTCCTCTAGGAGTGGCCCCTGGTATCTGCAAACACAAACACACACTTTTCTGAGCAATTTGACTATGTTTGCATTTCGAGACAGTCCTGGGTCATTCTGCACTTCCTCTGCTATTTGGGAGAATGTGAACAAAACCAATGATATTGCAACGGTGAAATATCTAACAACTTAGTAAAAAACGAAATGCTTCGAACTAAGAAAAGATACATTATACAACGGTTAGTTCTGGTCCTCAAATAGCATACAAATAATTTGTCTATTATATCTAAAGGTCTTCATTCTTATACAAAAACCCACCCATCCCTACCATTTCTACTACACTGATTCTAGAACAGTCTATGGACCTGAAGTTCTTGTAAACTCGTCTGACACTTTGGGAGCTGGAAATGTGGTGACAGAGGTGTGTTCATTTAGGCAATGATGATTCAGGCTATTTATGGCACTGGAGATATTTGAGATATTTGAGCACTGCTGACGCTGCACGGCCCAATCAAATCATTGATTGTACAATCATGCTTTCAAAATGAGCCAATAACCACAGCTCTGATTTAATATAACAGTAAACAGATCACGGAGTACAGCATATTTGAAATGAACAACTTAAAGCAGATTGAATCAGCAGCAGTTCATAATAGGGGAAGCGTTTCTGTGTTATCAGATCATTCAGAGCACCGGCGTGCAGGGGCATGCGTGGACGAGCTCAGATTTATGCCGTTAAACCAAAAATCAAACCGGCTGATAAAGCGGGGGTAAATTATAACGGGAGGGTAAATTAACCTACCCCAAGTCCTCCAAAGAATCAAGAATATCGGTGAACTCCATTGTAAATCACTCGCTCTTGCAGCCGTAATGACTGCAATGCTAGGTTGGCATAATGGGGTCCTTCTTCATTTTGCCGACCATAAATATGCCGGATTATATTTCCAAAAGTATGATGTACCTTTTGGCTACACAAATTATCTTTACAAAAAATTTTAAATGATGATTAATTAAATTAATCATTGCTTTAATTTAATAATTGATTTAATATTGCCTAAATTCCATAAACATAACTTACATGTAAATGTTGTCATTTATGGAAAAGTTTGTGGTCTGTAAATTTTAGAAGCTTTGAATTAAAAAAAAGATATACCAAACGTTTATGTAAAATCTGTAAATAATTTCGCATTTTCCTTATTGTACTTTTTTTTTTTTTTTTTTTTTTTTTTTTACTATTTTGAAAAAATGTTTTTGAAATACAATTCAAACAGTTTTGAATAAAAAAAAGTGAAACAGTTTTAAACAGGCATTGGTTCAGAGTCGCGTTTGGCTCCAGTCCTGCAGGCGACGCTGTGGCTCAGGCTGCGCTCAAATTCATGTAGACACACTGGAGCTCAAGAGTGAATGGAAAAATAAATTCGTGGTTGCTATACATGTATTGATCAGTGATTGATGCACAAAAATGTACCGAGGTCCGTCGAACTCGGACTACCACCGTGCACCGGTACCTCCGTCAGGTTTCGGACACCCCGCAGCATCCTTTGGCCCTCCGCCGTTTTGTCCTCCTTTTGGGGTTCCTCCGGGGCCTCAATACTGCGCTCCACAGCCGGGTCCTCCTCCGGGACGCCCGTACGGAACAGGGAATGAAAACTACAACAGAGATTCATTCTACGAGGTGCGTGTTTTTACTGGCAGTCCAGTCATAAAACCAATCAGCATTTTCTTGCCACAACATGTGTTTAGATCCACCTGATGAAAACGTTAAAAAAATAAGCAATATTAAATATTTGTGGATTCCATGCAAGTGATGCATGTTCTTTTTGAATGCTTTCTGGGTTGCATGTGGGTAGTTGACGTGCAATTTCAAGCAATGTCCTGCAGTATTAATTGTCATACTTCATTTAAAACTACTTTTAAGCATGCATTTACAACGTCACTAATTTGCTTGCTTGATTGTTTGGTGACCTGCAAATATTTTAATACAACGTCATAATTTTCTTTGTTAAAAATGTTTGGATTTCAAAATCTTTCTTTCTATGTTTATATGACCGAAATCTCAGACTTTTTTAGGCCTACTGGATATTCTATGAATCTTTCATATATTTATACTAATATGGACATGTTGTCAGTATGTTGCGACCATTTTTTTGAGTATTTTCATTCATGTTATTGTCTACCTCCTGCAGAACCGACCCTTCATCAGTCACACTGCTGACCAGAGTGGATCCACGATCATCAGCTCTCAGCTCACACCTTCAAATCAGCGTCAGCTTGGTCAGTCTTCACTAAGCTGGTCAACCCAAAGTCTAGATGAGCAAAACCAAGATGTCAGGTATGAGAAACTAGACAAAGATTCAATAGTTGTTGTGTTTAATTTAAATTGTGCCAATAACTGCATTTGGTTCTCATTGCTCGTTCCATGCATTGGATTTAAGGATTTAAATAAAGATGTATTATTTGACTTGCAAGAATTAGAGCAGTGTCTCTGTCTCCCATACATGTGTATAAAGTATGCGTGTATTTTACATGCATCTCAGAGCGGCTCTGTTCACAGTAAATGCTGCTTTACATAAACTGTTATCAAATACATGTTTGGAGCATATCTCAAACTTTATCTCTGCATATGCTGAGGGTTTGGGTTGCTTATAACGTTCACCTGGGAACACAATGTGCGCCATTTATAAACCTATGCCATCACAGCAATTTTAAAAGGTTAAACCCTTGCTCTGAGTTTCGATGTCCACATATTCTTGCTCAAGAAATTACAGTGGCTGTAGCATTTATGTCATAAAGAAGTGGCCAAATATTAAAGATTCAGTAAACATTTGAATGAAAGTGATAGTTCACCAAGCGGCAACCTCTCGCAGTCTTGAAACCAACATGGGAGTGATTTAAAACTGCAATTCATAGACAGGCAGTTAGAGACAGGCTCCAAAAGGGAGTCAAATCTGTGGGTGGATCAATGATGGTTTGGGCTAGCCTGGCTCCGCCCTCCTACGTACTTCTGCTCAATTTTCCTTCAGTACTCCGTCTGGGATTGTGGTATATTCTCTGGTTTTCTCTGGTCAAATTTTAACCGGTCCAATCAGCGAACAGAGGGAGTGGCTGAGAACAATGACTTTGATGTCGTGCGCTAGTTTGAGATGACATACGTCACGACCAAACGTTAGCAATTGGTTATGGCAGATCCAGAGTGGACCAGGCAGATCCAATAGTTTTAAACTTCAACAGAGTACCCGCCTTCAAGGAAGTTAACGCTTGTCAATGGAGAGTGGCCAGACTGTGCAAATGAAATGTACGAGAGTCTGGTAGGACCAGGCTAGGTTTGGGCTGCAGTATCATGGAATTCCCTACTGTGTTTGATGTGCACGTCACTGCCGAGGACCACTGAACCATCCTGGAGGACCATGTGCACCTAATGGTTCCAACACCCTGATGGTGTGGTGCCGTGTATCAGAATGATAATGCACCAAATACACACAGCAAATCTTGTGACAGAATGGTTTGATGAGCATGAAAGTGAAGTTGAACATCTCCCATGGCCTGCACAGTCACCAGATTTAAATATTTCTGAGCCTTTTTAAACTGAAAGACCTGGCCGCTGTTCTGGAATAGAAATGGTTAAAAATCCCTATAGCCACAGTGCAGGACTTGTATCTGTCATTCCCAAGACAAATTTATGCTGTATTGGCCCTGCACCATACTAATACATTATTGTGGTCTAAAACCAGGTGATTCGGTTTCATTGTCCAAGCGTATGTATGTATACATGCATACACACACTAGCGTTCAAAAGTTTGGGGTCGGTAATATTATTAAATTGTTTTTGAAAGAAGTCTCCTATATCACCACACATGCATTTATTGGATAAAGAAGAGTAAAGTAATAGATTTTTAAATTGTGTAATATTTCAACTATTATAAATTGTAATTTATTCCTGTGATGGCAAAGCTAAATTTTCAGCAGTGATTACTCGAGTCTTCCATGATCCTTCAGAAATCATTCTAAAATGCTGATTTGCTTCTCAAGAAACATCTTATTTTTTAAATGGTTGTACTGCTTAACTTTGTAAACCTTGATACTTTTTGCAGTAATATATATGGTGTTAACTTGAAATAAAATCTTTTGTAAGCGTTTATTAATTTAATATGTCCTTGCTGAATACTAATCTTATTGACCCCAAAATGTTGAACTGTGTGTATACGTGTATCAGTGATGCGCGGGTTGATCCAAAATGAGCGGGTGCCCGCGGCCACCCGCGGTTACCCGCGGTTACGAGTCATCCAAAAATATTTTTTATGATATTCGGGTCACGGTCGGTCGGATCGTCAATAAATCCTTATTTACCTTTTGAATGTTGAGCGTTATTAACTTTTGAATAAATGCTGACGCGGGACAAAATGCCCGATTTCCCAAAACGTTGAACTGAGCAATGCCATTGTACCATTTTAATAGGCTACTTTTAAACGCATTTAAAGTCAGTTTTATGTATTTTCTGAGAGGGGGCGGGATTTTTGTTGGGAAAGTCGGGGGAGAGACGCACACTTCGATTAGACTGGATAAACACATGCAGCATCTTAATTGTTAAGAAAATTAAACGAAATAAATGAATAAATCAAGCCTGTATTAGGCTACATAACACTAGGCTATATCATACAGCATTCAGAAAAATAACAGTTTGCGCTCCTAGGGCTTTCACACTTTTCCAAATGTTTTCCAAATGTGGGCTGATGAATTCTTCAAGCCGGGTCGAAACATAAACATCGCGTTCATCAATAATATGCATCTGGAGCTGAAATGGAAAATGATGGGCCGCCGCAAGAACTTCCTGCTCTCGCTGCTGCACCTCTGAGCACACCACGTCAGGGCCTGAAACATTTTCTCAATGGCCCAATGAGCTACGATGAGCATTTACTACTTTTAAAAAACGCGGGTCAGGAAGCGGGTCGGGTACAATATTTTCTTCTTTTTTTTTGCGGTCCGAGTTGCGGGCGGGTTAGTTGAAAACGTCGGTCGGGTGCGGGTTGTTTATACATTGACCCGCGCATCACTGACGTGTATACAAAATGTATACGTGTGTGTGTGTGTGTGTACATTCAAATTGTTAATTAACCCTTTTTAATTAATCCATTTCATTGTTGTTTCAATGAAGGAAAAAGGCAGAGGAGTTTCTCAGAATCCTGCAGGCAACCGACCGGATTGAGCTGGCCGCAGATAAAAGTGACACCGGTGATCGCACTGCAGACAAGCATCCCAGCCGAGCGCGAAGTCGGAGCAGAGGGAGGAGCCGTCCACGCAGTCGCAGCAGGAGTCGTGGAAGGAGCCGGGGTCGTAGTCGAGCTCGTAGTCGTGGAAAGAGTCGGGCTCGCAGCAGAACACGCAGCCATAGCCGCAGTCGAGCTAAAAGCCGCACAAGGGCCAAAAGTCGTGCAAGGAGTCGTAGCCGCAGTCACAGCCACGGGAAGAGCGTAACGGGCAGTAAGAGTCAGTCACGTCTGAGCCCCAGTCAGACCAAACAGTCTTACAGAGGGACTGCTGAAGGCAATCACAGCTCTAGCAGCACCAGCAGCGGAGTAAGCTTTGGCGCTAACACCATGCCTGATCTGTTTCATGGACTAAGACAGATCCTACAGAACAAAGATCTAGAGAAACACCTGCCTGTAGTCAAGAATGCCCTCCTTAGAGACCAGGTAAGCACCACAATTCTGTTATGTTTTGAGTGAGAGGTCATTTGAAATGTAAATTTTTTGTTGTTGTTGATTGTTACAGTTAAAAATACATAAAAAATGTAATTCATAAAGACAATAATGTAGAAGATTTAAGAAAATCATTTTGGTGGTTATATATAATTACATTTTTAAAATAATGTTTAAAGTGTTTCAAGGTAAAAAATAAAAACATGTTTAGAGTAAATTTAAACAAAATCAACTTGTCTTGAGTGCAAAGAGTACATTAAGAACATGTCACATTTCTAGATTTTTAAACGACTTTCCCTTTTGTTCTTTGTTGTTGACATGCTTGTCATTGATGTTTGTTTTATCTTGTTGACATGGTTGTTTTAGACCATTTCAAATTCATAATTTCCATCAGAAGTAATGTGAATTGTCTTCCCTTGTGTTTATACAGAGTACTGATAACACAAGGGGAATGTTTCTGGAAAATCAGTCTGCAGTTGGAGGCTTCCAGAACCCACAGCCTGAAACCTCTGCTGAACTCTGTTATGGTTCCCTGCTTCCTCACGAGAGGGCTGGTGGAGACAGCGGCAGCGTTTCCAATATCTTATCCTGGAACGTGCCCAACCAGCTGCCTGAATCCAAGCCTGCATTCCAGAGTGTTGAAGATGAAGAGAAATTCCTGTATGGAGAGCAAGAGGAGAGATCCAAACCTCAAGCTGTGACGGTTCCTCTGGCCCAGACAAGATCCGCGAGGTCTCCGGTTCATCATCTCGGTAAAGAACAGCAGACTCACAATCTCCAGGAAGCCAAAGCACACGGCATGTCTGCTAGCATGCAGCCCGCTGGTTTGGGCACGATGAAAGTCACTCCGGAGGAATGCGACAAGGTGAGAAACCTCCTGAGGACCATCGGCCTGAATCCAGGCATGACTGAAATCTGTAAAATGGCTGCCAGGCTAAAGGAGAAAAAGGAAGAACAAGGAGCTGCCTCGTTCCCGTTGCTCAAACCAGCCCTGGAGGCGCTGCAAGCACTGTCCAGAGGTCAGAGCCAGCATGTTTTGCACTATCAATTTTATTCTTTTAATTGAGGTCCTGTCCATAGAAAACATGTTTTTTTTTTCCAAAGCCCCAGCTTTTTCTATGTGGTTTGGCCGTTCGTCCACATGCAAAGACCGTATCAGGTCACTGAAACCAAACCTTTTTGAAAACTCCTGACAGGGTGTAGATTTTCAGATTTTGGCGTGTGACGTTGGAGTGCGCGCTGTTATTTCCTTTGTTTGATGTCAGATTGTCCACCGCTATCTCCTTTGTTTACATGAGGCGAGTATGTGCAATGGTGGTCGTAGCCAAAATATTGCTTCTAATAACTGCTAACAGGGCTTATAACATGTATACAGATACAGTAACAGATAACATGCTTGTGTGGACAAGATTTTTTTTTTAAACCGAGAAAAAACTTTATAAAAATACCCATGTGCGTGTGGACTAGGCCTGACACTTTTATCCAAAATGAGCTGAATTTTCAAGCTGAATTTATCTATTTAACAAAGTTTGAATGGAATCTGTACTATAATTGGTTGGACTTGAATGAACTCATCTTTTAAGTTGCAGGATTGTGTGAAAGTTGTGTTCTTGAAATCTGTCAGCCATCTCAAAAAAATGATTTAAAAAAAGACCTAGAAGATTTCACAACCATGGGCTTGTAGTGCATTCAACTTTATAGTATATTTTTTTCAGCATCCAAAACGGATGACAGTAGGAGTAATCGCTCTGGAAGCAGCCATTCTACTCAAGAATCCAAGCGTGAGGAGAAGGTAGTGGTAGTTTTTATTAACACTATCACCTCAGAAATATAAAAAAGCCCAAGAGTCTGACTGTGAATTCCTCTGACTGTTGTAGAAGATGGGAGAGAAGGAACGAGAGAGACGAGAGAAACAGATTCAAAAGAAAAGGAAAGAGTACCTGGTGAAGGAACTGGAGGGTCTAATGAAACAGGAAGGTATTAAATGGTTATCATGATCCACACCATTTAAAGGGATAGTTGACCCAAAAATGAAAATTCTGTCATTTACTCACGCTTAAGTTGTTCTTAACCTATATAAGTTTCTTTCTTCTACTGAACACAGAAGATATTTTGAAGGATGTGGGTAACCAAACAGTTGAATGTAGCCATTGACTTCCATAGTTTATTTTTTTTTCCTACTATGGAAGTCGATGACTACCGTAAACTGTCTTTGGTTATCCACATCCTTCAAAATATCTTCTGTTCAGTAGAAGACTATTATATTTTTGCTCAGTAAAAATATGTATTTAAACCATGAACCTTATTTATTAAATTGTTTTTATTTTGCTTAAATTCAACTGTTTATATACAGTGAGGAAAATAAATATTTGAACACCCTGCTATTTTGCAATGTCTCTCACTTAGAAATCATGGAGGGGTCTGAAATTGTCATCGTAGGTCCATGTCCACTGTGAGAGACATAATCTAAAAAAAAAAATCCAGAAATCACAATGTATGATTTTTGAACTATTTATTTGTATGATACAGCTGCAAATAAGTATTTGAACACCTGAGAAAATCAATGTTAATATTTGGTACAGTAGCCTTTGTTTGCAATTACAGAGGTCAAACATTTCCTGTAGTTTTTCACCAGGTTTGCACACACTGCAGGAGGGATTTTGGCCCACTCCTCCACACAGATCTTCTCTAAATCAGTCAGGTTTCTGGCCTGTCGCTGAGAAACACGGAGTTTGAGCTCCCTCCAAAGATTCTCTATTGGGTTTAGGTCTGGAGACTGGCTAGGCCACGCCAGAACCTTGATATGCTTCTTACAGAGCCACTCCTTGGTTATCCTGGCTGTCTGCTTCGGGTCATTGTCATGTTGGAAGACCCAGCCTCGACCCATCTTCAATGCTCTAACTGAGGGAAGGAGGTTGTTCCCCAAAATCTCGCAATACATGGCCATGGTCATCCTCTCCTTAATACAGTGCAGTCGCCCTGTCCCATGTGCAGAAAAACACCCCCAAAGCATGATGCTACCACCCCCATGCTTCACAGTAGGGATGGTGTTCTTGGGATGGTACTCATCATTCTTCTTCCTCCAAACACGTTTAGTGGAATTATGACCAAAAAGTTTTATTTTGGTCTCATCTGACCACATGACTTTCTCCCATGACTCCTCTGGATCATCCAAATGGTCATTGACAAACTTAAGACGGGCCTGGACATGTGCTGGTTTAAGCAGGGGAACCTTCCGTGCCATGCATGATTTCAAACCATGACGTCTTAGTGTATTACCAACAGTAACCTTTGAAACGGTGATCCCAGCTCTTTTCAGGTCATTGACCAGCTCCTCCCGTGTAGTTCTGGGCTGATTTCTCACCTTTCTTAAGCCCAATTTATACTTCTGCGTCGGACCAACGCCGTATCCTCTACGCCGTTAGTAACGCGTTGGTTTTGATTTATACTTCTGCGCTGTTGTCCGCGTCTGTGCAATTACACATGCAGTCGCTAGTAGGCAGTGTCCTCGGGCATGATGGTGTAATCAAGACAACAGCCGAAGAAGAAGCAGCTTGTTGTGTAGAATGTGTACATTCATTGTCGGAGTATCAGCAGCAGGGAGAGAGCGACTTTTCTTGCAGCTTGAGTTGTTGTATCTAATACAAATTAAGCATCTCTAGTTAATAAGTAGAGTTAAATAAGGCGATCTGGTGCTGGAACGCGTTTGTGAAATCATGCAGAGCTCGTGGCCGCTGTTTTCAGTAGCGGTGGCTCGAGCAATCGATTGCTGTTGCGGAGACTTAATTCACGAAATGTACCCTTAAGTGTCCCTGTTCTTGATATACAATTACTGATTAACATCTTTGGTTTTAATGAGAAAATAAATAAACTATACTCAGTGGATCTATGTATTTATTTACTAGCATAAAGAATCGCTGGACTACAAAATATTGTGTTATAGCAGACTTAAGGAACTATCATCCCATTTCTGGACACACACACTTACTTACTTACTTACTTACTTACTTACTTACTTACTTATAGCTGTCCATCGTTTCCGATGATGACGCTTGCTTCGGGGTTGGGGAGGGGATCAACGACATTGCCGCTGGTGCCACTTCTCGTGGGCGTTGAGGCCGATCCTTGACCCGCACACTCGTCCACAGGTGGAGCAAGGGAAACCAAAGGATAGAGGAGCTCCAGTTGCCCTCTGGTGTCTTTGTCTGCGTCTCGCGGCTCTCCGCTGTTGGTTTTTTTCATGGATTTGTGAAACTACTCGGGCACAGGTAACCTGCCAGGCTGATCTATCCTGTGCCAGAGCTTCAAGATGCATGGGATTGATGTTGGAATGCTTTAAAAGTCCCTTGGTGTAGTCCTTATAGCGCTTCTTTTGTCCACCAGCCGCTCGTTTGGCGCCTTGTACTTGACCGTAGAGGATTTGGCGAGGCAAGCGATGGTCCGGCATACGGATGGTATGCCCTATCCATCGTAGGTGTTTCTTAGCCACTGCGGCTTCCATGCAGATAGAATTGGTGCTCTGTAGGATTTCCGCATGTTGGACTCGGTCCATCCAGGAGAGGCCGAGGATCTTCTGAAGGCAGCGGATGTGGAAGGATTGCAAGAGGGTGATGTGTCGGCTGTATGGAGTCCATGTTTCCGCCCCATAAAGCAGGGTGGAGACACACACAGCATTATAAACAGCAACCTTGGTGCTGAGCCTCAGATTTCGATTTTCAAAAACCCTACTACGAAGCCTACTAGAAATGTCAACAGGGTTATTGAGGTTGAGGAGAGTCTCAAAGTGGTTTGCCCAGCGGGTGAGGATCTCATGGCGGTCCTTTAGGAGCGTCGAGCCATCAGCTGAACGAACTGGAGCAATCGCTCTCTTCCTGGGGCCGTAGAGAGTTTTGATGGCATCATAGAAGCCCTGTGAGTTGTTGCAGTCTGCCATACGCTGTATCTCTTCTGCCTTCTTCACCCACCAAGTGTCCTCCATGATCCGGAGGACACACTGGGTTGCAGATCTCGCTGCATTAAAGGTGGCTTTCAAGGTAGGAGATCCAGGGCAGGACAGGAGAGATTTATGGGCATCATGTTTTATTTTTGAGGAGTGTCTGTATCTCAGCCGAATTGCTGTCAAACCAGTCCTGATGATGTTTCCTCGGCTGGCCCATTTCTGGACACACACACACATTTTAACAATTTATTTAAGTCCACTTGAAAGAAATGATTTACAGGGACATAAACATTATAGGTGCAGTCAAATTACATGTACAAAATCATGGCCCAGTGGCACACACAGATCTTCACATCTCTCAGGGGTTATGGGTATAAGTAGCAGCGTCTCCTCCATATGTGGCGGCTGCCTATGATAGCAGACAGGGCACAGTACTTCGCCAGCCGTTTGGCCCTCTTTTTGGGCATCCCAAGTTGTTGAAGCCCTCTTACCACCAGCCTATGTGTGTGTCCTAAGCTGCCGAATATGAACACCAGTAGTCTGCCCCGATAACCGATCTCTGAGATGGTGTTTAAGAGCGGCTGGTATTTAATGACCTTGGTCATAAAGGCTTCCTCCATGCTAGAGTCAAAGGTGCATGCCACCTCCAGAATGAACACCTCACTGAGCTCCTCATTAACCACAGTCACATCTGGTGTGTTAGCAGACAGATGTGAGAAAGCATCAAAGTTACCATTGCCATGCTGGAACATGGATGCTTTTACACTAGAGTGTTTATGTGTTTTTACTGAAGGTGAGAGATGTGTTGATACGTCTCTCACTATAAGGTCCACTATTCTGTCGTGGCGTGCGATGTACATTCCCTTGTAAGCATGGCAGCCATTCAGAATGTGTGGCAGTGTCTCAGTGGTCTGTTCTGTGGTGTGATGTAGACAGTGAGGGACCTGGGTTGCAGGAAACCAGATGGAAAGGTTGAGTCTGGTAGGAAGAACTTGTAATCTAGCTTTTACTGTGAAGGTGACGATGTCCTCACTGAGTGCAGTGTTCTTCAGAAACGAGTGAGAGACAGAGTGATCAGCACAGGAGAGACAGGCCAGTTTCCCCTGAAGGCTCAGTCCAGTCCAGTGATGTTGGTGTAAGTCCAGGAGAGTTCGCCGGGCACCTGTCGATGTTAGCGGGAAGCTGTGGCCACCATATGTGGCTGTTGCCTTGACATAGATCAGGGGATCAGTGATGATATCCTCTGAGACCCTCACAGTCCCAGAGTCAGACCGCGCCCACTCCAGTTCTACTCCAGTTCGGACACAAAGGTCGTTCAGGTCTGGCCAGTCTGACCAGACACCAAAGCCAGCTGAATGGGTGTCCAGTTTCCCACTTGGTTTCCTTTTGAAACCAAGGAAATGAGGCTCTGAGTCCCTGGCCAACGGCACCTTACGTCTCCTGAGGTCCAGGAACAGGGAGGATCGAGCCAGCTCCCTGACGTCTCTGTCATCATTGTCCAGCATGTTCAGAAGGTGGGAAATCCGCATGCTGGTGTAAATCCAGATCACATTTGGTGCTCCCAACCCTCCTTCCCATTGGGGGTGAAAAATAACATCACGGGTGCTATGCGTGTTAAGTCCAAACCACTTTCTCACGAAGCTCACTGTCTTACTGTTCATGTCCATCAGCACTTTCTGCTGGATATGGACATTGGAGAACAGATGTTGTACTTTAGACAGCGCCACCTGTCTGATAGCCTCTAACTTCATGGTCAGAGGCAGTGGACATTTGTCTATCAAGTCCAACCGGGATAGGAACCCTGACCAGATGATGTTTACCTGCTCTTTCCATTCCCCTGCGATTTATTTATTGAACTGAGGGAGGGGTTCTGGCAGACTTATCACAGCGCTTGCAGTCCGCGTAGAACTGACACGTTGTTACATTTTTGGAGAGGTGCGCGTCAGGGTACGGCGTAGGGTACGCGCACATCACACAGCCTACGGCGTAGCTACGGCGTAGCCCTTTCCAGCCTTGTGGAGGTGTACAATTTTGTCTCTAGTGTCTTTGGACAGCTCTTTGGTCTTGGACATGTTAGTTGTTGGATTCTTACTGATTGTATGGGGTGGACAGGTGTCTTTATGCAGCTAACGACCTCAAACAGGTGCATCTAATTTAGGATAATAAATGGAGTGGAGGTGGACATTTTAAAGGCAGACTAACAGGTCTTTGAGGGTCAGAATTCTAGCTGATAGACAGGTGTTCAAATAATTATTTGCAGCTGTATCATACAAATAAATAGTTTAAAAAATCATACATTGTGATTTCTGGATTTTTTTTTTAGATTATGTCTCTCACAGTGGACATGCATCTACGATGACAATTTCAGACCCCTCCATGATTTCTAAGTGGGAGAACTTGCAAAATAGCAGGGTGTTCAAATACTTCTTTTCCTCACCGTATATTATACTTATTTGAAGATATAATACTTCTTATTTGTTAAATACAACTATTTATTTGAGCCATGAACCTTATTATAATATTGTTTTTATTTGGGTTCAACACATGTTTATTTATTTTAACCATTTAAGATTTTTTTTCTTTTGTTCAGTAGCACTATTTATTTATATAAAATAATTCCTATTGAACAATTAGACTCAAAAACATGATGCATCTTTATTGTAGGTAGTGGTGATTTGATCCCAGTGATGGGTTTCTTCTGCCAGCGCTGTGAGGAGTTCTTCGGGGATATGAACAGCGCAGAGAGACATGTAGCAAGTCACAGCCGCAGCGACAGGAACAAGGTGACATTATAAATGCCATTTACCATGGATCATAAATCCGTAATGCAGAACATTGAATTGTGGGGAAAAAACATCAGCCTCTTTTTCATCTTTGCAGACAACAGGTTCGCACGAGCAGCACAAGGATGCTAAGAGACACGGAGACCAGCATCACACATCATCTCACAGACGGGAGAGCCCCTCCAGAAAGTCGACATCCTCACGGGTTCTCCATGAACAAAGGGAACGCAGTCCTGACAGAAAGCGAAACAGAGACGAAAGAAGCCCTACAGATATCAAAGTCAAAAACGAGCCAGAGGGCAAAATCAGTAAGGATGAGAGTAAAGACAAATCCAAAGAGAAAAAGGAAAAAACTGACGATGACAACGATGATGCACAGTCAACAAAGAGTGAGAAGAAGAGAAAGAAGAAAGAGAAGAAATTGAAGAAAAAAGAAAAGAAGAAGAAGAAGGACAAGAAAAAAGCAGAAGCTGATAAAAATTCACCTTAAAACTTAGGGTTTTCTTCTTCTAAGAGCATCAGCTATGTATGAGTTTTTGGATGTTGCGGTAGATTTCAGTCAGCTTTCTTGATGAGACTTCTGTGGTTGAAGGCCTTAGACTGCCTAAAAGTGTTTGTCAATATGTTAATGCTTCCTGTAGATGACACTCCACTTGCATTACGTACAGTACAAGGGCACTTCCCTTCAGAAAACACTTTCGGCATGTAACATTTAAATATGAATTGCCAAATTAAAACTAAGGCCAGAAATTTCTATCCAAATGTGCAGATATTCTGGTAGTAGGCTATGTCCAGCCCAACCTGGGGTTTGTCCCATATGTCATTGTCCTATGAACAGTATTCCATAAGTCATGTTGCAACCGTCTTCTGAAGAATTCACCTTCGGTTCTTGGTTCGAAAAATAAATAAATGTTTTTTGGGTTAAAGGTTGGTCAGTGTTGTTGCTGTTTGTTTTATAACCTTCAAGCTAATGCTCTAGTTGATAAATTGTTACTTTTTTGTTCGTTTGTTCTACTTATATTTTCTTGGTTAATTTGATGTGTTTTTCTTTAACACAAAAGCTTTATGTAGAATATGTAAATTTGAAATGTCATTTTGTTTTATGGCTTTAAGACCAACTATTTGCTAATGAACTCAAAGCTGACGAATTCACTTTTAGCTGATATATCCATTTAAAACTCAGTTTTTTCCCCTCTGAAAAAAAAAGAAGTCCAAAATATTGATGACTCTACACAATCATCTTTTGTTCTAGAAACAAAACAAGGGGCTTTTGAGAGGTGTTTTTGTTTTTGAAGCTGAATGTCTTTTAACTTGAGCACCACACTTTTATAACACTGTTGCGTGCGAGACTGCAAAAGATGCAAGACATGAAAAGATCTCTGTCTAGCACATTTTCATGGCAAAACCTTGGGAAAGCAGCACGATGGAATCCACTGCATAATTCTGTACAAAGCTAAAAGGAGAATTCACATTTTCTTTAGCAGATGTTTCATTAAATTTAATGTTTAAAAACAAGGAATTGAGACCACGAACCATAAACCTCATTCAAGTAGCAAATTTTAAAATACATTTTCCAATGATTTGCAAATGGCACTCCTCAAAGACATGTTGACCCCACGTTTTGGTTTGCACCTTCTATTAAACTTCTATGTAACATTACAATTTATAAGATGCTCTAAATGTAAAAAAAAAAAAAAAAACAGACAGAAAGGAAGACAGCAGGTCTCCAATACTGAGATTTTTTTCCACATCTACACTAGAGCCCTCACACCAGAAATGTACATTAACAACTGTTATGTAACAAAACTGTACAACAGTGAGGAAGATTTTTAAAAAAAGCAAGAGAAATGATCCTTAAATTAAAAACAGACATTAAATAACTGAACAAAAAATAATCTGGAAATGTCAAGGTTCATTCATTGGAGTGTAGTAGAAGGTGCAGAAGTTGAAAGTTGATCTCTTGTTTGCTGCTGGTTGGTTAGTGTGTGTACATGTGTTATATAAGTGTGCTCAAACCTTTTATTTAAATTAATATAGCTGAATTTGTTTATATATATAAGTGAAGCATCAAATCTGGAGTGCTAATATATGACAGCACCTGTAGATACTGTTACATAAACTTCTATCAATTTTGGCTCCATGCCTGTGTTTTAGAGACATTGAGGATGGATAGAGTTCAATGGCTCCATGTCTGCTGTCATAGGCAAATATGTTAGCACGCAGGCTGAATTCAGATAGACAGAGAGAAACAGCCGAACAAACACATTAATGACAGATTTGGTATGTGCTAATAAAAGGCTACTGCAGGTTTATGTTGACTGTGTTTAACCGCTGGTTCACTTCAACCAGAAAGGGAGTGTTCAAATCATGTGGTGCCGACCTGTGTGTGTGTGTATGTGTGTAAACTCTTCTGATTAGTTAGTTTTCTTACAGTCACAACATTACAAAAGTAACATTGACAAAGTTGGCACATTATATGGTCACCTGACTCCCATTTCTCTTAATCTCAGGCTCATTCTTACACAAACATATGCACAAACACGCTCACAAGCGCAAGCGAAGACACATTCCCTTCCGCAGGACAGGTCCATTATGAGATTCTTCAAACAGGACAGTCAGCACATCGGGGCTGAGCTTGAGCTGTCCCTCAGACATTTGGGTCCTCCTCAGGCACACTGCAGAGGTCAAAGTGCAGAGTCTCAGAAACATCATCTCTTCCTCTGGGGGAGAGTCAGCTATTAGCTTCTTAAGGCAGGACTGTTGCTGCTGCTGCTTTTGTCAGTCTCTTTGAGTCCATCTTTCATCAGAGCGGCGAAGACCTGCAGGAGGAAGAAAGTGAGGAGGCCCACTGAAATTTCTTCAACATTTGACTCTTTTCTGTCATTCATTTTTATTTTATGAAAAATCACATAAAAATGACGGATACTTTTTAAAAAATTTGTATGAATGATTAATAAAATCAGATGAAGGCATAAGAACGACAATGACTAAAACTATGATAATCACCATCTCAATATTTATATAAAATATATGAGCAGTATTAATTAAAAGTAAATTGTCTCACGGTTGCAGCTGCATTTCCAGTAATTTCCCCCTTAAAGTTTAATTTAAAAGTGCTCCTATTAGCTATTGTAAAGGTTCCTAATTTTGTTTTGGAGGTCTCCTACATGCATTCAAGGTCAAAAAAACACTTTCATTTTCTCCCAATAGGCATTGGAGCATCACCTCTTTTCTAGTGTGTGAAATGGTTCGATAAAGGAAACCACTCCTTTCAGAGTGCCTGCTCTGATTGGTCAGATGGCCCAGTCTGTTGTGATTGGTCTACCACTTAAAGCGGAAACAAAACACCCATTACCATAACTACATTTTAGCTCCAGAGGCTTCCTCGGGGCTTAATATACAGTGATAGCATCGGTTTTAACAAATAAATTGCAGACCGAGTCCTCATTCTTTAGAAGTGCAAGCAAAGTGGATTTGCTTTCACACAGCAAAAAACACACAACTTTTTGCAGTCTCAGCCAAAACAACAGTGTTTGAGGACGGGTCAAATTAGACGTTGTTTGCGGGCAGCCAATGAAGAACATAGGCTGGCATTGTGCAAATATGTTACAAACCTACATACGTTCATGCAGGAAGTAAGGCTGGAATTACAGAGGACTCTTTCAGGCAGTTCAGAATCCATTCTTTCTTTTGGGAGACTTTATTTGTCGTGCACTTTGTAAGTTCTGCAAAGTTTCCAAGATCATTCACAAACAGCTATACTACACAGCATGAAAGGACATATCCAAAAAAAGCATAATAGGGGCACTTTAATTGAATTTTCAAATATCACTTTTTACTTTTCAAATGATCCAAAAAGTATTATTTAACTGTGCATATTTAAGATGCATAAAATGCTAGTTGTGTAATTAGACTTGTCAAGACAAAACAGGTGGCCGGTTTATTCCAAAAATGTTCACAATGTCATTTCCACCATTGTGTGTTTTTCTCACCTGGCTCCACCGGCGGTTGTTACTGATCATCTGTGTGTTTGCGATGCAGGAGAAGAGTGTGTGTGCAGGAGTGTTTTCAGGCAGCCGGGAAAGGAACTGTGCACTATGGATGAAATCCATCTGCAGTAGAACATCCTGGTACAGCCTCAGAATTCCCAGACCTGTCCGGAATAACGCCTCCTCTCCATCTCGGCAAAACACATCCCAAACACGACATGCCACATCCAGCGGCAATGACTTACTGTACAGAGTGAAGATCCTGAGAGCATGACAGATAAAAAGGGTAAGAGAATTCTGCTTGAAGAAGTGGTGCCTACCATACTCACATCAGTAAGTCTGGATTTTTGCAGATGAAAATGTAAGGAATTTAACAATTGGAGTTTCTACAAGGTTCCATTGACAATTGTTTTAGCAGTTTTGAGGAAGAAATATTTGGAAAAAAGAAAGCCATTTTTACAGACTTTTTAGAGGTAAAAAATGAAATTAAATAATTGGCCTTTACTCTACCGTTCCAAAGTTTGTGGTTGGAATAAAAAAAAAAAAAAAGTACTTTTATGAAATATTACATTTTCAAATCAACTATTTTCAATTTGAATATATTTTAAAACAATTGATTCCTGTGATGGCAAAGTATTTCAGACATTACACAAGTATTTACTCTCACTTACAATCAATTAAATGCATCCTTGAATAGAAGAAAGAAAAAACACTTTTGAACGGTTGTGTAAGCAAACAAACAATTTGGTAAAATATGAATCATGCATTTAAAAAAAAAAAAAAATACAGACAAATCTCACAATGTTTATCTTTAACTACTTGACTAACTTAAGTACAACATTTGTACGGTGTGCTAAAAAGAATCATTCGTTTAGGAAAAAGAGTCAATTGTTTAGGAATGAGACTGCACAATTTGTTTCTGATTCTTAGTTCCCAACCAGACTCAGCCACCAGATTCTAGCCTAGTACCTCCTTTGCATGAGGGAATATAAATGAATTTCCCTTCATGTGAGAGAACATAAAAGCAGCCCTAAGGGGGCGATAAAGAGTTACTGCAGGAAAACATTATGCTCTCCTCTGATTTCAAAACAAGGAACCAAAACACAGAAAGGAACGAATAAGAACAGCAGGAAGAGAGATTTTAAGAGCAGATTTACCAGTCTATGAGGTAAAAGTCAGGCGTCAAGCTGTTGTTCTGAAAGTGCTGGAATAGTTTGGGAAGGTTCTCTTCAAAAAACACCTCAAACGCTGCAAAATACTTCAGCATCTTGGGAAGAAAACAAAATATCAATTCAGAACAAAGCACAACTTAACACAAAAACACAAGTGTGTAAGATAAGAGGAATGTTCGTCAGTAGATTACGACTTTTGGGAGTTCTTGGCTCAGAGTTTCACTCAAGAGTTTGTCTGGCAAATGAAATCTCTATAAATGGGTCAACAGATGGTCGGAATAAATGCTGACTGCAAACGCAGACACAACGCCCCCTCTATTTTAAGAGCAAATGTGGGTGCTGTAGAAGGTCTACCACAAGTAAGTTTGATTAAGAGCTTGTGCATGTGAGTACCAGGTCATGGTCCACTCTGAAGAAGGCCATTTGGCATGGTTTGTTAAGGAGGTTGGCAAAGGCAATGAAGGCATCGGCTTCCTCCAAATTCAGAATGAGAACAGCAGCAATGAAAGACATCCCCTGAACCTAAAACAAGCCACATACATGTCAAACTCTCCATGAAGGACATTCCTGAACAAGGATGGTTCATCCATGTCAACTAGGAAGATACTTACATAGCCTACATCAGGTCTATAACAGGTGTATGCCCCCAACACACTGTGCAATATATCATGATATGGTCCACCCTGATGAACAGAGAGGCACAAATAAGTCATAATGGAAACAAAATAAAAACAGACAAACCAAAACAAAAAAAGACACATGTACTTACCTTCTGGAAAATATATAGAGAGGGAAAAGTTCTGGAAATATCCAGCTTGATTAAATCCAGACTGGACTCTCTGTCTGCCAGTGACACGCCACAATCTAATCAATTAAACCAGATGGAGTCATCAATCAGACTAGGGCTGTTTGAAAGCTTAAATTCAATATTTTTCAGCCTTTTAACAAAATCCAATCTTTATGGATTTACTCTGAAATGGCTTAAAGGATGCTTTTTTGACGCTTTAGACAGGAGCTTCTGCTAAAAGAATAAATTCAACAAAGGTAATGAATAAATGTTCTTTCCTCCATCAGAGAAACTAAATAGCCACTGTGGATTGTAATAAAGTAATATTTAGATACAAAACAGCAATATTTAGCTACATATCTAAATATCAGATTTTTTTTAATGCATTTTAAAGTCTCTTATGCTCCCCCAGTCTGCATTCGTTTAATTAAAAAAGGTAATATTGTGGAATAAATCGGTTTTCTATTTTAATATATTTTAAAATGTAATTCATTCCAGTGTCACACTATCCTTCAGAAATTATTGTAATATGTTTATTTGGTGCTCAAGAAACATTTCTTATTATAATCAACAGTTGTGCTGCTTAATATGCTTGGGGAAACGGGGAAACTGATGAATAGAATCGTTTATTTTAATTGGATATCTTTTGTATCACTATAAATGTCCTTGCTGTCACTTTTAATCAATGTAATGCATCCTTCCTGTATAAAAGAATTAGTTTCTTTTTTTAAATTTTAACTTCTGATGAAAATCAAGTTTTTAGTGTTGTTTTATGTCTATATGGAGTTTTTAATATGCTTTAAGACAAACCATGTTCAAATTCACAAGCCAACACCATTGCTGAGTATTTTCTCCTTAAAACTCCTTAAACCGAGACTGAAATCGCTGGTGTTTCTTACGTCACAAACTACCTTGTAACCAATCACGTTAATGTGCGGGCAGGCTTTAGCATATCATTAAAGGGTTAGTTCACCCAAAAAAAAAAATTAGCCCGTGATTTACTCACCCCTCAAGTCATCCTAGGTGTATATGACATTCTTCTTTCAGACAAATAAAATCGGAGTTATATGGCCTTCCGAAGCGGAGTGGCACGTTTGTGTAAGAAAAGTATCCATATTTAAAACTTTATAGACTAAAATAGCTAACTTCCGGCGGATTGCCGTACAAATCGATTTACGACAAAAGAGTAACCCTTAATCCTTGAAACATGCGTATTGACGAACGCAGAAGCGCAGAGAATAGAGCAAAACAAAATGTAGCATCGGGGGTTACTCTTAGCGCAAGCCGACTCGCGCACTACTGACCGCCGGAAGCTAGTTATTTTAGTCTATAAAGTTTTAAATATGGATATTTTTCTTACACAAACGTGCCACTTCACTTCAAAAGGCCTTTTTTAACACCCGGAGCTGCGTGTAGCAGTTATATGATGGATAGATGCACTTCTATGGATTTAAAAAACGACCCATCAAGTCAAAGCCATTATAATACTTGGATTAGCCAGGACTTTTTTAATAGAACTCCGATTTTAGTCGTCTGAAAGAAGAATGTGATACATACACCTAGGATGACTTGAGTGTGAGCAAAGTATGGGCAAATTAACTATGCTGTGAATCAGGGGAGTCTCAAGAGAACCCATGTTATCCTGGTATATTTTTCTGCTGATATGAAAAATCAGGCACTTTTAGCAATATAGCAGGTGAATTATATATATGGTGTATATTAAGATGTTATGATGACCTCCACTGACGTTCTATGATGTTCAAAGTGTTTCTAAGGATGATGATTTTTAGAAGGCAGCTGTCTGACTCTGAGACAGCGGACGGGAACAGGGTGTGTGTAACATTAGCAACACATTATTTGCTGTTGGATAATATAGTCTTATCATATTAATTACCGCTATGTGTCCGACGTTGTAAAGAGCGATACCATTGTGCAGCGTTTATCACAGTAAAGTGGCGTGAGTGAGTGGAGGCGGGGCTAATTTGCAAAACATCTTCATGGATCTGCGTATACTTAACGAAGATTAAGTTTTTTTTTTACAGGAAAAAGCTTTTAAATGTGTCATTTTGGTGATCAAAGATGAGTTTTAAGGGATAAAATTATTGACTACAATATAACTTTAAATATCTTTGTCTTAATGTTGTCATACTTGCAAATCTTTTCAATTGATTTACTGGCCAAAAAAGGCATAAAAATATTCATGGTATTCGCTTAAATTACAGAAAAATTATCATGAATATGTTGCTGTAAATATTCATTGTATCGTCCAGTCCCAAGTCAGAGGAGAAAAGGCATGTTATTATTTAGTTTATGACTTCATGTTATGCAATTCAATGTGAACAAAACACTCTTATTCACCTCAATCTGGTTTCACTTTCAAGGATAAGATTTTTTAGTTATGCAATTTTTGGACATAGTTAAGTTTTCAGACAGGTTAGTGAAGGGAAAAATCTTCTTCATCTTATTGATTTGACTGCACTGATACGATCGGATGAGAACTGAAATGAGCTGGATGATAACATCACTGTTTTCTGCAGAGCTGCTCTATAGATGAACTGAACTCATTCCACAATTGTTGAGCTTTACAGTTATTGAACCAAACTGAATCAACACAGAACTGTTTTCAACTGAATAATGACTATTTACTAATGTCTTTTTGGAGTCGTTTTACAGCCCAAATGAATTCAGTTTGCATCATTGAATCCTTATATTTCTGTAAAGCTGCTTTAAAACAATCTGTATTGAATAGAGCACTATATAAATAAAGGTGACTTGACGTGATAGTGTCAACAAACACAGACCTTCATTGTCATTAACTGAACTCATCTCATTGAAGCTCCGCCACTTCTCTTTGGCTCTGGACAGGAAGATCTCATACAGTTCTAAAACACACACACAAACACACAATCACAATTGATGTGACCAAAGCAACAGCTGCTTCCTTGTCAACACAGTTCATCTGGACACAATCTGTGTTTGTTTGCGTCAGATTGATTTTACGCAGAGCCAGAGGGCCACAGATGATCAAGACTAACCCAATGTGAGGAGTGCAGCAGTTGCCATAGTTACCTGGGGTGATGTTGAGCTCATTCCCGATGGCGAGGCTCCAGACTTTCCCGCGGACGCTAGGCGGGACGCCCTGCCACCAGAGGTCACGTACACGCCGTGTGTTACGCCTTCATCATGGCAACAGAGCACATCATTACAAGACATAAATAAATCCACTTGCTGGACAGATGTATAGATAAGACACTTACATGCTTTCCCAATTAGGCAAGACTTCTGTGTTCCAGATCACCATGGCATTGGCGATGTTCTCCTCCTGTCTGTATCGCTCCTTCATTTGTCGTTTTTTCTTCTGTGCCTCTTTCATCTCTAAGTAAAATAAGAAAAAGTGTTTGTCTGCCTGTGAATAGGTAGCAAGTAGCAACAGCAATGCAACAATTTGTCTTTGCGTGAAGTGCTAAAATACAACACTTCACACACTAACCAAGTGTCAAACACACTTACTATAGCAAACACGATCTAATGAGAATCTGGACAAAGACACACACGTCACTCACCCCTTCTCTTGGCCCCTGCAACCATCTCACTGTATTCCTGCCGGTGTCTCTGAGATTCCTCTTCTGATTTAGCTGGCAGGTTTCTAAAAAAAAAACTAATAGTTCTTGAAGCTGCATAAACATAAGTACCCTCCACCCAAATATACATGACCATTCAAACGTCTCTTATGTTCACCAAGCACATAAATACAGTAAAAACAAAAAAATCACTATGTTTTTTGCTCAAGAAACAAATTATTATTAATGTTGAAAACAGCTGTGCTGCCTAAAATTTTTGTGGAAATCAAGATACATATTTTTAAAGATTCTTTGATGAATAAAAAGTTCAAAAGAACAGCATTTTATATGCAAAACAATTTTTTTTAATCAATTGAATGCATCCTTACTTTGAGCTTTCGTGCGTGTGTGTATATATACACATATCATGTATGCATATATGTATAGCTTTCTATTGTTGAAGCTGCGTAAAGTATGTAATTTCTGAATATGTAGGTATATCTTTGCTTCAGAAAATTATTTCCTCTCATTGAGTATGTTATCTGAAATGCAAAGTAACTACATACCAGCTAATTTCAGTTCACAAGCTCCCAAGGTACAACCAGATGAAAACTAATTCTTACCTCAGGTGTGAATTCTGCCAGGTCACGGCTAACTGAGTCTCACACTAACTATATAGAAAGTCAATGTTATACACACAGCACATACTATTCTACTACATACTGTAAGAATTTTGTAATTAAAAAAACTGCTCTTCAGACTTCAGACACACATTTGGTGTGACGGCTTGTGTTTCGCTAACAATGGCCAGGGAATTTGAGTAAATATTTGATTAAATGGAAGCTTGAAGCCCTTGAAGCAGTGCATTATGGAAGCTGTAGTTCACGTTTCAGACTTACGCAGGTCTGTCTTCCAAAATAAGAGCGGTGGTGGACAAAGGCTCAAACTCCAGATTCTTGCGTCTCATTGGCTGAGGGTGAGGGGCTGGTCCTGTGGCATGTCCCGCCCTGGACTCATACTCCTTGAAAAAAAGGCAAGAAGAGCAGTCATTATGAGATTACAGCAGATCTGTGTCTACAATTTCTAAGCTGCCACATGCATCCGGAGGAGACATGAAGGGAAAAAGAATTCCATCACAAGATTCCCACATGCTATGAGTGAAGGGCCCAAAGGCAATGGCCTTAATGTTAAAACCATATTATAACTGAACCATGTGCATTTACTAGTCAGTGTGTGACACAGTTTTCTGCCTAAGAAGCCAACAGCTGACCAGCATGACTCCGATTCAAGATCAACCAGAGAATCAATACATTTACATTCGCAGTTATAATCAAGTTACAGTAGGTTGTCGTAGTCAAGCTACTGTTTGAGTATACATGACAACACATAATTGAATATTTGAAGTAGAGCCCAACAGATATATCGGCGGGCCGATAGGCATTTTCCAAACTATCGGTATTTGCATTTATGATGGCCGATAAATTAAAAAAAAATAAATAAATAATAAAAACGGATGAAAACACCGCTCAACCACAAAATGTGGCGAGCTAAAGAGTGTTCAGCACCATAGGAAATATTTATGAGGATAGGCGAAGCTCTTTGAAAGGAGAGAATGCAGAAAAACTTTGCTTCTTTGCCTCTGCTGGACTGGAGCTATTAAGTGAAGTGACGTGTGGCCAAGTATGGTGACCCATATTTATTTTTAAACTGCATTATCATATTATTTTAGAGAGACTGAGGTATCATGAATAACTACAAATAACTAATGTAAGTGAAATTTGTTTACGTTTTCTTTTTATACATACATACATACACATACATATATATATATATATATATATATATATATATATATATATATATATATATATAGGCCGGTATATCAGAATATCAGATTTTTAAATCACCAAATATTTGTATCGGCATCGGCCTTAAAAATCCTTTATCGGTCGGGCTCTAATTTGAAGTAATAAAATATACTGACTTTCAGAGCAATTGCACAACACCGAGGCCAATTGTAGTTCGATTAACGTGTATAAATACTGGAATGAAGCCATACTACAAACACATTTACTCAGGCTTTGCAAAAAAAAAAAAAAAAAACATTTTACCAGCTGGTAATTATTACCAGCTTTATGATGGAAGACATTACATGGCACTGATTTAAAATATAGACAAGGTCAGTGCAGTACACAATTCTGTTAACATAAAATGTTTAGCTCTTATATGTACTTTTGAAACAATTAAGTACCAACATTAATTTAAGGAGACTGAAAGGATCTGAAATAAAAGATAGGATTTTTTAAGAGACAAGCCTCAGTGTGCGAGTTTAATTGGAGGTCTCTCTCTCACTGGAATACAGAGAGACACCTGCAGAGTGCAGAGGGTGAATTGAGCGCAAATCCAGAGTTGAACAACACAGGCTCAGTCATCACTTACTGAAGGGGAAGAGTAAAGACAGCTGCACACACACACACACGCACAAAGCCCACGCCTGCCCCACACACACTTGTCTCTCCTGGCTGACCCACAAAATTACGCACAGTTTCCAGCAGCAATTTCAATCCTTTGATATTTCACAGACACGGTCTTTCTCTGTTTCTCTTCCTATTCATCCTTCCTCTTTTACCTTCTCTCTCTTCTGCTAGTACCACTGTCCCTTGCTACCTTTTCTCTAAACAAATATGATTATTAAATTCAGCATTTCTAGTCACAGAAACAGAGATACTTATTTATCCATATATACAAGTATTAATTTCCTTCAGAAAAGAGAAAGAAAATTATATATAATATATATAAAATTGTATATATAATTAAATGGAATATAATATATTTTACTGACCCCAAGTTATTTATTTATTTATATCTATATCTATATATAGAACTTGGGGTCAGTAAGATTTTTTTTCTAAATTAAATTAATACTTTTACTCAGCAAGGATGCAATACAATGATCAATACAGTAAAGTGACAGTAAATACATTACAAAATGTATTATTTTAAATACTGTTGTATTAACTTTCTATTTCAAGTATACATTTACTTTTCTAATCAGCATATTAGAATGATTTCTGAAGGATCACCGAAGACTGGAGTAATAATTGTATTTTCAGCAGCCTTGCCACCACAGCAATAAATTAATTATGTTAAAATAGATTTAATAATTAGAAAACTGTTATTTTAAAATTGTAATAATATTTCACAATATTGCTTTTCTTATTGCTGAATTTTCATCAAATAAATTTCTCACTTAAAATGCTAAAAGTTGAATTTAGGCATCATTACATTATAATGTTAATTATCATGTAAATTATATTAATTTTGATCAATATTACCAAAATGGTGCAATATTGACTGATACCAACACTTTTTTAAAAAGAAAAAAAAAATTCACATTTTTGGGAATAGCCTACCATTCATTTAAACCGCCTCTCTTACCTGCTGGATGCTTCCAGTGTCTTTCGGAGGGTCGTCCCGCAGTGGAATTTTCCCAAACAGCTTCCATCCTGGAGCACTCTGGGATGCTGCGGTCCATGACTCCTTGGGCTTCCAGGAAAATAAACTCCTTTGAAGACAGACAGACAGGACCAAAAGTGTGAATATATCCAAAACATAAGTTTGTCATAAGATCTCAGAGAGAGATCCCCGAAGAGTCTTCATAGTCAAAATATGACAAACATTCATATTCAAACTCATTAAATTCAGACTATGGCTACAGGGAATTAAGATCTTGAACAGCTCAGCAGAGCAGGTCTCAGGGTTTAATGCGGTTAATACGGGGGATTTCAATGCGCTCACGGTGATGCAGAAGCACCAGCATCCTGCAAATAAAGCCTTGAGTCACAGTCACAGGCGCCCTTTACATAAACACACAGATATGAGCAGGCCCTGCTGTGGGGATGAGCTCATTAAATCTTTGAGCATGCTATCCGATGGGACAATCAATCTAATGCCGTCTTAATTACATAATAAAGCCATTGAGGCAGGTCAATACTGTCCTGAGAGATACGAATAGGATAAAAAACACAATAGAGGGAGACAGACAAAGAGAAAGTGTGACAAAGGATGATATGGTATGTTACAGTGGGAAAGGAGAAGTTTGTTCCTCCAAAATAGGGAACTGAAGACACATTGTGAGCAGAAACAAGGTCAAGGCAGCAGAACACCATGAAGCCCAACTCATAAAAGCTGACATTAAAATTCCTCAGTGTACGTGTGTGTGTTTGAATGTGTTTTTTTTTCCAGGCTAAAGTCTATGAAGTTCTTTGTAGAGACCAAAGCTCCCAGGAAGAGGACTCTGAGGCACGTTCAACCTAAACATAATGGAAATGGAGCAGATGCAAGTCTAACATGCAGGCCGACGTCCTTCGATTCGGTTCTGATGCAGCATTTTTACTAAGACAAAGATAACAAAATGTTATTTTAAATTGGATTTGACTTTGATAAAACTCCTTCTCTCGATCAAACATTTAAAAACATAACACAAGAAGTGTGTTTAAAGTAAACAGCACACCTCAGACCTTCTGTGATGAAGCATGATGTCAATGAAGAGAGAAACCATAAGTGGTAGTCAAAGCCTGTCACTCATTACCTGATCATGAGTGCAACAGTGTGACTCCTGCTCTGAAACCATACAGAGCTTCCTCGCAGACAGTTCAACACTTCAAATAAAGCATGTAAAAATATTTATGTAAAGATGCGATAAAAAATTTCATTTTTTAAATATATATTAAAAAAGTATATAAATAAAATGCAGAAAAACTCAAATCTGAAGCCTCTAGTTTCAGCCAATACATATCAATACATTATTATGTAGAGTATGAAATATAGCTAGAAGTAAAATGATAAAGTAGGCTAACTCTTTTAAAGAATTATATTTTTGACAATATAGTGCCATCACTCAATTTGCACTAGATGATTTAATAAAAGTTATTTAAAATCTAAAAATAGCTGAAAACATCCTATATCAGACAATAAATAGACTACTGTTAAAAAATGTGGTGATTTTTTTTTTTAAAGAAATTAGTAATTTTATTAGCAAGGATGCATTAAATTGATCAAAAGTAACGGTAATGGCCGCAATGTTGCAAAAAGATTTCCATTTCAAATAAATGCTGTTCTTTTGGACTTTCTATTTATCAAATAATCCTGAAAGAACAAAAAATATTAATGAGCACAAACTATTTTCAACATTGATAATAATTAGAAATGTTTTTTGGACACAAAATCAGTATATTAGAATGATTTCTGAAGGATCATGTGACACTTGGAGACTGGAGTAATGATGCTGAAAAGTCGCTTTGCCATCACAAATTACAAAAAAGATATTAAAATAGAAAAGTTAATTAAAATTGTAATAATATTTCACAATATTACTGTTTTACCATCATTTTGATCAAATAAATGCAGCCTTGGTGAGCATAAGATAAAATAAAAATATTACCAGCAACAACACATTTTTGATTGTATAATCAAATAAATAAATAAAATAAAAAACACAAAAATCAACCAATAACTCATATCCTGTCCTGTAAATTAAGTGGGGTTTTTTAAGCTTTAAGGAAATAGAAATCTGTTTAGTCATCTAAATGTGTCAGCTGTAAAAAAAAAAGACAAAAAGAGGTTTACTGCAACTCAAGAGACACTTGTTTGCACACAACTGACATCTACCTGGTCAAGAACTCAGCAATGCCGTGTCTCTTAGCGCCAAGTGTCTGGTCAGATGAGGGATCAGGGTCAGCGGCTACCCTGTCTGGAGCGCTCTGCCGCCGACCGCCAGAGCCGAGACATTCATCCACACCGCCCTCTGCTCCAAAATACCCATCATCCACGGGGCTCAAAGGAGTGGCATCACAGCTTAGGGAGACTGTGTGACCGGCGTTGGTCCGGAGGCTCTGCGGCCTGAGCGGCGGGGCCGAGTCACTGCAATCCTCCTCTGGGCTCGGCTCTGTCTCGGTGTAATCACTGGTGTTTTCTGCCAGGGGAGACAAGGACAGCTTGGCACTGAGCTCTGACAGGGTGTCCGCAGGATCCGGGTCACAGGGCCGGGCCTCCTCCGAGCTCTCGGTGCTGGCTCGACTGATCCTTTCACATGACCTCCCAGTGGAGAGGACACTGTCGCTTTGATGAACAAAGACGCGGCTTTCTGGAGCAGAAAGACCACCCAAGGCTCCAAAGGGGACTTGTGACAGGGTGTCATAACTGTTCACAATCAATAACCCCCCATTGCCAACTTTCACACCTCTGTCTAAAGCAGACACCTTCCTGTTCAATCCTTTTGCATGTGCATAATCCAAACACCTTAAATGAGTCTGATCAATGTGTTCATGGGCAACATCTCCATTAGGCATCTTCATATCCGGCGAGCTTTTACCCACACATGACACTGCAGACCTCAGCTGGGAATTTAAATAACCCTTGTCGGAGTTTTCCACGCACTCGGGCTCGGAAGTCCCTGTAACCCGATTCGGGCAGGACAGGGTTCCCCCCTCTCCTCCTCCATCCGGACACACCATATCCACCTCCAGCTCTTCGGGAAACCCGTTTAATACTCCGGCCCTGCATCCCACCTCAAATGAGGATATAGTCGGCAGCCCAGCAGCACTGCCCGGATGCGCGTATGCCGAACGGTAAACAGAACCCTCCCGTGCTCTCTCGGGGTTTGAAACGCAAATGCGTGCTTTGTACTCATCCCGATTGTCGTTGACATCGATGGACGGTGCGAGTCCTGGCTCGTCAGCATCCTCGACTCTTTCCATCTCACTGGAGGTGTCGGTGGTTCAGAAAGGCAGATGAAGCCCTGCTGCAGCGGCGGCGCCCCGGTTCGGCTGGGCTGTGTGCAAAACAAGCTCTCATCTTATGTACCCCACCGATTCTGCCAGTCCAGTACATTCATGACATTGCGCCCCCGTAGCCTTTAGCGTTAAGGATGGAGAGTAAAGCCACGATTGGCTGTTGTTTATACACATTTTGATCCACGTCCAGCGTAGTCGCTGATAGAGGCCATTTTGAATGTGGTGTCGGCGTGTCTCTCCCAAGCAAAAGGTTGGAAGTGGGATTTACAGGAGTTAACGCGACATCCACCGGACAGTTGGAGCAACTGCAGGACACTCCGCATTTACAATGCAGCATTCAACATATTATTTGAGCCAGCATAAAAACATCTCAAATAATTACATAGGGGTGAATTCAGGGTGATTGGACTTTTGCCATTGAGATGACTTGGAAAAAGTATTCAAGTCATCTCAATGGCAAAAAGTGTCCCAATCACCCTGAATTCACCCTAAATATTCTATACAGTATTGTATAGTAAGGATATCTATCTATCTATCTATCTATCTATCTATCTATCTATCTATCTATCTATCTATCTATCTATCTATCTATCTATCTATCTATCTATCTATCTATCTATCTATCTATCTATCTATCTATCTATCTGTCTATCTGTCTGTCTGTCTGTCTGTCTGTCTGTCTGTCTGTCTGTCTATAAAAAGTCAAAATGACCACAAGAGGGCGTCAATGCGCCACCCTTATGGGTTTAGGGATTTATTAGACCACTAGGCTATGTAATAAACCAATAATAATAAAAACAACAACATGTAGGCCTATTTGTAGTTTTAAAATTTGATAAACACTTATAATGTAGCCTATGTTTGGGATTTAAAAAAATTTATATAAATGCTCTGGGGCCTTTTTCAATAAGGAGGTTCAACCAGCTCTGAGTTTAAACTTGAACTCTGAGTTTTGGGTTTCAGAACAGCTGAATTGATCTTTGAGTAGACTGACCCTGAGTTAACTGCCTGCACCACGACTATGAAAAGCCATGATCCATGGAGCTCCCGAATTAGGATTCACCATGGCAACAGCACCCAACAAAAAATAATTAAAGTTTAATTCTTAATCATTGTTATAATAATATCAGAGGTGAAAACTGGCAGAACGGCAAGTTATTGAACTAATATTCATTTTCATGCATCCCAGAGGCAAAAAAAGAAAGAAGAAAAATAATGTGGTAACAGCTAAAAACTAAGTATAAAAACATATTTCAATCAGGTAAATCTTTAAGCAAAGGTTCATGTGTGTTGTTTCATGACTTTACAAACATTTGACATATTAAATAAATATCATTCAAGTCTTTTTCAATGTGCAGCAGCTTTTTCCTCATAGTCTAATGCTCTTTTCACATAATGTTTTATAATCCAACCTGTTACATTTCTGAATCTGAATTCATTAGAATGAATTTAACATTTGACCTACTCAGCCAACAGCAAGAAGGCAGAGGCTCACAGAATGAGGGGAGGACATGCACCAGCACCACTGACAGAAAGGAGATGGAGGAAGAATGAATATATAGAAAATCAAACAGGAAAAAAAGAACTGATGCTTTTGTATTTATAAAGTTGACCAAATAAATTGTGAGTAATATGTGTTTATTTAACACCTGTGGTGTATGGCTTATTTCAGAATACCCTTCCATCTTGTATACTTCCATTCCATATAGTAATCTGCTTTATTTTCGGAAGGTACGATTGGAATATGCATCCAACCACATTGGAAATCCTAAAGGAAATTCCAGAGGTTGCAGCAAGATATCAAGTGAACATCATTTAATCTGATTTCTACACCACTGACCTGCAATCCTGTGAAACTCATCTTTGATGCTCTCATTGGTTTGTGCCCATAACAACACAAACATATTCAGAAAGAGCTCACGTGAGAGTGAGGCAAACTTTTCTTTACCTCTCTGCATACAGCGGCCTTACTATGCTCTGCATCCCTGATATTATATAGAAAACTATCATTAAAACATGGTACTGCTCAAATAAATATGCATGTATATAGCAATAGCGAGCAAAAAATCCTCTCCTGACATGATTGTAGCCTCCTCATCTACAGGATGCTATTTTTGTCACTTTTACGGTGTCCTCTTGATGAAAATATGTGCAGTGAATGAATGTACCTGCAATGCAAAAAATGCATTTATTTTGTCTTGTAATTTCCAGTCAAAATATATAAATATTCTTACATAAGAGAAAATACATACACTCTAAAAAACAAAAGGTTCTATATGGCACCAAAAATGGTTCTTATTTGTGCAGCATGAATGAAGTGTTTAAACACTGGCGCTTTATAAAGGGGGAGGAGACCGAAAGAAACTTTGGGTTTACCGAAGAAAACCTGCTCCCGACCCACTGAAAAAACAGGAAAACACATGTTGTCCAATTTACTTAATCGTATTATTTGTGATCTACGCAACAAATTTGTGTTTCTCTTCTAAACATGATTTCATTGCTTTCGATTAATGTAATTCTCTAAAATGTGCAATCTACTAGATTAAATTATTTGGGGTGAATGTGAAACAATTAAGTACTCGAAAATGATTTTGCTGAAACTGTAGTTCCCAGAATGCTTTGCTTGGGACTTGACGACTAGAGTAAAATTGTTGAAATTAAGTGTTATTTTATGTGTTTTTGGGCAAAATGAGAAAAAGTGGGAGACTTTATATTGTTTATTAGTGTTTAATGTTTAATTATGTTGGAATTATTTTAACCATTTAAATTACACTGGGTTACCATAGTGGAGAAGAGCGGAGCGATTGCTTAGGCTGTGGACTGACTCATCACTTGTCAATAAAGAGCATGTCATTCTTAACACATATATGATGTGCTATTGCTGGCAAATATAATGAAAGCTACTGAGTACTGCATTACAGTTCAGTCAAGTGACATCAAAAATATACAAAAATAAACATGTGTTTTGATTAAAGAGGCAGGGTCTCAAGCCCCCGTGTGCACCACTGTTGTTAGGGAGCCATATTAAAATCATTGTGATACTACTCAATTTGGTTACTTAAAAATTACTTAATTCCATTATGTAGAAATTATGTGAACAAATTATGTTTGTTTAACTAAATTGAATCATGTGGAACCGATGTACATGATTAAATCATGTAAATCCAACACACCATTTTTTTCAGTGAGGTTAGGTTACCATAGTAACTGACTCTGAGTATAAGTTACCTCTCTTTCAGAAACTGGCTTGACTTACCCTGATTTCTCGGGTGTGACATACCTCCCATTCTGAAACGGAAAACCCAGAGATTTTTTTGGTGCAAAAAAAAAGGATGCAGTTCACACTTTGAATTCATATATTTAGAGAATGTTGGCCTTTCATGTCCCAGCATTCATAAATTAAAATCTGGTGTGTTTTTTTTTCTTTCTGGGTAGGCCTATAATGAAGGCCAGATTATATTCATTAAGATGCTAAGTTTTAGCCATTGTATTAACATTAATACGCTCATTTCTCCCAGTGTCGGAACACATTTAGGGAAGAAAGTAAATGAACCAGACTCTTGCATATAAAGCAGATGAGTTGCTCACATGGGTTGCAGAAGAACAAAAACTGTGGAGAATTGCACAAGCTGTTTTTGTTTTTGTGAAATACTTTAAACGATCCTTGCCTCTCAGTGCGCAATTACTACAGAAAAAGATATTGCCGTATCCAGTAACGTGTTTGACAGGTGAATAAAGAGGTGTTCCTCCGTGAATAGCCTGGGAAACTTAAGACAACTAAGAGATGCAGCTCGACCCATACAGCAGTTATACACACACACTGTTTCTAGAGACAGAAGTGCAGCTTTCCAGGCTTAGAAACTATTGGACCTTTACTGCAAATAATTTTGACCTATAGGCTGATTCAGAGAGTTGGTTGACATTAATTTATCACATTTTCATAAAATGTTTGGCAATTTAATGTAGGCTAAACAAGGCCTATATCTAATGTTTAGCAAACACAATAGCAATCAATCAATAAATAAGTGTGCCTTTTAAATCGCTTCAACCACCTGATTTGTCCCAAAGGTTAATGTCACTGAATCTGCCTGAGGTCATTTGGATGTTTCAACGGCACGCAGAACTTTGGGACTTAATAAAAACAATAATAATAACAATACTTGAGTTGTTACCATTTGTTATTTATCCTTTGCAGTTGCCTATTTTCTGTCTGTAAAATGAGATTTCAGGTTAATTGGCAAGTCATTCGGAGGGAATGTTATTGTGGATCACACAGACTCAGCGGTGTGGATATAAACCAATCACAAAGCGAGAACTTGTCGAGCGAGACGCACCAGCGCATGAATGTGGGTCATTCCACAGGCTCAGCACCGGGAACGGACGCAGGTTTCCCAACTTGCCAACATGGGACAGAGCTGGATATCGGACAGGTCATTCCTTAAAAAAATCCTAAAACAAGGTAACTGGCCATTATGAAGCGTTTCGGTGAGACGCAATATTAACGGATATGTTCTTAGAGATGGAGAACGGTACAAACCACACGCAGGACCGCGCGCACGGAGCGCAGGAGCCAGAGCATGGAGACGGACAGAACAGCATGCGAGTTCTGCTGGGGTTCGTGCTCTTCCTCCTCATCGTCTCCACATTGCTCGGGAACACGCTCGTGTGCGCCGCCGTGGTCAAATTCAGGCACCTGCGCTCCAAAGTGACCAACTTTTTCGTTATTTCTCTGGCGGTGTCGGATCTCTTCGTGGCTGTGCTGGTGATGCCGTGGGAGGCGATATCCGCGGTGACGGGCACGTGGCTCTTCGGCCGTTTTTGCGGCATCTGGATCGCCTTTGACATCATGTGCTCCACCGCGTCCATCCTCAATCTGTGCATCATCAGCGTGGACCGCTACTGGGCCATCGCAAGCCCGTTCCGATACGAGCGCAAGATGACCCACCGGGTGGCTTTCATGATGATCGGGGTGGCTTGGACCTTGTCCATCCTCATCTCCTTCATCCCGGTTCAGCTCAACTGGCACATGGCTGTAGAAGGTGAGGAGGGCACCGCGGGTAATGGCACCGACTACAGCGACAACTGCAAAGCCAACCTAAACCGGACGTATGCAATCTCGTCTTCGCTGATAAGTTTCTACATCCCTGTGATCATCATGATCGCCACGTACACGAGGATATTCCGTATTGCGCAAACACAGATCCGCAGGATCTCCTCTTTGGAGAGGGCAGTGGAGCACGCGCAAAACCACCACCAGTCCAACGACTGTTCCAACGAGAACTCGCTGAAAACCACCTTCAAGAAAGAGACCAAAGTTTTAAAAACACTATCGATCATCATGGGGGTTTTTGTGTTCTGCTGGCTGCCGTTTTTCGTGCTCAATTGCATGGTGCCCTTCTGCCAGTGCGTGAGTGACACCACCTTTACCATCTTTGTGTGGTTCGGATGGGCCAATTCCTCCCTCAATCCCGTCATCTACGCGTTTAACGCGGACTTCAGGAAGGCGTTCTCCTCGATTTTGGGTTGCAATAAAATTTTCCCCAGCACAAACGTGGAGACGGTGAATTTCAGTAACGAGCTGGTGTCTTATCACCACGACACGACCCTTCAGAAGGAAGCGCAGCCGCTGGCCGTCCAGATGCCGAAGGAGCCGAGTCTCCCGTTCGATAAGGATTCGGTTACTTCGAATGTGTCCCGGAATCACAAAAACATGCACTTACCCAACATCGGACAGTTTGAGTGCGACGGGGAGATTTCCCTGGACACAATTACACCATTCACCTCCACGGGACTTGTGGAGTGCGAGGGAATCCCGGGTCAAATAATCACTGAATGACTCAGTGAGGTTTGGGGGGTAGCCGAGCTGGTTTATACCGATCCAAAGAAAGCCAAAACGAGCTGTTGGGGTCTTACAAAGTACACTTCATTATACATATCACACAGGAATGCGTTTCGTAAAACTTTTCGGTAACCAAAAATCCTATCGCGTTTTCACCTGTCACAAAAAGACGTTTGCTCGAGCGATTGTTGGCTATTATTAAACCGTACCTCGACAAACTATATAGCCTACTGTTGTTGTTTATAACTCCATAAAATATTTCTTTTTTTAAAAACATAAAAACAAACTTGTAAGATTTGGCCTAATGGCCAAAAATATATCGTTATTTAGGTGAAAGTCCTCTAAAAGTCTGACCATATAGTACTGCGTTTAGAGGGATTGTATCCACTCTTTGTTTGACGCAGGTGGGATGATAAACTAAAATCCTACATAGTACATGAAGTGCGTCACATGACCCTTATTGACCTCAGTGGCTTTACAGAGCCTATTTTATCTTTATTTTAAGCGTAATTAAATAACTTAATCTGAGTAAGCACAACTGTTTTTGTTCACTTGCCATGTACATACACATTATAATATGAATTTCAGTATAACGAATTGTATGTTATTATGTTATATATTACATGTGTTTTAATGTGAGAAATTTCAAATGGCAACTTTTGCAGATTATGTAGCTATAATCATTGCAGAAAAGAGGATCCTTTCCCTCCAATGCTTTTTACACAATCGTCTCAAATCTATTCTAGATTTGTCATATAGCCCACCTCCACCACAGCTCTGCACACTATTGGCATTCTCTCTGCTAACTTCATGAGATGCCACCTGGAATGCTTTTAATAGCCTACTAAATTGAGATCCATGCTGGAGACTCACCAGTCCATATGCTTAATTGTATCTACAAAATTATTTCAAGCATTAGAAAGGATGAGAAACATTAATTTGGTCAAATGTCTAACCCTCTATATCATTCTAAGGTGAATGATCCACACACGTATCTTTAGATCTTAGATGGGCTGCTACACTGATCTGAAATAATAGTTTTCAGAATTACAGTAACTCTGACCATAAAAGTGCATAAAACGCCTTTGCATTTTCTTTCTTTCTTTCTTTTTTGTATTTATCAGGAACATTTAGTGGTGATATATTTTGAGGTCATGTAATAATATATTTTTTACTGGTTGAATGTGATTGTTAAAAGGACAACCAGGTCATTCCTTCCAGAGGTAGAATGATTTATGTCTCAACTCCTCCCTGTTTCTAACCTACTTCGTGCTGGATTGCATTATGTGATGAATATGGGGTTTCTCATGGTACAATTCAGATTACCACAAACAGGAATCTGGGCATTAAGACATGTTGTATAAACATTACATGGGGTTATTACGTTTATTTTAATATTTTGCAGAGTTGGTCTATTCAGCCCAGCAAGGAAACAACAAAAGTATGATCATGAAATGTATAGGCAGCTCAGAAATTACATAAATATGAACAAATAACATCAGCATATCAATAAATCAGAAAATCTATAATGATGAATATTTATTTAGGCCATTGTCTGTCTCTTTATTATCAGTATTGTTTTATTATAGAAAAATTACATTTCAAGAAAAGGATGTGTTTTGTTTATTTTATTCGTTGAGTCTTATAGCCTACACCAATCAAGCATAACATTATTACATTATCCTAATATGTGTTGGTCCCTCTTTTTTACTGCCAAAACAGCCGTGACCCGTCGAAGCATGGACTCCACTAGACCCCTGAAGGTGTGCTGTGGTATCTGGCACCATGATGTTAGCAGCAGATTCTTTAAATCATGTAAGATGCGAAGTGGGGCCTCCTTGAATCAGACTTGTTTGTTCAGCACATCCCACGGATGCTTGATTCGATTGAGATGTGGGGAATTTGGAGGCCAAGTCAACCCCTCAAACTCGTTGTTGTGCTCCTCAAACCATTTCCAAAACCATTTTTGCTTTGTGGCAGGGCGCATTATCCTGCTGAAAGAGGCCAAAGCCACCAGGGAATACCGTTTCCATGAAAGGGTGTACATGGTCTGCAACAACGCTTAAGTAGGTGGTACGTGTCAAAGTAACATCCACATGGATGGCAGGACCCAATGTTTCCCAGCAGAACATTGCCCAAAGCATAACACTGCCTCCGCCAGCTTGACTTCTTCCCATAGTGCATCCTGGTGCCATGTGTTCCCGAGGGAAGTGACACGCACGCACATGGACATCCACATGATGTAAACGAAAATGTGATACATCAAACAGACCACCTTCTTCCAGTGCTACGTGGTCCAGTTCTGATGCTCATGTGCCCACTGTTGGCGCTTTCAGAGGTGGACAGGGGTCAGCATGGGCACCCTGACTGGTCTGCGCCTATGCAGCCCCATACGCAACAAACTGCGATGCACTGTGTATTCTGACACCTTTCTATCAGGACCAGCATTAACTTGAGCAATTTGAGCTACAGTAGATCGTCTGTTTGATCAGACTACAAAGGCCAGCCTTCGCCGTGATGAAGAGATAATCAGTGTTATTCACTTCACCTGTCATAATGTTATGCCTGATCGGTGTATAATACAGAATGATTTTTGCATTACAGATCAAAAGAGTTAGCCGCTCACATGCACAGAGAACTAATGGAAGATATCATCCTTCCTCATTTTGAGCAATTTTCCAGCAACTTGTTTTTTATATGTCAGAGTAAGAGAGTGAACCTGTGCACAGATGAAGCCGTTTCTGTTGCTTTGCTTTCACTGTCACCGTGCTTTCACTCAGAAATTCTTCAGTCTTGCGAGAGTATTCAAAAGCTCTTCAAAACAAATTGAAAAGAGAGAAAAAAATATTGAAAAAAAAGATACTGCTCTGAGCATCACCTGGCTCAGGAAGTGTTTCATCTTCTCAGAACAAAGCCTTTGAGTCACACTGCAACCTCAATCTGGCCTGACCCACAAAGACCCCTAAAAAACCCAAATGGCTCTACCAACTGGCCAGAAGACCCAGCTGTGAGTAGACATGACAGTGCTCTGTGAATAAAAGCAATTACAATTTATCCAGTATATAGCTTCTCATACGCACTAAAAGAATCTTAATGAAAGACATAGTTAAAATCTTAATTAAAACGTCAGGCCAACAATATACTCCAAACTAGCCTAATAGAGCTGTCTGACTGAACTATTTCATGTTGAATGTTGCTGATTTTTTAAAGAAGTTCCCAGCATGCATTACAACATGAATAAATTGTGCAGTCGCCACTATAGGATAATTTTTTTTGTTGTTTGCTGACTTTAATCATGCTGGGACCCTTCTTGACTCTCCTTAAAATTATTAATTTAAAAGAAAATGTTCTCCTTCAGAAACCAAATTGATGGCTATATTTAAGTGAAAAGAAAGTAAATTAAGTGTTACTAATTGATAACTTTCTGTACAAAAGTCTTTGGCTAAAATTGGCTAAATGTTGCATTTAGTAAACAAACCAAGAAAGTAGAGTTTATATATATATATATATATATATATATATATATATATATATATATATATATATATATATATATATATATATATATATATATATATATATATATATATATATATATATATATATATATATATATATATATATATATATATATATATATATATATATATATATATATATTGTGTGTGTGTAACAAAATTTGTATCCTGAAGTAAGAAAAATCAGACAAAACATCCCAAATTTGTTTGCATTTATAAAACAATATAAAAATAAATTAAATGAAGTTATCATTGAGAATGCAAAAAGATGCTGATTAAGGTTAGGTCATAGTATTTTTAATTAGCTGTAAAAAAAACTCTGCTGGGTTAAAAACAACCCAATCACTGGGTTAAAACAAATCAATTGCTGGGTTTGTACATTTTTAACCCATCTTGGGTTGTTTTTAACCCAGCATTTTTATATAGTATATGGAATGTCCCTATTTACATAAATGTGCTGGGCAACTGTGCCATGGTTAGATGTTAATCCAACATTTCAAGACATTAAACATCTGCTTTGGATGCAACATCTATGAAAATTCTTACCGAAAAAAAGATGATATATTTCAGGTCTGATCTGTCATTAGTGCAACAGCAAGTACACGGTTAGTGCTTCTAATTAACTTGTACAATTTTGCTCGCACATGCAGGAACAGCAGATGAAATGAATAAGGAAAGAAAATAGAGGAGACAGGTGAATAATAAGGAGTTAAAATGCCACATGGATCATAGACAGACTCGTAGAGGTGGAAGGCCAGAGTAAGGAAATACAGTGCAAGAGACAGAGACAGAATCCTAATATACTTTCATTAAATGTGAATAGCTTGTCACGTTCCTTCACAAAACATGAAAATAATAGTAAATGCCACAAAAATTAAGATATAGTGGCAATGGGATTTCTTTCTACAGCTGTAGTCCCAAGCCGCTCATTACAAGTAAAGATGTGCTTTCAAATCAAGAAAAAGTGGAAAGAAGCAGACCCTGCACTAGAAATTTCATGTGAGAGACTCTTCTGAAAATGGAGACAGAAAAGAAATCTGACGAAAGATGACGGCCCCACTCACCAAGCCAATATTTTAAACAGCTTTTGTCAATTATTGAGAGAAATAATGTCACATATCAATATTTGAATGGCCTTATATAGGCAATCTATATATAAAAAAAGATTTTGCATTCTGAGGGAGTCATATGGTTGTAAAGGGGAAATCCAGGGTCACTAAAACATAACCTGATACCACTGACCTATAAAATTATGAATATATTCATGCAGCCAGTGAAGTCATGTTGAAAAAGCCTCTGGCACACACCGACAGACTTGAGTCGTGGCTCATTGACCTCAAATGTTTTGAAATCGATTTAGACCAACACAAATGTGGGAAAGGATTTCACCTTTGTCATTAAAACTGAATGTGACTTATGAATGAAAGATGAGTGGCAAAGCCAAACCACCCACTGTGTTTATGCTGCAAATAGAAGAGTTTGATTTGAAATTCAATATCATGCCCCATTTCAGTCAGTTTCTCTGCAAGAGGCCACTACACAGCATCTGCAGCGGATCATTAGGGCCAACAGAGAATTTAACGAGAGAGATTCTTTCCTCAAGTGAGTATGAAAAAAGAAACAAACATTGAAATAATCCACTTTTTCTAAACAGCCGTATTCCTGCTCCAGGTTGTGTAAAAAAAAAAAAGCTGGCTTAGATATGTGAAGACAATGACTGCAATGACCAAGTGGCTCTTTTCCCTATGGTAAACGCACAACCTTGCTGTTTATTTAACTCAAAATGCACTGCGCATGAACTAACATCTTTCTCAAACCACATTTTCCCAGAGAGCTTATGTAGTATGACTGAGCAAAGTAAATTGCTGTTGTCTCAAGGCATTTTTTAATCAGTTTTCAAACAAGAGACACATTCCTGATTCATGTTCTATGAACTCTGCAGTGTTTGTTGAGGATAGTTTTTGGAGGCGTGAAATGTGCAGAATGTCTGCATAGGTGCTTTAGGAAACAGCATGACATTGCATCAACTGTATCCATTCTCACACAGAGCAACATGTTAAAAAGTGCCTTTGAAACACTGAAGAAAGAAATCTCATTCACTGCAGCAAATGATTTCTCTAAAAATTAAAATTACATAAATATCTGGGAACAAAATAACAAACTGCATTGGACACGAATGAACAGATGGCAAATATGCAAAGCTATCCGCAAGTTATTTTATGACAAACAACTGATGGAAATTCAATAATGACAGAACATTAACACTGGTTATATTATAATAATGAAAGAAAATGTGTATTTTAGTATTAATAACATTATTTTTACACTTTAAAAATTGCAGTCACATTTTGACTTTTGGTGGGGCAACCTCATTTATATAAATGTTAAATAATATTGTTGAATACAATATAATTGTTTAATTTAGATGTTTATAAGTTATGCACATTTTTGTTTTACCTGCAGGATCAGCAATTTTAGCATTAAATGCTTTTTTTTTACCCCATTTAGTGGAAAACGCTATAGCAGGGTACTCATTTAACCTTGGTTGCAACTTATAGTTAGAAGGAACTTCTTTCCCTAATGCATAAACAAGATTTATAGTTTTTTTTTAAACCATATATTTCTCTTTTATATCTTTGAAAACAAGTGCTTTCCTTGTGTCTATACCCATACAAGTATTCTATGCTAGAAAAAAACATCAATAACAACTCCTACACACTAAAATATGTATTCTTCTATGAGGTGGAAAATCACATTTTTGTTTAATGCAGAAAGCATTTCAATGAATTGATTGAACTGAACAATTGAGTAAAAAAAACGTCTCGGTTACGTATGGTAACCCTCGTTCCCTGAAGGAGGGAACGGAGACGTACGTCGGTAATAACCGACGAATTGGGATCACTTCAGAGAGCCCCTATCAGCTTCGAGAACTTAAGAACAGGCCAATGAACAATTGGCGTGCGAGATTTGCATCTCGCGCTCCGCCCCGCGCCGCGGGTATAAACGGGAAGCGAGAGCACCGCACTGACGTTTTTCACTGAGGAGCCGAACCAGAGACTCGGCCAAGCAGTGATGGAAGGAACTGTGGCGACGGGACGTACGTCTCCGTTCCCTCCTTCAGGGAACGAGGGTTACCATACGTAACCGAGACGTTCCCTTTCAGTCGGTCACTACGACGTACGTCGGTAATAACCGACGAATTGGGATCCCTATGGAAAACGCCACAGTTACTACCACTTCCAGCGCCCAGCGAGAGCCCCTCAGACCCCGTTCTGAAGCGGGCGGGAAGATTCACGCCAGAAGAGTCATACTGCTGTTCCGCAAGACCCATTCAGCAGACTTGATTGGATAACGCTGGGAAAGCGTGCCCGAAGGACGCTGCGGGAGCCACATCATGCCCGGAGGGAGTTACCATGTGGAGAACACGTATGGGCTGGCCGTGGGCAGCACAACATACGGAAGTCCCAGGGGAGGCCCCGGCCTAATGCAGACACCGTACTGAGACGGCAGAGAACTCTGCCAAGGGAAAGACACAAGCTCGCCGTAGGGAGCTGTACCGTGGAGAATACACGTATGGGACCGCCGTAGGGGTCACGACATACGGAACCCAGCCTGACACAAGTTCCACCAATGCATACGAGTGCCAGACCTGGCGTCGGACGCTCCGCAACATCCGACTGCCGAGGGGTGCGGAGGACTCAACAGGGTTCGCCTATCCTGGGGAACTCGACTGGAGAAAATAAGCGCACGTATCCGTTCCAGGGGAAGGGAATGGCGCAGCAAGCCGACACTAGAACGGGCACTTCAGTGAAGCTGACTATGGGAAGCGAGCACACGAGAAGCCACCGGCTCTACACGCAGGCTATAAAACCTAGCGAACGTGTTGGGTGTCGCCCAGCCCGCAGCTCTACAATGTCTGTCAGCGAGGCGCCACGAGCCAGCGCCCAGGAAGAAGCTACACCCCAGGTGGAGTGAGCTCTAACCCCGAGCGGGCAGGGCACGTCTTGGGATTCATACGCCAAGACGATGGCATCCACTATCCAGTGGTCCATCCTATGCTTGGAGACAGCCTTTCCCTTCTGCTGTCCTCCGTAACAGACGAAGAGCTGCTCTGAGGTCCTGAAGCTTTGCGTTCTGTCCACGTAAGTCCGGAGAGCACGGACGGGACAGAGCAAAGCTAGGGCTGGGTCTGCCTCCTCCGAAGGCAGCGCTTGCAGGCTCACCACTTGGTCCCGGAAGGGAGTAGTGGGAACCTTGGGCACAAATCCAGGCCAGGGTCTCAGGGTCACCTGAGAATCACCCGGCCCGAATTCCAGGCACGATTCGTCGACCGAAAATGCCTGCAGGTCCCCTACCCTCTTAACTGAGGCCAATGCAATCAGGAGTATTGTCTTTAGAGACAAGATCTTAAGCTCTACTGACTGTAAAGGCTCGAAGGGCGCCCTCTGCAGTGCGGTCAGCACCAGAGACAAGTCCCAAGAGGGTATAGAAGAAGGGCGAGGAGGATTTAGTCTCCTCGCTCCCCTTAGGAACCTGACGATCAGATCATGCTTGCCTAAGGACTCACCATCAATGAGGTCATGGCTTGCGGCGATGACGGCAACATATACCTTGAGGGTGGAGGGAGACAGCCTTCGCTCCAACCCGTCTTGAAGAAAAGATAGCACAGATCCGATCGAACACTTCCGGGGGTCTTCTCGGCGAGAAGAGCACCAGTCGACGAACATGTTCCACTTCAACGCATAAAGCCGTCTCGTAGAGGGGGCTCTGGCGGAAGCGATGGTGTCGACTACCGCTTGCGGTAGGTCACCTAGAACCTCCGCGTCCCGTCCAGGGACCAGACATGGAGTTTCCAGAGGTCTGGACGCGGGTGCCATAGGGTGCCCCGTCTCTGAGACAGAAGGTCCTGCCTCAGAGGAATGGGCCAAGGAGGTGCTGTCGCGAGGAGCACTAGTTCCGGGAACCACGTCCTGTTGGGCCAGTACAGAGCTACCAAGAGGAGATGCTCCTCGTCCTCCCTGACCTTGCACAGTGTCTGTGCAAGAAGGCTCACTGGGGGAAACGCATATTTGCGCAGAGCCCGGGGCCAGCTGTGTGCCAGTGCATCCGTGCCGAGGGTCCCCTCGGACAGGGAATAAAACAACTGGCAGTGGGTCGTGTCGTGGGCGGCAAACAGATCGATCTGTGCGGCCCCAAAGCGACTCCAAATCAGCTGGACCACCTGGGGGTGGAGTCGCCACTCTCCGGGAAGCACTGGCAACCGTGACAGCTCGTCGGCCGCACGATTGAGCAGGCCCGGAATGTGGATAGCACGAAGGGACCTCAGATGCTTCTGACTCCACAGGAGGAGATGGCGGGCGAGTTGGGACAAACGGCGGGAGCGTAGACCACCTTGTTTGTTGATGTACGCAACGGCCGTCGTGCTGTCCGTCCGGACCAGAACGTGCTTGTCTTTGAGCGACCCTTTGAGGCGGCTGAGAGCAAGACGAACTGCCAGCAACTCTAGGCAATTGATATGCCATTGCAGTTGGGGCCCCGTCCACAGACCCGATACTGCAAGCCCGTTGTACGTGGCCCCCCAACCCGTGGGTGAGGCATCCGTGGAGACAACATGATGCCTGGACACTTGTTCTAGAGGCACTCCTGCCCGTAGAAATGAAGGGTCCGACCACGGGGTGAGGGTTTGGCGGCATCTCGGCGTCACTTGGACACGGAGGGACCCGCTGTGCCACGCCCATCTCGGGACTCGGTCGTGTAGCCAGTGCTGAAGCGGTCTCATATGGAGCAGCCCTAGCGGCGTTACTGCGGCTGCTGCTGCCATATGCCCCAGGAGCCTCTGAAAATGTTTCAGTGGAACCGCTGTACTGCGTTTGAGCGTACTCAAGCAGCTCAGCACCGACTGGACGCACTCCTCTGTGAGGCGCGCAGTCATGGCGACCGAGTCAATCTCCATCCCGAGAAAAGAGATCCTCTGTACGGGACAGAGTTTGCTCTTCTCCCAGTTGACCCGAAGACCCAACTGGCTGAGGTGCCGGAGCACCATGTCCCTGTGTTCGCACAACTGCTCCCGTGACTGGGCAAGAATCAGCCAGTCGTCGAGATAGTTGAGGATGCGAACACCACGCTCTCTCATGGGAGCAATGGTCGCCTCCGCGACTTTCGTGAAGACACGGGGCGACAGGGACAGCCCGAAGGGCAGGACTTTGTACTGGTATGCCCGTCCGTCGAAAGCAAAGCGTAGAAACGGCCTGTGTCGAGGGAGAATCGAGACATGAAAGTACACGTCCTTCAGGTCGATCGCTGCAAACCAATCCTGGGGACGGATGCATCTGAAGATGCGTTTCTGGGTTAACATTCGGAACGGCATCCTGTGGAGGGAGCGGTTCAGGTAACGCAGGTCCAGGATCGGTCGTAACCCGCCACCTTTCTTGGGTACAATGAAGTACGGGCTGTAGAACCCGGACTTCATATCGGTTGGAGGGACCGGCTTTATCACGTCCTTCGCCAGTAGGACAGCGATCTCCGCCCGAAGCACGGGGGCATCCACCCACGCAATAGACGTGAAGTGAACGCCCCCGAACTTGGGCGGACGCCGGGCGAACTGAATCGCAAGCCGAGTCTGATGGTACAGATGACCCAGCGAGACGGGCTGGGGAGCGCTAGCCAGGCCCCCAGAGACCGAACAAGCAGGGTCATCGGTACCACAGACGTACCCGCAGCAGGGCAGCGAGGCGGAATGCAGGGACCCCAGGACGACATGGGAGTGGTCCGTGTAGGGGTCTGGGTCTGACACACAACCTGCATCCGCTGAGGGGGTGCGCGAGTGTGGGAAGGCCGCTTGAGTGCGTTCCCACAGCCGGCACCCCCTGCTGGCGATTTGGAGAGGCACCAGAGGCTGACAAGGCATGGGAGCGTTGTACACCGCCCAGCGCGCTCTCCAAATGAAGGAGGGGCTGAGCGTGGCAAGGCTTTGTGGCGTTGCACACGGTCTGCCTCACCTCCTTCCTCAGCGGGGAACAAGAGCGGCGAGGCATAGCGTCGCGCACTGTCGTCCACACACCGCTGAGAAGAGGGGAATGAGAGTGGCGAGGCTTGTAGCGTCACACACTGCCATTCCTGAACTCCTGAGACCCAGAGATATTGGAACTGTTCTTCTCTTTTTTTTTTTTTTTTTTTAGATATATATATATATATTTGGGTACCACTGGCTGTTTTTAACCCCAGTGGCGGAACAGAATTACTAATGGTTTTTACCCGGCCCTCCTCCGGGGGAAGAACAGTCCCGAACCAAATCCGGGTCAATGGTGTTTCTGGACATCGTCTAGCCAAGGGCCAGCGCTGTGCGCAGCTCAACCTCGGCTGAGAACTACCCTCATGCCCTAAGCAGGGCGGAGGTGGCCTGCCAGTGGCACTGCCACCCCACCGATGAGGGTAGTGAGAGAGAGGAAAACTTTATACAGATTATGGCCCTATTGGTGTTCCATATTTTGCCACCAATAGTTCCATAATGCAAAAGCCTTCCAACGCACATCCGGGAAAGGCAAGAGGCAGGCAAGGCGAATTATGCGTTGCACTATGCCTCAGCCACCCGGGAAAGCATGGCTGTCGAGCATGAATCGGATTCAGCACGAGCGCCCACTATTATAGTAGGAATCTCAGCATCATTTTCATTTTCAACACATAACAGCCCTCTCTCCGATGCAGCGATTGACATCTGTCCTCTGCTAGAGCCCCAAACGAAACGCTAGGTCCTTTTTTTTTATTTTTTTTTATTTATTTATTTATTTTTTAGGACCAGCAATCCCATCTGTAAGCTACCGGCAGACATGTGAGACAGTGGGCGTGGCCGTGAGACGGCACACGGCGCGCTGAACACTCAAACCCTCACGCGGAAGGCGAGATGACCAGCGCGTCGACGTGGTCCCGTTCCCCTGAGAGAACACGGATCACCCACGAACACAGTCTCAACATGTTTATGCGAGAGGGATCGTGGCCGTCAGGACAGGAAACAACCGCATCCAGAAACGCACGAGTGGAATGACGTCTTGAAAAAGACGCAGTGTCACACCCGTGTTGCTCTTTTTGTGAGGAAACGCTCTTTTAAGAGAGTGCTGAAGCACCCAGGGAAACCGCGGCAACACACAGGGGATAGTGCAGCCTGTGTTTGCACTCAAAGAATGGAACGCCCACCGATACCAACAGATTGCTGTGATAACAGCAGTTTGTTCCTTCTAGCAGCTTGAGTTCGCGGTCCCGCTGGAAAGCGCCGTCACACCAGCACACGATCCTCTTCTCTGTTCTGATGAATTCTCTTTCGCTGAAAAGACAGGAAAGCAGCCTCTGCAACTTCAAACGCCGGTTCGGCTCCGAAGTGAATGACGTCAGTGCGGTGCTCTCGCTTCCCGTTTATACCCGCGGCGCGGGGCGGAGCGCGAGATGCAAATCTCGCACGCCAATTGTTCATTGGCCTGTTCTTAAGTTCTCGAAGCTGATAGGGGCTCTCTGAAGTGATCCCAATTCGTCGGTTATTACCGACGTACGTCGTAGTGACCGACTGAAAGGGAACTATTTTCTTTTCATTTATGAATGTGACGTATGGGATGTTATACAGTCAATTACAAAAGGACATTTTCAATACTTGACATTAGACAGATCATTATAAAAGTTCTGTCTAAAAGTTCTGTTGAGTTAAAGATGGCAATTCAGGCCACATGCATTAGGGTTATGTTATTGAGATGCATAAAATGGGAAGCGAGAGGTTGAGAAGAAGGCTTGAAATAGCTGGGGGGCTTTTAGTCCTCTGGGTCTGCTCTCATCAAAATCCTCATCAAAACTGCAATCACTCAGTGGCCTCTGTTTTTTCGTCTGTGTGTAAATCAGACCTTTGGAGGAAAATGTGTTCCTTTTTATCACTCGCTCCCAACGCATCCCTTTAAAGGAAAGGTAGGTATTTTTTTTATTAACACTCTTTGTTATACTGGTTGAAACTATCTTCACATCCTGACAGCAATCAATAATAGAAGTGGTCTAAATATATAAAAAGTTACATATATCTTCTGTGGAAGTCTCAAAATGTTTGTCCAATCATTGCATTCGGTCTGATGTCCTAATGATGCAATGTCCTACCTACCTGTCATCATATGTATTTCCATATCTCCGCGCACCCTGCTCGCGCAGACATCAGACGTCATCAGCGTGTTCCATGTGGCTATGCAGAGTTGTAGACAACAGTCATCAAGCGCCGCAAACAAATAGCAGCCATATTTTACAGTTCCTCCTGAACCAACCGAGCTTATGCTACGCTCATGCCATGACGAAACCGTAATTACGAGATGGCAACTGTGACGTTCTACCCGGAGCATTCACGTCTTCAGACTCGGATTTATGCGTTAACACTATCAATGCCGAAATGAATCTGCAGTCAGGTGGTACAAGTCAGCACTCTGTAAGTTGTTAATGCACCGATGGTGTGAGGACCCTTTTGGAATTGCCCGGTCTATTATTCTTTTTAGAAATGAATCTCATTTTTGAGGGCCTAAACATGCTCGAAAACTCATGGAACTTTGCACACACGTCAGAAGTGATGAAAATTTACATCTGATATGGTGTCAGAAATCTTCCTCCTAAAATCCACAACCATCTCCTTTGTTTCCAAGATGTTAAGGTGGAAATGGTAAACAGGAATGGAGCCAGGACGGTTCCTTGTGGTACCCCCGTATTACTCATAATGATTACTAGATACTAGATTACTAGATGATTACTATTACTAGAGACATTATTAAATGTAGACCTGTTCATAATTCTAGTTTTGGAATAAATGTCTTTCGAGGAGTCCGTAGATATTATTTTTGCCTTTAAGTTTGCTCCAACAAAAGGAAAAAAACCTCTTGTATTTCCATGACTTTTTGAAAAGAGGGAGAAAAGAACAGGGAGAGATGAATGTCAAAGTCACTCTCTAAGCAGTTGTATTAAAAAAAACGCTCACAGCAGTACTGAATAGTTATTAGTTGTTAATTCATTTTAATTTTAATTAAGTTACAGATGCATCATCAAAAGGGTCCATTCCTAACCTTTAACCTGGAATCCGTGTTTTGTGTCTGTATATGTGTGTGTTTTGTGTCTGTAGGTGTGTCTGTGTGCATGCATTGAAGTTTGTGTTCTACTAATTGAGAAACCGCTTTATGATGCACCTGCACTGATTTGCAGTCAATTCAAGTCTTCCTCCTAGACTCTCAGGATAATGCCTGTTATTGTTGAAACTTTGAGGGGTTGTCTCCATTCTTCCCTACATTGGAGAAAGCCCGTAGAAGCCAGTAGAGTTGTTATTATTTGAACACACACTCTGTGAGAAAAGTCATTGTGTTCCATATGTAATTTTCACTTATTACTAAAGGTGTGAACCTACACTGGTCTCCCGGTTCGGTTCGATTATGATTATCATGCCATCGATTCGGTTCAATTTGATATCACGATGCATCACAATGCATTGACGATGCACTGCATCCTCATGTATATTTTGTTAGTAAGTTATATGAACTGAACCTTTAATTTTACCTGCTCATAGAAAACACGCTTCTTGAATGTATGTATCAAACAAAACTCAAGTCAGGGCACAAAAGATAACAGGAGCATTATGTTATGTTTTAATATATCCCACACTCTCAGAAAAAAAGGTAGAGTGGAGGTACAATTTTGTTCCTTGGGGAACAAAACGTATAACCGTACCTTTAAAAAGGTACACAATTGGTCCTTAGGGTACAGTTATACCATTGTTTTCCTCTACTCAGAGCAGAGGTAGGCAAGTTCTGTCCTAGTGAGTCGCTGTCCTGCAGAGTTTGGCTCCAAGCCTGAAAGACATCTATAGAAGCTCTTATTGAGAATTAGCAGAGGTTTAGATGTTGATGTTTTATTGAAAATGTTTGGTTTTCCTTTAGTGTTTCCTTTAGTTGGGTAGTTGATTTTTGGCTTTTTATATAAGTTTTTGGTTTTTGTTACGGTGTTAAAGGGGTGGTAAAACACGATTTCACTTTACTAACTTTAGCTAGTGTGTAATGTTGCTGTTTGAGCATAAACAACATCTGCAAAGTTACAACGTTCAAAGTTAAGCAACGGGAGATATTTGCTTTTAAAGAAATCAATTTCTAAGGACTACAGGCAAATGGCCGGTAGGGACTACAGACATTCCTCCAGGGTTGCTGACATCACCAGTCCCAATATTTACATAAACCCCTCCTCCGAGAATATTAAATAGGGGCGGGGGGGGGGGGGGGGGCGAGGCCATTTTGTATTGCTGTGGGGAAGAGTTTTTGCGGTATAGTTAGTAAGCTGGAGTGTTGTTGCCGCAATGCAGACGAAACGCTGTTATTTTCATCCGGATTGCAGGTCCACTTTGTTCAGCCTTCCTAGGAACGGGGGAGTTAGGGATCAATGGTTAAAATTAATTTTAACTCGTCCTTCATAAATATTACCCAAATCTCCCTCTCTGTGCTGCACATTTCACGGAGGAAAACTTCCACAATCTTCGCGAGTTCAATGCAGGATTCGCACAAAGGCTTGTCCTGAAAGATGGATTTAAAAACAGAAGCTGTTTACGGGCCACAACCTGTAAGTATGATTTATTTTTCGTCTAGTGTTTTTCTGTAATAGTTTGTATTGTTAATTGTACGTTGTAGCAAGGAAGTAAACAGATGACAATGCTGTTTGGCTCTGCAAACCAGTTTGTTAAATGCTCATTCATACTTAACGTTATCCGACAAACACCTAACATTACAAACTTTTTTTAAATCTCAACAGCGAACTTGGAATTAGTGTAAATTATTCTTTGATTAGAGCTTTTATGTATTGTTTATCTACATGCTTGTTTGATTTGGATACTACAGTAAAGCCAATGTTTAGTGTTTTGGGTTAATAGTTCTTGCAACAGATATTTGGCTATAATCGTTCAAAAAATACAAAGTAACAGTGCCATTCAGTAGCGATCACTATAGATCCGCAGTCTTTACTCTTAAAGGTCCTGTTCTTCGTGATCCCATTTTTCAAACTTTAGTTAGTGTGTAATGTTGCTGTTAGAGCATTTATAATACCTGTAAAATTATAAAGCTCAAAGTTCAATGCCAAGCAAGATATTTTATTTAACAGAAGTTCCCTTTCAAAGCCTACAGCGAACGGCTGGTTAGGACTACATCCTGGTATTTCCTGCTTTAATTACGTCAGTAGAGCAGTATGTCGGCTAACATCCGCCCACAAGAACGCGCGAAAAAGGGGGCGTGGTCTTGTTGCTCCCGCGTGGAGAATAGGAAGTGTTGCGTTTGGTTGCGTTCGTATAGTTTGTTTGTTGCCATGTCGTCGAGACGCTGTTATTTTCATCCCGGAGTCAAGTCACCTTTGTTTGGCTTTCCCAGGGACGCTGTACTTAGAGATCATTGAGCGCATGCATCCCCGTTATGGTGAGAGGCGTGACCTTTCCGGTAACGTGCGCTCTGCGTGCCCTAAGCTGCTGTCGAATCACAACACGGGAACCGCTGGCACAATCAGAACTCGTTACGTGTTTCTGAAGGAGGGACTTCATAGAACAGGGAAATCTTTCAAGCCGTTTTGAGGACAGTGAAAACAGCAGTATACAGATAAGTAAATTGTGTGAAAAATACTGTTTTTTTACACGCGAAACATGAACACATGTTATATTGCACACTGTAAACACAATCAAAGCTTAAAAAAAACACGAAAAACGGGACCTTTAAGGACTGAACAGGTTGAACAGGTTCTGCTCGATCATCTTCACTAAAATTGTCTGGGTCCGATTCGGGCTCAAATCGGTATGGTTTTATTGATGCCATTGTTTCTAATACTACCAAAGCACAGTCTACCGGTAAAGGTAAGGGGCGTGACGTTTCCAACAAACGTGCACTAGGCGGTTAGCGAATCACACACTGGGCCAGCTAACCAATCTGAGCCCATTGTGTATTTTTGAGGGACCGGCTTCATAGAACCCGGAAACCATCAGACCATTTTGGACAGAGCAGTGTAGAATAAAGGTAAAATATATGAAAAATAATGCATTTTTTTTAAAAACGAAGCATGAACACATGTTTGAGTGCACCCCACAAACACAATCAAGCCTTCGAAAGAATGTGTTTTACCACCCCTTTAACAAAACACATAATCTGTTCAAATCAAAAGAAGCCACAAACAAAAATTGTCATGAAGAAAAATGTTTGACTAAACTCATCACTGACTAAAATGTTTATTAAATAATATTCACCAACAATACTTTCTTGCCACAGATCAGACATTCTGAATTCTGATTTTTAAGTACATTCTAGGCAGGGAAAAGTTTAGACGCACACAGATATCAAGAATCAGCATATGAATCTCAACAATGGTAACATACTTAATGCTGCAATGCATGCTGGAGAGTAGGGTTGGAGATAAACTCTGCAGGACATCAGCTCTTGAATGAACTTGCCTACCCCTGACTTAGAGGTACAAAAATGTACCCTTAAGGGTACCACCCCAGTGATGGCCACAAAAATGTTGTACTCTTATTTTTGAGAGTACACTCACTTTACGACGTAAAATAATCTAGAAAATCCAAATAAAATTTGATTCAGTTTATGTAGAGGACTATGTTTTGGGCCCCATCTGCCCTTACAGACGAGCCGCGGCAGCAGCAGAAACGTAAAAGGCTGTTATGCGTGACTCTATTCTGTGCTGTCATCTCCGCCGGTTTCAAAACATGATTCCGATATATTTTCATTTTCTGCTTGTCTGGCACTTTGCAACAACACAGCCTTGTTTCTGCTGCGACTTTCAGCATGTTTCCTATAACAACATCTGACGTTTGGGTAGTTGACAAATATGCAGAAAAACTTGGTAAAAAGGTAAAACTTTTGAAGAAAAAAAACAAGGTTTTTCAGTTTTCAGGGACAAATTGCATCAAGTTCCTATACGCTTTTAGAAACATATTGATGAAAAAAATTATTGCCATGTACTAAAATAGACACTTGTAAAATTATGCTTGAGGTATTTATTAACATTTGTACGCATATTTGTATTTTCTTTTGTTGTAGAGATTTTGCTCAAAAAAAAGTAAACAAAAAATCTAATAAAAGCTTTTTTATTACAAAGTTTTTATATCAACAGGTCCATATAAGACAAAGAAATGTTTAACAATTTACTGCATTTTAAATGATAACAATGCTAATAAAAAATGTTATCTTGTGAAAATGCCATGTCACGTTAACAAATCCGTGAGAAACAACCCGTGAGAAAGTCACATAAACCATGCGAAATCCGATAAGAGTGGTCAGACTGAAACGGATTCCCAGAAATGTGATTTGAATTTCAAACCACATATGAAAGTAGATGGATCGCATTTCATGTGATTTATTGTCATTCACACTTGCTAAATCTAATCAGGTTTAAATCAGGATATGCACATAATTCGGATTTGGACTGACAGTCGGAACTAAGCTTGTGTAATTCTCTATCATATCTCATAGCAGGGCTGCTGCTATTTACCAAAGCACTCAAAGGGGGTTGAATGCTCAGTCTGAATAATATGTCCCAAGGGATTAATACAGAATTCACTCAACATTATTTCTTACATTCTCTGCATCATATTAAGTGATGAATTCTCTGTCATTTAATTTTAAATTGTAGTCTAATTATGGCACAGGATCAGCAATGTTAATATTCAAAACCCTGTGTGTGATAATATTCTGAACCCTCAATGTGATTACGATGGTGCCTGCAAAACAGGTTTTGCTCTGAAAAACAAGCTTTTTGTCCTGAAACTAAACTTGATATCGCAGTGTGTCATGCTGAGACTTTTTTCACATTATCCTTGGGACATACTTGCACTAGATCCAGAGGTGTGCTACTCTGTGTTAATACTAGGTCATATCAACAACCGTAATGAACCTTTCTCTGTTGAGACTCATCATTATGAGGCTGTCTGAGAGAACAAGTAACTCAATCACTCAGTCACAACAGGCCAAAGGGCCGCTCTATCAGCCTGGTCTCATTGTTAATACGCAAGCTAGGTATTAATACATAACTTTCAAAGAGACAAAACCTATGTTTTTATATGTTTGGAGAAGTACTAAAACGTAGAATATGGACATATCGGCAACATTTAAATGTAGCATTAAAACATTTTACAGCTAAAAAACTTCAAATATTTACGAATCCATCATGAAATCTTTTTTTAAGAATACAAATCTTTATACGGGCAAAGATTCAAATCTTTTTTTGGTATATCATAAAGATATATGTATAATTTCCCTTTTTATAGATTAATGTAAGATCCCTTAAAACACTACCCCAACTCTAAACATACCAATTTTATACATAATATAAAGAGAATAAAACGTAATGGACAGAAATGTGTTGAAAAAATGACGATTTTAGTAACAATATAGCATTAAAAAGATATTTTGAACGGCTAATCCTACACCTACCCCTACCTACCCATAACCATTTATTAAAACTATATAGTGAATAAAAGCATAACAGACAGACCAGTGTAATCACATTAATTAATTTATTGCAAAAATGTCAAAAGCTGTATCAAAAGTAGTTCAAATGACAATGTGTTGAAGTCGCAGTCCTCTATGGTGGTATATAATAGTTTTGAAACAGGTACAGAGCAGAATGTAAGTTATCAATCAATGAAAATTCACTCCGTGAAGGCGCGCGTTTCCCATTTCAAATACAAATCGACTTAAACACGACATGTCACAATCTGTGACGAAACAGGCGAGAGCCAATGATCGTTCGATGTCACTGCCGTAAATCATGTCGTAATGCTTCATGAGGCGCGATTTTTGAATTTGAAATTTGAATTCATCACAACGAGCGCGGGATTTGACCTTTGCGGTCGCTGCTGAGAATGGAGATGAAGATCATTGGATAAAGGGCTGAATTTGGATCTGTTCCTCGCAAACATATGGATTGTAAAGATTTGGATTACAGCGAACTAATAAAATTGATGTGTTTTGTGAATTTATGGTGTGTTTTGGTGATCGTCAGTTGCTGAATAGGAGAAAACGCCTTTTTGTCTTACGGCAAACAATCTAATTACTACAAAATGGTTAAACGATTACAGAAATGTAATTCATCTTAAAGTTTTAAAATGCTGTCATCTTTAACATTATCAAATCATCCAAAATGGGTTTGCAGAAGTCACGAACAGAGCAAAATGTTATTTTATATTAAGTATATTAGTAAAATGCATTTCATAAATGTGACTAAAAGCATGTATTGATGTGACATTTGAATACAACAGAAAAAAAACATTAATTCCACGATTTTAATATTCATACATGGGAGCCGGTACACGTTCACACTTGGATACGTAAATAATTAACATTTTAGTGCTATCAATACGTCAATAATGTACGTTTTAGTGTGTATAAAAACGTAAGTAAATATATGTGTGGTGGAATCACACTTTACGTAAAAATACACACGTATTCTCATGAGATCACGTTGCCTCTATCAACAAGTCAATCTGGCACCCTCCTAGACCCACATATGATCAATATTACATAATGACCATGCCATTTTTTTCAAGCACGATGAGTGTTAGCATGTAAACCTGCACATATAATAAAGGCTGTTAAACACATACACTTACACATACACGCACTATATATAGCCACACAACTATCTAAGTGTGTATAAGTGTGTATCAATTTCCATTAGGTAACACTAAGCACCTACAGCTTTATTCACTAATTAGCTGCATAACCATGACAACAGCAACGTTGGTCCCTGAGGACTGTTGTTGGCGTAATAAACCGAGTCATGTTTGTGTGTATGTGTGTGTGTGCATGGGGGTGTGTAATTATCACCATTCGACTTTTCTTAGCAGCACTCTTGCGCTCTCTTTGCTGTTTAATTAGTCATCCGTTTGGCAATCAAGTTTCTTCAGGTGCATTGTAGAGAAATCTGCAGAAAAAAAAAATCCTTAACCTCATCAGGCTATTGTGATAATGTTATTTTAATATACAGCATTGTCTAAAGCCACTCTGAAAAATTATGCTTAGAATTGTTTATTTGGGCAGCACCCCTTTATTAGCAATTTTAAAAGGATGTATATTGTACATGTTCAGTTGTGCATATGCTACTTTTCATAATTTCACTTCTGGCCAATACTTGTGTATGAATCTAGTTTGTACCCAAAACTTGGCATTGTGTGCTGCACATATTGCTGCCTCTTATGATAAATTGATTGCCATGTTCCTGCTTTGGATAAAAGAGTCTGCTAAATGAATACATGTAATTGGCCATAACTGTGTGTGCAAAAAAAAAAAGTTCAAAAATGCATTTGCTACACATTAAACACTTAGTTTCAGTCAATCTCATGTCAAACTTGAACACCTATAGAGTAGTATTGCATCCTTGATATCTCCGAAAAGTCTTTAGTTTTATTATATTTATAAAAGAAAGAAAGCTGTACTGAGTCTTTCCGGAAAAAAAATGAGCGGCTTGAGGGTGGGCGGAGCTAAAGAATCACGAGCGCGCGCAGCTATTGCGTTGAGAGTGTATGAAAGCTGTGACATCCTTAAACGTGGAAAAATAACGTTATCCTAAATAAACCATGGACATCAATCAGATTTAGCCATACATATATGATCCAGAATCAGATTAGCGGCTTGTCATGTGTGAGTTTTACAGTGAGTGTTTACTCGTGGTTTATGAGGACATGATTTGGTTTATGGACGATTATTATTTGTGATTTAATGTTAGCAGTAGCAAGCGGATCGGTTTTGCATGTCAGACTAGTGCGTGTTTACATAGAAAAACAATGGAATCGTAGCGCATTTGGGATAACTAACAACACAAAGACATTTGAAACAGTTTTATCACCTCCTGCTTCCAACGCACGACCGTGAAACTTAACCGCTGGGACTGCTCCATCTTTCAGCATTAGACGAGCTACAAATCTGGCGTCGAACTGGGCCTTGCTTATTAAATGCAGCCGAAATGCAGGGAACAAACAAAATACTTGCACAACTCCGTTGCTGCTCCGGAAAAACAAACTCCATCCACTGTCCCATTATCGCTGGGTTCTTTGGGGAAGCTGTACAGGGTTGTCTTGCCTTGACAACCAAAAACACACATCTTTGGTGACATTGTTGAAGTCGTGAAGTCCTGTGACTGCAGCGCAGCCGAGCAAAGCGTTTTGATAGGTGTACTGCTTTCGCTCTCTCGCTCTGGTCTACGGGTGCGCACGCGCCCTTCCGGGAGAAGTGCCCTTCGGACCCGTAAAAGGAAATTCCGCCCCATTTGACGTCACACAGACCCATACTCGAAAAAAACTTTCGATTATTTTTGGCACAGAAAATGTGCCAAAGTTTTTTTTAAAACTTTCTCCATGTTTAGCATGGGAATCTAAGTCTTTAACAGTGTAAAAAGCTCAGTATGCATGAAACAGCATTTAACCCCCCCCCCCCCCCCCCCTTTAATTTAAACAATGAGCCAAAACATCATCAATCCTTTTTCCGGCTGACACCAAAAACCTCCAGGGAATTACTAGTTTAAAAAAAAAAAAAACTTAGAACAGAGGAGAGGAAAAAGAGAACGCGACAGAGCTTGTAATAAAATGAGATCAGCTTTGGCTTGGCTTTTTCGAAAACAGCGAGAACTGAGGGATTTTAAATGTTGTAAAAGATGCGTAGATGGCGTCTTGTAATGTCTAGTGTTTTGGTTTTGTTTCATGCTCATTTTCACTGTCATCTTTCCTGGTATTGTCATGTGTTCCTGTTTGTTATGTTCTCATTGGCTCTTTTAGTCGTGTGTTCTCAGTTCAGTTCTGTCATTGGTTCATTGTGCTTATTGTTCACAGGTGTGTCTTGTTAGTCATTAGTCTAAAGTAGGGATGCACCGAATCCAGATTTTTGGAGTTCGTCCGAATACCGAATCCACTGGTTAAGATTTGGCCGAATCCGAAACCGAATACCGAATCCTTCTCCCATCCTCAGTCCATTATCACAGTAAACACATTAACGAAGTAAACAATGTCCACAGCAGTGTAGGGATGCTATTGACCATTTAACTGTTAATCGAAAGTAAGAACTTTGACTGATTAATACTACCAGTTAAACGGTTTAAATGTTTTTTTTTAAACGCTTTTTTGTTTGTTTGTTTTTTGATGCATGGTTAAGAAAAATATTCTGTATAGCGTTATTTGTTCACTCACAGAGCGCGTCGACATGTGCAACCACAAACCAGATATATCTCGCAAAATGAAGCAATGGAAAAGCTTACTGTGTGGGACCATTTTGACAGAAAAATACAGCAGTAGTACAAGCTCCTGACTGGTGGAAAGCAAATGAAAGCGCTTCCCGAGGCTGGCCACTCTAGCGAGGCGTTATCTCTGTATTCCCGGGACATCAGTGCCATCTGAAGCCTTGTTTAAGGCTTTTCCGACTGTGGTTTTTGTCAAGTTTACTAAAGTAAACATTGTCGCCTATGTTCTTCTCGCCGCTGTTTCCTGATGGTTTATAGAAAAATTACCCCGAGTCGTCCTCTGTCGTTTCAAAGAACAACACAACGGAGAGCGCAGGAGGCGCGCACGCGCTGTCAGCCGAGGCTTATACGCTGCGGAGACAGAAGAATTGAGGGTGTTTCTGCCGCGGGTTTAACTGTCAACAGGCTGTGCTCCAGATTAATCCACATCACTTAGACATGTTACTTAAAAAACAAAAAAAAACAAAAAATATATATATACAAGGTGTGGATTGAGGTAGCCTAGGCCTTCTATTTTTATTTGACAAAAAAAAAAATTCCGGTTTCAAAGCTTACAGTGTATTTTCGTTTTGTCATCTTAATTTGGTAATTATTTAAGTGAAAAATATTTAGTGTAGGCCTATGTATTTTATTCTTTTTATTCATATTTTATCTGATCTATATGCGGCTGTTTGCACGGTAAAATAAAATAATTTTTTGCTGCTGTCTGTAGATTCCTTCATGCACAACTCGTATTCTCTCGGATGTTTCATACGCAAATGTTTTAACAGCGGCTGTTGTTTAGGGTCCTTGTCATGACGAGACAAATCGGCATTGCAAATTGAACATGTAGCTCGACTTGAATCGCCTTCTTTTGACTTAAAGTAGCTATCAACCAGCGTATCAATCATTGCATTCAACCAGCGGAGCGCGCATAGTGCAAGCCTAGGGTTCGGTGGAAAAAAATTCTGAGTTTCGGCAGAAACCGAACCCTGTCAAAAAGCCCAATATTCGGCTGAATCCCTAGTCTTAAGGCTTGTTCGACATCATGCAGCGATGCGCAGACCGATCAGTGGCTGACATAAAGCATTGCACGGCGGTTAGAAATGTTGTCCGACTTGAGGCAGCACCAACGCCACGTGACTGTGACCTATGCCATCAGAGTGCCGCGAGAGCGATTCGAGAGCAGCTGGCTGGTGCATTCTGCGCAGCTTCTACAGAGAGACTGCACAAGCTCTGATGATGACACAGCTGTTCCACGATTGGCCGGATTCACCGCATGACAACAATCACATGTTTTTCGTGTTTATGCTAAAACCTTCAGTTCCACTAATGCTCACAAATCTGTATTTTATAACAGTAAAACCTCTATTCATGTAGTTGGGATGTTGTATTGTTATGTTTATCAAAATAAAACTGATAAAAAAAACGTTGACCCCATTTCATTGATAGTTCCCTTATGTTGAACTTTGCGAGAAACAGAAAGTGTCTGACTTCACGTCTCCGTTTGCAGCTCCTCTCCGCCTGCACGCGGCTACTCTCGCCGAACAGTTGCATGCAGCCGCAGCCGATGTCGAACACACCTTTTGTGTATTTAAACCCTCATGTTTGCCATGTGTTTTTGTCGAGTATTGTTTCCTGTAAACCACTGTTGGTGAGTTTATCTTGGCCATGGTCATGTTTATGTTAGTTTCTAGTCAAGTCTGTTCACAGTCAAGTCTTAGTTTATTTAGTATCTGTTCACTTGCTCAATAAAACTGCACTTGGGTTCATCACTTCAACTTGCATCCAGTGGACTCTACATTACACGTCTTTATTATGCAACAGTAAGGTATTTTATTGAACAGATAGGGCCTACACTTCCATAGCTCTCAAACGGAGTTCATTGTAAAGCATTATCTATTCTGAAGGGTCATTTCATTATGGTTGTCGTAGTGTAGTGTAGAATTTATTTTCAAGGATGAACTGTCTATTAATGGGTATAGCTTGTCTTCAGCTATTCATGAGATTCTTTCCATCTAAACTTATTATATCTCTTAAGCCTTGTAGTGAATGTTTTATGAGCAGTAGAATACTCGCTTTTTAGTTATAAGAACCATATTCATTTGCAGTCACGCAGAGCCGAGCACAAGCACAACCAAAAATGTTCCTCCGCAAAATGCATTCATCTTAGTTTTTTTAACTAGTAGAGGGCCAAAAGTTACATAGTGTACATTTGACTAATAGATGCACCAGTTTTCCGGTTGATTAAGGGCGTTTTCACACCTGAAAGTCCGCACCAAGGTCCGAACCGAAATTCACGTTTTGATACATTTGATACTTTCGGTTAGTTTTGGTTTGGTTTCACATTGCAATTATGCGAGCCACTAAAGAACTTTACATGACACACTTACGTCCACTCGTCATCATCTATGTGGGCGGCATCTTGACATTGATTGGTTTGTAAATGGACGTACGTCTGACGTCAGCGTCTTTGACAAGAGTGAATGAACGGACGCATATCGTTGCCACTATTGAACAGTGCGCATTGCCTGACTATTTTCTTTTCATCACGTTTAAAAGTGGACATTTCAAGCTTTATATATACATATTTCTCATGTTTGTGAGACAGGTAGGTGCTGAGTTTCAGTTTATTTGAGATACGCTCAAGTTCATGTGCAAAGCATGTGATCGCTCCCGTGATTATTGTCTGCTATAGACTATTTGCTTCTTATTTATTAAATCCAGGCAATTATCTGATTAAACGTTGATTAAAATTAAAATACAATTTATACAAAACGAAATTCACATTAAAGAAAGGCTTTCTAAGCAAAATCATACAAAATTTTGTTCAAAATCATTTGTGACCTTCTGTCTTCTGACATATTGTGCATCTTTTCACTTTTCATAATCAATGTAGCCTAGATTGAATTTAAAAATAACATTATAATATTAAAAATAAACAGGAAATTCCTGTAAATAGTCTGAAAGGCCGAACCATACAGAAAATGCTTTCACACTAGAAACGAACCAAACCTTTGTTCAGTTTGATCCGGACCGAGACTACTCTTTTCGTCTGACCAAATTTCATCTGTTTGGTCCGGACCACGGGGGAGGTTTCACACCTGTAATTTTGATTCGGACCAAACTGAAAAGTCCGAAAATCCGGACCAAACAAGGTAGGTGTGAAAACGACCTAAATCACAGTACAATGATTTTACTAGTTTTCTGAAATGTTCTGTTTAAATATGCAAAGGAGGTTATTCACTATGCACAAACTTGCATACATTTCGACATATATCTAAATATTGGATAAAGCCAAGTTCAAAATTCACTAATCTGGACAAACTCAATTTAATTGAGGGCAGGTTTTCCTTTATTTAATCATTTAGCAGACGCTTTTATCCAAAGCGACTTACAAATGAGGAAAACAATAGAAGCAATCAGGAAAACAATAGAAGCAATCAGGTGCTTTCAGTTTTGTTTGGATTTCATTCCTGTTTTCCTTTGTTCATTTTCTAGCCAATCCTTTGTTTCCATGGTTACCCTCGTTAGTTCATTTGTCCCAGCTGTGTCTGGTTAATTATCTTGTTTCTGTTCACTTAAGTTGCATTCTCACCTTCAGTCTTGGTTTAGTCACTGTTATGTTACCCCGTTATGTTAGATGTGTTGTGTGATTGCCTGTCTGCTTGTTATTTACAATTAAACTACATTTGGGAACTCTGTTTACCTGTCTTCGACATAATCCTGGCTTAATCTAAGACCTGTCTGTGAAACCAGGCCTAAATGTCATGGATCTAAATTTACTGAATAATCCACTATTTTGTCAACCCGTTCTCACTTCCAAGGCGTCAAAGTTCGAAGCATGGTCAAGTGCTTTCCGCGTCACAATAAAGACGTGCTGAGTGCTCCATTCATTTCAATGAGAAACCTTTGGCGTCATACACAGAAGCGTTGGGCATGGGAACGTTATCGTCATGATGATCATATATTGGGTTATGATTTTGTCATTATGACATGTTGGACTGGGATTCTCAATTTAAACAGCCAGAATAATTTTATTTACGCTATCTAGACACGTTTTAACATGTAACCCAACCCCATTCCATCCCTAAACCTACCCATTTGTGTGGTATATAAAACACAGATGTACAGGCAGTTACGACTGCATGCACAATTTATTCAAAAAGTACAAATATTCCGAGGCCAAGCGATTGATTTGTGTGAAGGAAATCCCCAAAAGCGATCACCGTCTCCATCCTCCGAAGATCATGAACACACATTACATTTCAAATATTGCCGCCCGTTTTCATAGTGAAATTGCATTGGCTCTCGTATGTCTCGTGACCAATTGCGTCATTACGTCAGCTTTGATTGTAAAATGTCATTGGCTCTCGTGTGTCTTGTGACTGAATGCGTCATGCTAAAGAGTTGTGTGTATTATTTGAATGAGATATGAATGAGTGCGTTAACGGAGCGGCGGGATCATCGTCTCAGCGATTAAAACATTAAGATCAACTCTGTTCTTCACATAAAGACATCGTGTGACTTCAGAAGACTTGGAATGCAACACGAGTTAATACTTTTATACTGTTTTTGGTCAGTGACTGTACTTGTATTTGCCTGTTATGTGTTTTATATGGTTTAGGAGTGGGTAGGTTTAGGGTAGGAGTCGGGTTTAACTGCTCCAAAATATAGAAGTAACCTTTAAACATGAATAAAATATTTCTGCTTTTACAAATGCAAAGAATAAAATGCATCTTGATCTGACTCCTAGGGGTGCCTTTAGCGTCTTCGTTGTGACGCGGAAGGCACTTTACCATGCTTCTGATTTTGACGCCTTGGGAGTGAAAATGGGTTGATTTTGTAGAGGGGGGTCAAAATGACAAATTTTCCCTGAGATTTGGAGCCACATTACAGGGGAGTAAAAGTTTCTTTAGAAAGATGGTATCATTATTTTATTTATAGATTCAGATTTCAGATTGGTAGGTCTATTAGTAAAATTTGTTGATTTAAGCAATCTTTGTTGCATTATATGCCATGATAAAAAAGTCCTTGTGGTTTTTGCCCAAAGTTTGCATGCCTAAAACTCAAAAAGTATAAAGATAACTTTATATCCTTTTTCCTAAACTTTTCTTTTGATATTAATTAAGGTCCAATATTGTTTATTTCCATGGATTTCAGCTCCACAAGTAAATTGGTCAAAAAACAATTGGTCACTGTGCATACTGATACTTTTTTTTATTTCGTTTTTTAGTTTTTTTCTAAGAATATCTGAAGAACAAATGTTGAAACGATGTGTTTTTTTTTCAATCAACACAGTAGAACAGGCCTGTCTGAGGTACCAGATATTCGTGTTCATTATTTGCCAATGTTTGCATGCCTATAACTCTAAAGGTATAAGATATCTTAATATCCTTCTAGATTTTCAATCTTAAAAAAACATGTAATTTTAAGGCCCTGTAGGGGACCAAGTGGTAAGTAGAAAGACAATTATTGTTTCGCTCTATCACAATGGCATAAAACATACCTGTCTTGAGTGCCAAAAAATACACAGAAACGTAAATTGAGGCACATTAACTTGCTCTCAAAAGTGTATTTATAAGAATCTGCACCCTTACAAATAAAGGTGCCAGGAAGAACCAAAAAGGCGATGCTATATAAGAGCCTTTTTTGGTTCCCTGAAGAACCGTTTTGTGAAAGGTTCTCTAATTAACCATTTATTTCTAACCAATGTATAGTCTAAAGAACATTTTGTGCAATGGAAAGGTTCTTTGGATGTTAAAGGTTCTTCATGGAACCATACAGCCCTCCAAATAACCTTTATTTTTAAGAGTGTATATTTGAGTCAGTTTCAGGGATATTTGGGAAAAGGGATTTTGTTCATGAAGCTACGAAGAGTTCAAATACTCAGTAATAGAGTAACTTCACGTTACCACATTGATGTCCCAGTATCTCTGAGATTGAAACATTAAAATGAAAACTCACAAAGAGAAAAGTTCAATAGGAACAAGAATCTAAAATGAAATTAAGATCTATTTAAAACTTCTTGAGTTACAGACATGCAAACTATGGGAAAAAACAGAGGTACACTATATTGCCAAAATTATTGGGACACCCTTCCAAATCATTGAATTCAGGTGTTCCAATCACTTCCATGGCCACATATGTATAAAATCAAGCACCTATAGGCTTGCAGAATGCTTCTACAAACATTTGTGAAAGAATGGGTCACTCAGTCGCTCAGTGAATTCAATCGTGATAGGTTGCCACCTGTGCAATAAATCCATTTGTGAAATTTCCTCACTACTAAATATTCCACAGACAACTGTTAGTGGTATTATAACAAAGTGGAAGCAATTGGGAACAACGACAACTCAGCCATGAAGTGGTAGCCCACGTAAAATCACAGAGCGGAGTCAGCGCATGCTAAGGCGCACAGTCGCAGATGTCGCCAACTTTCTGCAGAGCTACAGAGTACAGACCTCTGAACTTTGTATGGCCTTCAGATTATCTCAAGAACATTGCGTAGAGAGCTTCATGGAATGGGTTTCCATGGCCGAGCAGCTGCATCCAAGCCTTACAATCAGCTGGACATCAACCAATCAGGTTTCAAAAGGGGCCACTCCACAGAGACTGCATTACTGTCGGTCACTGAAGCCCTGCGGATTGCAAAAGTTGATTCCAAATCATCAGTCCTTGTCCTCCTCGATCTATCTGCTGCCTTTGACACGGTCAATCATCAGATTCTTCTGTCTTTCATCACTGGGCATCAAAGAGATTTCACTCCACTGGTTTGAGTCCTATACCACAGGTAGGTCTTTCAAGGTTGCCTGGAGAGGGGAGGTATCCAAAGCACATCAGCTGACCACAGGGGTTCCTCAGGGCTCAGTGCTTGGACCTCTCCTCTTCTCCATTTACACTACATCGTTGGGACCCATCATACAGGTACATGGCTTCTCATGTGCATTACCTGCAGCTCAACCTGGCAAAAACTGAACTGCTTGTCTTCCTGGCCAATCCGACAATAAAACATGACTTCACCATCCAGCTAGGTTCATCTCGAATCACCCCTTCAGGGTTGGTCAGAAACCTTGGCGTAATCTTTGACGACCAGCTGTCGTTCAAAGACCACATTTCAAAGACAGCTCGCTAATGCAGGTTTGCGCTCCACAACACAGGAAGATCAGACCTTTTCTAACAGAACATGCAACCCAGCTTCTTGTCCGACCCTGGTCATTTCTAGACTTGACTACTGCAATGCGCTTCTGGCTGGACTTCCATCAAACGCTCCAAATGATCCAGAATGCAGCAGCACGTCTTATCTTCAACGAACCCAAAAGGGCCCACGTCACACCACTCTTCATCTCTCTGCACTGGCTACTACTCACTGCTCGCATCAAGTTCAAGGCGCTTACGCTCGCTTACAGATCCACCACGAGCTCAGCTCCTGCTTACTTTGACACGCTCCTACAAGTCTACACCCCCACCAGAATCCTTCGCTCAGCTAAGGAGCAACGGCTTGTGGTACCATCACAGAGAGGCAGAAAATCTCTCTCCAGAACATTCACATTCACCGCTCCCTGCTGGTGGAACGATCTTCCCACCTCCATCCGAATTGCAGAATCACTGACAACATTCAAACGACCACAGAAAACTCACCTCTTGCGCAAACACTTAACCTTATATTAAAAAAAGAAAAAAAAAATCCCTTTCCTTATTTTCCTTCTATTTTCCTATACTTGTTCCCTGCCCTAATGTGTGATGCTCTGTGCAATGTCCAAAACTTAGTACTTCAGGCACTTTTTGTGTTTCGCTGCCTCCTCATGACGGATCACTACCTGTACTCCTCAGTTGTAAATCTTTTTGGATAAAAGCGTCTGCTAAAATGCATAAATGTAAATGTACATCATCAGCGTAACAATCGCAACAATGACGTAGAACATAGCATAAGCATTTTGAACTGCGAGAGGCGTTACACTTTCTTCATAATTTGAATACGGAGGGCAGTCCGAAAGAAGAATGTCATATACACCTAGGATGGCTTGAGGGTGAGCAAATCATGGGGTAATTTACATTTTTGGGTGAACTAACCCTTTAAATACACAGGAGGTAAATCAAAATAACATGGAACAGGTGGTACGAATTACTCAAATAAGAAACACCATAATGAAAACCAACCAAAACACTAGCAAAATACCACCCAGAAAAATATGTTTGATTTGATACGGAATGACCCTTCCCTTCCTTTACAAACACTGAAAAAAAATGAGTTAAAATGAGCTAAAGCAACACAATTGCGATACATTTAGTCCTAACCTAATTTGATTGTGTTCAGTCCACTTAAATATAAGTCAAATTGAATGCCTGAATCATGGCATGGAGCCAAATAAAATTAACTTTGAGACTACTTAATTGGGTGACTTAAAATGTATTCATTCCATGATGTTGAAGTTACATGAAAAAATTATGTTAATTTAACAATTGATTCATGTGGGACGGATGTACACAATTAAATCCTGTAAATCCAACACAATTTTTTTCAGTGAAGGACAAGTTTGACTTACTGCAGGTCTGGGTAGCTGTTGCTTAGTGATCAGTGAAGGTCAGTTTATTATCAAGTATAACTTTCACACACCAGGAGATAATGACCATTTGTCCTTTTTGAGAGACAGTGAGTGTGGGAGGCTTGTGAAGGTTCATGACAAGGTGATGAGTAAAGTTGATATTTTTGATTGCTAGTCTGACATCTTTGTTTTTATCCCAATAGAAGAAAAGGTTCTATATAGAACCTTAAAAGGTTCTGTCAGGCGCTTCATATATAGAACCTTTTTAGGATCCCATTATAGCGTCTGGAGTATCTCTCTCATGGGATCAAAGTGGTGAGTCGTTTGGAGAAACATCGGAGATGCTTTTCTCCAAACGGCTCTGCATATAAATTAAATCCCTGCTCCAATGGCTCCAACAAGTCTGAGTCAAATTGCACCACCGACTGGTTAATGACCAGCTAGAGTGTGACCAGAAGATATGAGAATGGCCCTGTGAGAGCTTCAAGGAGATCCTAATCAGCCTGGACCCCTAACCCACCTTTCAGTCGAGAATGGCCGGGAGATGACCTTAACACACACATACACAAGCATTCCTCTTTATTTAGCCTTTAATTAAACTATCCCAGAAATTACATATATGATGATTTCTTAAGTATATGCATGCTCCCTATATTTCTCATGTTTGCGTGATGTAAGAGCCATCTTAAATGCTCAAAGTGCCTCTGTATAGAAGATACACTACTTTTATCCATTTAAGCCAGGTCATGTTTGATGTCTAAAGGTTCCTCTTTCTTTGTCTAGTATGTTTAATCCTTTTGGAGTGAAACTTTACTAGTTCTGGCTTCCAGCAAGAACATTCCATTGAGTAATAAAGTCCGAACAAAGAAACTCTCTCCCGCCTGAAATTCACACCAACGATTGGTCGTCTCAGGGAAGATGGGCGTAGGTTAATGGACTTTAAAGGACAGAAACACAAGCACATCTTGGCTCAGTCAACTTGCAAGGACTCCGACGAGACAAATTTCCTTTTCCTCCCATCACATCACCTCCCTCCCACCAAGCTGGTCGTTTCCTTTGAAGATCGACGCACTCCGCGACACGGCCGGCGGCGCGCTCCATCAGAGCAGGAACCTTCTCAGCTTGGACGAGATGAACTTTCCCTTCCAAGACACTACCTTCTAAACACCTTTGAATCTTCCGCGGACCGACTAAGCTCCGGAAGGACCAAACGGAGAGAACGCTTCAGCGCACGAACACTCTGAGAAACGCCAACGTACGCATCTTGCTTTACACAACACAAAGAAACCATGCAAGTATCAATTCTATCGAAATTTAGATGCGTTTTAAGATTGTACCCCTGTTTAAGGTGATATGGTTCTTGCTGGCTCTAGTGGTTATGTTTGGGAAGGTTTCGGATCGGACACGATCATAAGCTTCTTCCTTTCCCTTCTCCTCATCCTCCTTCTTTACTTTCCATTATTCTTTATATGCATGTATCCTTTATTTAGTCATATGTAATCGTAGTATCAATCATTATTAAAACCATGGTATCCACGTTTTGATTGTCATTGTTGTTGCTTTAATGTCAGATCTAAGCTACGAGCTCTTGTAAGCATCATTGAATGCTTTAATTAATATCATAACTCGGAAAGTTTGTCCTTTGTAACCAGAGGGATAAACTTCCCGAAAATTGGGTAGGAAGAATAGACCTTGTGAGTGGATAAAGGATTACTGCTCGTTCGTTAAACGGAACGGAGAGGAATTTTGAATCAACTCCCTAGAGGTTATTCTGTGAGTATTTAATATAGATATATCTGTAGTTAATTGCAATAAATTGTTGTTAACCATATATATTATATATTGCATAAATACCTAGGTTAGGTATCCCCCTTTTTGGGTGATTTGGGAGATTTATGATTAGATTATAACCCGTTATGATTAATCATAAATCCCTAAATATTAATACCCATAATTCCCTATTGAGCTAAATTTAATTTAATAATATGTAACCCTAAGACGCTACACCATCATGGGATCATTTTATGAATTTTATTTAATAGCCTACATTTTGTTTTAACAATAATTTTAATTACATTTTATTAATTAAACAGTTTGTAAACATACTTTATCACTAGAAAAAAACATGTTAAACATGTTATCATTTCTCTTTAATATCTTTTTGGCTTAAAGGGTTCTTTAAAACTGAGTGAAGACTTGGGTTCTATATAGAGTAGACAGAAATCTAGAATATATATAGAGTCAATTAGAGTTCAGAGAATTTATTAGAGAATTTAACAATAAGCCAGCTGTGCATAAACTATTAGTATAGTTCTTAAATCTCACCATAAATGGTTGGTGTTTATGGTGCTAACTTCTAGAAAATGTGGTGTCAGAGGCGAGCTTCTGGAAGAAAATCTATTCTTTCAACTGAGCCAGTCAATAATTATGATCTGAATCTGATGGCAGTTGATCCTTATCAACAGCACTGTGGCATACAGTGGTGGGAAAAAACGAATCAGTTCAATTAATCCTACTATGAAAAACACACCACAAATTAAGCAGCTAGCCTCCCCTGTTCCACACCGGTTCCTGGAGTGAAAAGAAACACATTAACAAACAGTCACAAACACAAATGTACACAAATTACACAAAATAATAATAATAATAAAAAAAGAAGGTTTACAGACAATGTGTGTCGGCTCCCTGGCGACATATACAGCAAAAGCAGCGGGACTGCGCCTAAAAGGCACCAGAATGACAGGACAATGAGTGAATTTAGGAAAGTTCGGCCTCTGCCTTCTTGCTGTTGGCTGGCCAGAGTAGAAGTCAAATGTTAAATTTTCAATTTAAGTTTCAATATGGAGGTTCAACCAACTCTGAGTTTAAGCTTGAACTCTAAGTTGACTTACCCTAAGATGGGAAACTCTGAGTTTTGGGTTTCAGAATAGTTACCTCTTTCAGAAACGGGCTTGACTTACCCTGCTTTCTCGGGTTCAACATACCTCCCATTCTGAAACAGAAATTCCAGAGTTCCCCTCATTTCAGGGTTAACATACTCAGAGTTTTCACTTAACCTCCTCTCTGAAACGGGCCGCTGATGTGCTGTTATCGACAAACAACAAACTCGTGTTAGTATTTACTCTTGTTGTCAGCATAAGTAGCACAGAAAGATGAAGAAGGCACGAAGATGAGGGTAAAGTTCAAATATGTATCTTTAATAATAATCCACAATGTCACACAGGACAAAAGGATGCAGCAAACACGCTATCCCCAACGCTTACTCAAAGTAGAACGGACAAATGAGAACTGAAAAACAGAGAAACTTAAATGGAAAAAATGACAAACACCTGTGATAATTCAATGAATCTCCATAAAAACTAAAGAGTGACGGGGAACTAAACAAAGGAACAAATGTGACTGAAAATAGTAAACTGAAAGTCCATGAACATTAAACTAAGATCAAACTCAACTGAAAAAGTGTAACAATTGTGTATAGCGGTATTCATTTTTTGTTCTTCCTTGATATTCATTCATCATCCTCGCTTTATTTTTCAAGAAGCATTATTTTGCTTCACTTCAGCTATCAACAGTGTTAATATAAAAAAAATATTAATTTAATCTAAATCTAAAATAAGCGAAGTTTACTTAAAACAAATTACATTATCTGCCACTTGTGAGACAAAAAAAGTGACAAAAATGTCCTTTTATACAGGATCCTGATGTTCACTGGAAGAACCTAGAAGTAACCAAATAATTAGAATTTTCTTTAGGATTTCCAGTGGTTGGACAAATTGATGACACTCATATTCCCATCATCAGACTTTCTGAAAATGGATAACTGTATGGAATGGAAGGATGCTGCCAGATGGTAGTATGAGATATATGCCATAACCACCACAGCTGTTGAATACATTTATTTACAATTTTTATGGTCATCTTTATTTCCTACAAATGCTTTATTCTTTTTCCTGTTGGATGTTAATATTCTTCCTCCATCTCCTCTTCGTCTGTCAGTGGTGCTGGTGTTTGGCTGGCCTGAGTAGAAGTCAAATGTTAATGTCATTACCCTAATTAATAAATGTAACAGGTGGGATTAGAGAACATTTCATTATGTGGAAAGAGCATAGACCCTTTTCACATTTCCGGGTTTCTGAAGCTGAAGTCGTCATGGTTGGGTTAACTTTTATAGCGGTGAATGAGAGAATACATTAAAAATATAATACATTATATATAAATATATATTTATATAAACTCCACAATAATGATTTCACAACTTTCAAAAAGAGGGAAAAATTAGAGTGAGATTGATGACGGAAGTGAAAAGAGAGAAATATATTATTTTTCACCATCACTCCCATAGACGCTTTATTAGAAACACCCTCATAGCAGCGGTAACTTGTATTTTGTAATTTGATGCTAAAGTAATATAATACAAAGTATTAGTGTTATAATACATTTAAAAAAATTTAAATACAAAAAACTTTGCAGGATTTACGATATTGATGACCATTAAAACACGTCATCACAGTCTTTGAAAAGGGTTTATGTGGGAAAAGCTGCTGCACATTGAACACTGAATGATATTTATTTAAAGGTGAACTATGTAAGATTTTTGCAGTAAAATATCAAAAAACCACTAGGCCAGTGTTATATATTTTGTTCAGTTGAGTACTTAGAATATCCCAAATGTTTCCAACTATTTATAAATCGTGAGAAATTGCTATTTTAACCAAGGACGTGTGAGCTATGCTTTTGAGGGAGTCGCCTGTCGATTGCGTCATATCTGCGTTACCCTCGGTTTCCGGTTTTATTTAGCAGAAACGCTTTACTCTCACTGCAGTGTGAACAAGTGTCATAGCAGCCGCTGAGCGAACGTCATAACTTCCTTTTCAACACACTCAGATATATCTAATATGATAAACAGAGTTACGTTACCTCATACTCATGACTGGAAAAGAGGAAGTGGCGCCGGCGACCGTGTCATAATAAAAGTACCGCCGGCGACTATGCCATAATAACGGTCCCGCTCTTCAATCGCTCCTGCGGCCTTGCTCGGCTCCACAACACTCGGTCCTGCTCTGCTTCATACTACAGTAATGTTAATAATCGCATCCATGAACATGATTTCTGCCCGAGTCCTATCCTGACTCTTTTCCAGCGGCTGTGAGGTGAAGACCACATGTCCCAAGATTCTGTGCTCAAACGTTAAAGGGTTAGTTCACCCAAAAATGAAAATTCTGTCATTAATTACTCACCCTTATGTCGTTCGACACCTGTAAGACCTCCGTTCATCTTCGGAACATAAATGAAGATATTTTTGTTGAAAGCTGATGGCTGAGAAAGGCTTCAGATAGGCCTCCATTGGCATTCAGTACATTTACACTCACAAGACCCATAAAAGGCACTTAAAACGTTGTTACAAAGTCCATCTCACCACAGTGGCTCTACAATAATTTTACGAAGCGACGACAATAGTTAATGTGCGCAAAAAAAAATCAAAAATAACGACTTTATTCAACCTCTTCTTGTCTTCCGTCTATGCCTCCACGACGCATGCGCGAGAATATGACGTAGCGCCGGCGTTCGGGAATCCATGGAATGCACACTTTAGTCCCATTTGAGCACTACGCCGGACCTAAAGCACGATCAATGTAGAATCCAACAGCTTAGATACGGCGCGTCTTCCTCTGCTTGTAAACAAATCGCTTCTGGGTCATGTGTCCGAACGCCGGATCTACGTCACATTCTCGCGCATGCGTCGTGGAGGCCCACACGGAAGACAAGAACAAGTTGGATAAAGGCGTTATTTAGATTTTTTTTTCGCACAAAAACTATTGTCGTTGCATCGTAAAATTATTGTAGAGCCACTGTGGTGAGATGGACTTTGTAACAACGTTTTAAGTGCCTATTATGGGTCTTGTGAGTGTGAATGTACTGAATGCCAATGGAGGCCTTTCTGAGGCATTTCTCAGCCATCAGCTTTCAACAAAAATATCTTAATTTGTGTTCCGAAGATGAACGGAGGTCTTACTCTCTACTCAGAGTTGATTGAACGGAGGTCTTACAGTCTACTCAGAGTTGATTGAACCAACTAAATTCAGCCGTTCAGAAACCCAAAACTCCAGAGTTTCCCATCTCAGAGTAAGTCAACTATTTGACATACCTCCCATTCTGAAACAGAAAGCCCAGAGTTTCCCTCATTTCAGGGTTAACATACTCAGAGTTTCCACTTAACCTCCTTTCTGAAACGGGCCCCAGAACAAATAAAAGAAGTTTAAGGAGATGAATGTGCTCTGTAGTGCAGTTTGAGAATGCTGGACGTTTTGAACTCAATACATCTGCACAGAGAATGTAGAACATTTTGAATTTATTCTGTCAGTGTATCGGCTGATTGTGGAAAGTACATCTCAACAATGCTTGGCCTTTATATTTTCTTTTGTGTCAGGCTGAAAACACACAGACAATACCACCAAAGCACGTGCAAGTTCTCGAACAAGTCTAAGTGAGAACTTGAGTTACAAGTGGTTTGCCACTGTGAGGACAATCAGCTGTCCTTCCTGTAGCACTATCTTAGGTGTCTTATATTACGTATATTGCAGTTTATTGCTCTGCAACATCCAAAGTCCTCATGCCTCCTGCAGCAGTACTATATCATGTTCATGCAAGTGATCATGGACCCTGGGCATATTTCTTTAATTGCTTTTCAGAGTCAGTAGAAAGCTCTCTTTAGTGTCCTAAGTTATTGGAACTGTGACCTTAAGTGAAGTTATTAAACGTCGTTTCAGGAGGAGTACGCCCATCTAATCTTCCAATTAATACCAAGGTATTAAACCATCAGCTTACCCCTTCCCATTTTTAGTTCCTGCAACATCCCTCCTCCTCCTCCCCTGCTCCTCCTTTTGTACAATTTTGCCTGTTATAGGGGGGCAATCGGAGCTCGGGCAGAATATCCTCTCCGAGCCCCTCTATAGCAGACAGCAAGCCAAATCAGTTTACCACTTTCACTAAGATTATATGGGCACACAAACTCGTGAATTGTCTACTAAAATTAAATCACATAGCAGCAACTCAATCACTTAAGCATGTAGACATATTAAAAGATCTGAAGTTCAAACTGTGCATCAAAATGTGGAAGAAAGGTGATTTAAGTGACTTTGAACATTGCATGGTTATTGGTACCAGACAGGCTTGTCTGAGTATTTCAGAAACTACTGATTTACTGGGATTTTCACCATCTCTAGGGTTTGAAGAGAATTGTCTGAAAAAAGACCACTGAGTTGCAGTTCTATGGGAGAAAATTCCTTGTTAATGTCAGCCCTCAAGCAATTTTGCATTTAAAAGACGTCTCATAGCTGTCCAAGCAAACACAGCCCTGATGTCTAGGCTAAAACAAGGCAAAATTTAGGCTGTCGGCGAAAATTTAATAGACGTCTAACCATTGCCCAAGAATAGACTAGTCATCTAGAACATGAACATTTCAAAGAAATGAAACCAAACACCTTGTAATCACTGTTGACTTTGCTTACATGATGGAATTTCATACTTTCTCGCAAGTTATTTAGGCAAAAATGACATTTCAAATGACCAAATTCAAGGTTATTTTGGCTAGAAGTGGGTTACTCATAGCCGGACTAGCCTATATCGGGTCTATAGTTAACCGAGACTATGAAATTTGGCTATTGCTTGCTGGGAGAGGTCAGAGGACCTCAAGCCCAGACTGGTTCAAGCTGATAGAAAGGAAACAGTGACTCAAATAACCATTTGTTACATTGCTTAGATAGATATGGAGGAAGTTATTTAGTCTCATTTTACATGTAATAATAATATAAGAATAATAATGTAATCAGAAATAATATAATCCTCTCCTTGTAGTATATCAAACATTTGCTTAGTGTTTTATCATACATCATTAACATATCATTGATCTTCCACTGCTCATTGGCTCAGGCACCAGATACTTCATAATGAAATGATGGCTCTTTCCAGTAAAGTGACTTTGGTCATTAACAATGCACAAATCATTTTAGTAGGTAGATAGTACTTCAGTAGGGGGAATCTAAAACAGGCAGTCAACAAATAGATCAATTAGAGATGGTCAGAGGAGGCATGCGACAGCATTTGCTAGAGGTGCTGATCTTCTCTCTGTGGTGGAAAGGGTCCTACACAAAACAGTATTCACTACTGTATCTTGTGATGGCCTTAAAGACTTTAGCTGACTCCACAAATCTCCGTCTCTCACTTCCAAGTGAAGTGACGGTAAGTGGGGTGTTGTCATGGTGACATAGCATAGGATGTTTGAAGAAATCTGAATTCCATGCATTAAGAACCTGTTTGATGGGTCTGCAGCTGTCCAGAGTGTCTCGGCCTCCGTCTGATTCAAAATTAGATTCTCCCCTGTCATTAGCGGCCCGCAAGGTCGACACGGGGTGCATCTCGCCTGCTCAGTAATCACCGTCGATGGGGCTGGATGGCCACTGCGCTCACTGATTGCAGAACTGCTCGGCAGACAAGCCGGGACTGGGTGTTGAAGAAATGCTATTCCTCATCAAGGACTCGTGTAGTGTCATCAGCCGCTCGCTGAAGAAGATTATCTCACATGTCATCAGTCGTTGGGGGAACATAACAAATGCAAGGACTTTGGCATTACGCGAGAGAGGAGAAAATTGTCTGAATGTCATTAAAATGAAAAAGGCAGAGTGGCTGGATTGCTGCTTTAAATGATGCGTCTGTTGACAGGTGCTGGGAGCACTTCACTCATCTTACTCCCTCTCAATGACTGCAACCATTACATGAATTCAGCTGTTGTGGAACCGCAACATTTCAATCGTTAATAGAGCATAACATTTCTGATCTGACCCTAACAGTGCTTTCGTTTCGTCGTAGCAGTATACAATAGGGCTAAAGTGAAGGAACATGTCAAATGAAGTGGCCGTCACTGGGGTGGTAGGCTACCCTTAAGTGTACATTTTTGTACCTCTAAGTAGAGGAAAACAATGGTATAATTGTACCCTAAAGTGTACCTTTAAAGGTGCAGTTATACGTTTTGTTCCCCATGGAACAAAATTGCCTACCTTCACTGTACTTTTTTTATGATAGTGTATAGATACTGTTCTGTCACTTATTCATTTAAAAAAAAAAAAAACAGTGGTGTGGACAGTGTCTTCACTTTAATCTTTTTACACATTCATTTCCCACATATAATTGAATGAGGAAAGGAAAAATAAAAGAAAACAGCAACAACAGACTAGCATGTTGACTATTTGAAAGGGGTGGTAAAACACATTCTTTTGAAGGCTTGACTGTGTTTGTGGGGTGCATTGTAACGTGTTCATGCTTCGTTTAAAAAAAAATTGCCTTATTTTTCATATATTTGACCTTTATTCTACACTGCTCTGTCCCTCCTTGTAAAACGGTCTGATGCTTTCCGGGTTGTATGAAGCCAGTCCCTCAAAAATACGCAGTGGGCTCAGATTGGTTATCTGGCCCAGTGTGTTGTGATTCGCTAACCGCAGTGCACGTCGGAAACGTCACGCCCCTTACCGGAGGCTGTTCAGTATTATGCTGCCTTCACGTGCTATCGGAAATTTGATAATTCCGATTTCTGAAGTCGTGATTACGAGCTCATAGCATTCAAGTTTCAAAATGTGAGGGCGTTCATGTGCAATGTTTACCTAGGAAACTCGTATTTACGATAATTCCGAGAGCACGTGAAAGCAGCATTAGAAACAATGGCGTCAATAAAACCACACCAATCTGAGCCCGAATCAGACCCAGAACATTTGAATGAAGATGATCGAGCAGAACCTGTTCAGTCCTCAAGAGTAAAGACTGCGGATCTATAGTGATCGCTACTGAATGGCACTTTAACTTTTGTATTTTAGAATGATTATAGCCAAATATCTGTCGCAAGAACTAACCCAAAACGAACACTAAGCACTGGCTTTAACTAGTAAGTTAGCCAAATCACACACAGAACCATGTTTAGCATGCCTGTAGATAAACAATACATAAAAGCTCTACTCAAAGAATCATTTACACTAATGCCAGGTTCGCTGTTGAGATTTTAACGTTAATGTTTGTAACGTTAGGTGTTCGTCGGATAACGTTAAGTATGAATGAGCTTTTAACAGACTGGTTTGCAGAACAGTGTTGTCATCTGTTTACTTCCTTGCTACAACCTATTACAGAAAAACACATCGATGAAAAATAAATCAGACTTACAGGTTGTGGCCCGTGAACAGCTTCTGTTTGTAAATCCAGCTTTCAGGACAAGCCGTTGTGCATATCCTGTATTGAACTCGCGAAGTTTGTGGAAGATCGTGTTGTCCTCCGTGAAATGTGCAGCGCGCGCGTCGTGCATCCACGCACCGGCAGTGTTTTTTTCACGCAGCTGACGTTGTGCAAATCTGGCATTGAAATCGCGAAGATGGTGGATGTTTTCCTCTGTTAGATGTGCTGCAGGGAGCCCTGCGCGCGCCTGATTCCCCGCTGACTCAAACACATGTGCATATAACATGCTGTATGTTAAACGCTCTGCAACGCACCCCCGTCCCAAGGACTGCTGAACAGAGCAAGTGCCCCAGACCTGCAATCCGGATGGAAATAACAGCGTTTCCTCGGCATCGCGGCAACAACACTCCAGCCTGACTATACCACAACAGCGCCGCGATACAAAATGGCCTCACCCCCCCTTATTTAATATTCTCGGAGGAGGGGTTTATGTAAATATTGAGCCTGGTGATGTCACCAACCCTGGAGGAATGTGTGTAGTCGCCTACTGGCCGTTTGCTGTAGTTCTTAGAAACTGATTTCTTTAAAAGCAGATATCTCCCTTTGCTTTAAACTTTGAACGTTGAAACTTTGCAGATGTTGTTTATGCTCAAGCAGCAACATTACACGTTAGCTAAAGTTAGAATAGTGAAATCGTGGTTTACCACCCCTTTGAACATCAATTTTGCTCTCCTTTCTTTCTGGCCAGCAAATTTCTCAATGACTCTCTGATTAAAGTCAGTCATCTCAGTAGTGTCATGACGTTTGCATTGTTCAGTCAGATATTTGAGGTCTCTTACCCCCGTTGTTGTCCACAAAACTTCAGTACCGACACTTTGAAATAAAAGACAGGGAAAGCAATAAAGGGCATTGCTAACAACACATCCAGCCAGCCACCTACGTTTCTCATAACAAGCGCGTGAAGCTCCGAGTGTAGCTTCATCCTCTGTCACTGGCCTGCTGCTGGATTTGTAATCGCGTTTTTTTTCTTCCAGCGAACGCCTTGTGAAAGAATTTGGTTTAACTGCTGCCATCTCTATGAAAGTGATCATCATAACAAGGTTTTGGCGGAGTCGGAGTGACTGTGTCAATGCATTAAGAGCCGGGGGGTGAAAACCTATTGAATTTGAAAAATCAAGGTTAATTGTACTTAATTTGTCTTCCGGGAAGCATGCGTGAGCATGCGTGAACAAGCGTGAATGTTTGAACCTTTTTTAGTAGTTGTGTTTGAGTCCCTCAATTGTCCTCAGTGTGAAAAGATGGATCTTAAAATCATACAGTCATTGCTGGAGAGGGTTCAAATATGAAAAAGAGGCTGAAAAACTGAAGAATGTGCAGGACCTGGAGGATTTTTCTGAAGAACATTGGGCAGTTTAACTCCTCAGGACAAACAAGGGACTCGTGAACAACCATCACAAAACAAACAAAAAAAACAGCCGTGGATCATCCAGGGAACAACACACAGCACTGAGAATCAATGGTTCAGAAACTTTTTATCAGGGTTATTTTAATAAATTCAGCAATTTTTTTTGTCTTGTGGACTATATGTAAAAAAAATTATGTAAAATATCTTATTCAGGACAGTACTAAATAAAAATAACATCCCTCTTATTTAGTTAAAATTATTACCATTTTCACAGATTCTGCAAGCGGTTCACATACTTTTTCATGCCACTGTAGATATTGCAAAGATAAAGCTAAATGTTTGTATTATTGATAAATACTTAAATTTGCCTTGAATCAAGTTTCCCATTATAAGTTTGCAACATTCCAGGGAACAACACACAGCACTGAGAATCAATGGTTCAGAAACTTTTTATCAGGGTTATTTTAATAAATTCAGCTATTTTTTTGTCTTGTGGACTATATGTAAAAAAAATTATGTAAAATATCTTATTCAGGACAGTACTAAATAAAAAATAACATCCCTCTTATTTAGTTAAAATTATTCCCATTTTCACAGATTCTGCAAGCGGTTCACATACTTTTTCATGCCACTGTAGATATTGCAAAGATAAAGCTAAATGTTTGTATTATTGATAAATACTTCAATTTGCCTTGAATCAAGTTTCCCATTATAAGTTTGCAACATTTTAGAATTAATGTTGCCAAAAAAAAAAACCTCCAACAAACTTCAAAGGGACCCCCAAGAAGCCTTAAAATGAAACTATAAGTTACTTCATGTTGATTCAGTTATGTTAAATAATAATTTTAACAAAACTTAACAAATAAATGTTTTTAAAGGTGTTATAGCAAGAAAATAGAGAAAGAAAATAGCAAACTTCATAAGGGTCTCTTAACATATAACAATTAAAAACAAAAAAAGGGTAAAACTCCATGGGCAATTTTATGATGAATTTACAATTTTTTCTAGTTCTAGATATAAAATATTATAGGGTAGAAATTGTAAGTAAAATAATGGCCTTAAACCATATCAATCAATATTAATATTATAATTAAATGTTTGATATGCAGTATAATTAATAATCATAATAATAACAACAATAACAATACATACATACATAAATATTCAGCAAATGTGTCTCCTGAATCTAAAACTCCTGAAGAAACCTACCCCCAAGCACATTACCACCACCAGCAGAGGGAGATGTTGCTTCTATGATCCCGACAAATGGCTGAGAATTTACCTTGAGTGGAATTAATTCGGAATATTTACAAGAACACATGCTTTGAGCTGAAAACCCCTCACACATGCCACACATTCTTCTCGTGCCCAGTTAAAACCATTTAAAACCAGAACTGTGCAGAACATCTCAAGGCCTTATTTAATACCCAAATTATTTTTGCTCAGTGGTGCTCATAAGTCAGTATATGAGTCACTAGATAAAGAGAAAGCAGATGCAGACAGCAAAAATGCTGATGTATTAGTCATTTTATTTTTAATTAAAATGAAAATGGAAAAAAAGCTTGCCCTGGCAGTTCAACTGAACATGTTGAGTTCAACATGCAATACCCAAAAGCACACTCAGTACTTGGAATGAAACCAAACTGCCTGTGAGGCCCTGAGCAAGACAACAGCCATGTATGACTTTACCAGTGTCTGCTGTGGGTCAGCAGCTGGGGTTTGGTTGGTATGGAGACACAACTGACCATCAAGAATCTGCATCAACTGAACAGAAAAAGAGCAAAACCCGGCCACAGGGATAGTTTAGGTTTAGAATTAGAAACTGTTGCCATACGTAAGCATAGACGCAAATGCAAATAACAGACGGGCACACACAGATTTTCTCCAAGTGTACAGCACTATTTTTAACTGGATAAAAAAGGCCCCTCAGGGAAACTGATAGAGCTTAGTGATCCAAGGATAAGTACATCTAAAAAGAAACAAGCACAAACAAGAAATTCTGTTTGATGATTTTTGGCATTAAAGTAATTAGCAGCCTCCCTTTGTGATGAAATGGCTTCAATTATTTTTTATTTATTTAATCATTTAATGGCAAAAAAGTACACAACACCAAATGCTTAGGAAAGAAGGATAGGCAAGAGAGAAACTGAATAATTGGATGAAAGGAGACAAAGGAGTGAAGAGAAGGGATGGGGTGAGGGGTGTTCATTTATCTTCAGACGAGGAGGGAGGTGCCAGATTCTGGGAGGTTTGGATACCCTATTGATGCCCCCAAAAGTATCCACCATCCACCCCCCACCCCCACCCCCTTTCCCCCCCTTTTTTTCTTTATCCCTCAATTCCATCCTTTATTTCTACCCCCTCCTTTCTTATCCTTCCACAAGCTTCCCTCACTCGCAGTCCTGAAGGAGAACTCCGCTCGGTAAGTAAAAAGCTCTGAGAGAAACGCTAAATATGAAACTTTACAGCTAGGAACTTTATTTCTAGAATACAGGTGCTTGAGTGGCGTATAAGGAGGGGAAACACATCATATCTGTGCTAGTTTTGTTTATTAGGATGATGAGGATGGGGTGTGATTTGGTGCATCAGGCCGGTCAGACTCATGCAGGTCTATTCCAATTTAATGAATACAATTATAATTAAATAACAAAAAATACATAAAAGGTCATCGTTTTCATTTTGAAATTTGAAAAGGGTTTATTATTTTACAATTACATAAAATCATTATTAAATTAAATGATTAAAATCATATAAAAGTATATATATATATATATATATATAATTAAAACATTTAAAACCTGTTCATTTTAATTTAAGTTTTAGCTATTTTATTGTGCATTTAGTCTTTGTTGTAATATGTAACATTGTTCTCATTTTTATTTGTATAGTTATTTTAGTACAGTAAAATGAAAATGAGAAATGTTGCCATGGCAGCTTTTTTTATTTTATTTAAAAAAAAAAAGTTTTAGTTTTAGTTAACTATTCAGTTAACCATTCATCATGCATTCATTTTTTTCCTCTCTAATTTTGCAGGTGCTGTGATTTCTCTCTGTTCTAAGGGTGCTGTGTGTGCCCTGAACCAGAGATTTCTTCCTTTCTATAACCTTCATCCACACAGCCATGAGAGGGCAGAGTCTACTCTTCACCTTTTCCCTTCTCTTCTTCCTCCTATCATTCTCTGAGGCAAAAAAGAAGTCCAAGCAACCATCAGATGCAGTGACTGAATCCGAAAGAACGGCCATAAATCCCTTGCTGGGGTCAGGTCAACTAAGCACTAAGGATGGGCACCGCTGTACCTGGGAGACGCTAGAGAGAGGAGCTAACATCCTGCTCCAGGTGAGCTGCTCTTTCCCGGCGGAGGAGGGGCTCAAACCTCCCTACACATGCCAATTTGCTGGAAAACCTCAGGAATGCTCCGTGTACAGCACCCAGTCCTCCCAGTACTGGAAACAAGTGGTGAGCAAACTGAAGAAGCGAAAGAATGCTTGCGAGGGGGAGAAAGTCCTGAAAACACGGCTGTGTAAGAAAGCGCCCAGTGCATCTCACATGAAACTCACAGAGAAAAGCGGAGAAGAGACGACCACACACATTAGCGAGGGAATGCAAGAGAGCAAGCGCAAAACAGAGGCGCCCGTGAGGAAAGAAAAAAAAGTACAGAAAGAGAAGCAAGAGGAAGCGAAGAAAGAAGAGGATGAGGGGTTTGGAGTACTGAATGATGGAGTCTCAGACATGGAGCCTGCTGTGAGCTACTGTGGCGAGGGATGGCATTCTGTCTGCAGCTTTTTTGTCAAGTTTTTTGATGCTTAAAAAAGAAAAACATCTGCTATCAATGCTTTTATGGACCCAGAGGAGGATAAGAATGATGTTGCATGTGAAAAAGACGGAAAGACAACGATGCCATGTGTAAAACAAAAATGACTTAGAAGAAGCTTACCAGCTTCGCCATGAAAAGATCATGGATAAAAACATTCCTGTTGTGAAGAGGAAGACAAATAGAAAGAAAAAGTAGTTTATGTGTAATATTTTAAAAAACACACTAACCACATCGCTTACATCTTAAACAAAATGTATTACTTGTGTATATTGCAACTAAACCTGATTTAACTTTTTGTAGATATGACTAATTGTGATTTGTATACCACACATGACCTTTGACTTTTATTCATTATGAAAATTGTCGTATATGATTTTTGCAAATAATCCTCAAATCGATTAAAAAACAATTTAATTAATTACATATGCCTTTATTTTTAAAGCATTAGTGCTCAACACAGCTGAATGACAAGATTAAAAGTCCTTCAGACCTCACACAAGATGAATAAAAGAACCTTACATAACTATTAATATTGTGTATTTATGTGTATATAGATGTTTACCAGTAGGTATGTGGTATTCAGCAGGAGCTTTCTCCATTGTGCATCTATAGACAGCTTGCCATCAAGTCAGTGGTCTAAAATAACAGTCACAGAAAATAGAACAGCACATATAGTTCAAATAGATCAAATGTGCCATTTAAGGGGCATTCACTTTCCCCCTGATGACCCAAAAGTAGAAGAAGGAGAAAATATTGCGCAGTAAATGGCTCTTTTGTTTAGGCAGTTCTGGAGTCTCAAAACTGCCTACAGCAACGCGGTTAATAAGCAAGCTGTGAAGCTACATTGTTTGGACAAAGAGGTTAGATATCTAAAGACTCCGGAGTGGATTCTATGGGTTTGCGCTGCTAAATTTAACCTGTAAAAGTGACTTTAATGTGTCTCAAATTTGTATCAGGCATAAAGAATGTATGTAATATCTGATCTGATCCCCCAAAAGAACAAAATATCAATATTATATCAAATATCATGTGACTATTCACGTTGGACATCCTAACAACATTAATTGGAATAAAAGTCATATAAAGCATGAGTGTGAATATCACATTGTGCTAACTGCCTGCAATGTGATGTCAAGGCCAACACGACAGACATCACCAGAAAAAGGATTTTTCTTTCAGTCTATTATTTTCTCACACTATACAAACTGCTGTTTCGCCATGAGAGAAAAAATCTTCACTAAAAGAAATGAATTACCTTTTTACTCTACCATGGAAAAGCACTAAATATACAGATAATGTAGTTGTGTATGTGTGTTTGCAGAGGGTTTCAAGTGGTGCTCACTTGCATAGTCAAATGACGTCCAGCTCCACCTCTCTGGACATCTAATGTTTTGGGTGGGGTTAGGGTGTGGTTGGATATTCAAGCTCATTCCACCCAATAGGCCCAAATTACATTCAGAGAGGGGGAGCTGGAATTACTGAGCAGCCTCTCTGGGGTTTGGACAAATTATTGGTAAAGGGACGACTATTGGTAAACAGCCATGCTACACACGTATGAAATTACTACCTTTAAATTCCACAATAATAATAAGCTTTGCTTTTTCTCAACAACCACTACATGAGAGGGAGGCCGGAGGCAAGAGCTTTAATCTTGTATATAATCCTCTTTTTAAATTCATATAGCTTTGATTTTTAATTAAACCCTGAATTAAGCTGTGTTTGATTTGTTAACTTGCTAGAATAGCCTAACTTTGGGTTAAAAGTGGCCATCAGAATCTCTCCAGAGAGAGGAGAGTTGGGGTGGCCGAAAAAGTAGCAGATATAGGCTATTCCTTTTCACACTGTCAGTGACGGAAGTCGTCATCTGATCTGTCATTGAATCATTAGATAATGGCGCTGCACTTAAAGGGATAGTTCACCCAAAAATGAAAATTAGCCCATAATTTACTCACCCTCAAGTCTTCCTAGGTCTTCTTTCAGACGAATAAAATCGGAGTTATATTACAAAAGTCCAGGCTAATCCCAGCATTAGAATTGGATTCATAGTTGCTCTGTTTTTAAAGTCCATAAAAAGTGCATCTGCCCATCAAATAACGTGCTCCACGCGGCTCTGGGGTGTTACTGAAGGCCGTCTGAAGCGAATCGATGCGTTTGTGTAAGAAAAATATCCATATTTAAAACTTTATCAAGTAAACTTTCGGTCCACCGCCTTCCCTGTCAATTTATGGAAAAATTGTTGAAAGTTCCCCTGCCGATCGAAAGACTAACGCGACCAGGTACGCTCCTCATGACGTACGCATCTTGAGTTTCACTTTCAACATTCAACACTTTTCCACGGAAGCATGGTGGGACGAAAGTTTACTTGATTTTGATTTTGATTTTTCTTACACAAACGCGTCGATTCGCTTCAGAAGGCCTTTATTAACACCCCGGAGCCGCGTGCAGCACGTTATTTGATGGGCAGATGCACTTTTTATGGACTTCAAAAACTATGACTATCAACTTTTTCTCATGGTTTCTCAATAGAATTAATAAAAGTATAGAATATAATAGCGTAGTTCTAATAGGGGCACATTGTAACAGTGTGACAACATGCCCCGTCAGCGCAACTGGAATGTAAACCCGGCTTGTGTCTTCTGCTGGTTAGATCAGCATTAAAAAAACATCTCAACTGTTAAATAACAGATATACGATTACAATATTATAAGAATTGTCTTATTTTAAATAAACAGAAAAAAAACTGAGATGAAAAATTTACTTGGGTAAGAAATTTACTTTTGCTTTGGTTAAATAAATGTTCAATGATATCTTCCAAAGATTTTTTAATTTTGATGCAATTTTTTCTCTAAATAATGTTGATATGGAAACTAAATACACTAAGTTTCATCATCCTGGCATGTGTGGAAAGTGTTAAACCATGTGTGTTACAACTAACCCCGCGTTAGGTTGTGCCCCGCTCTCCCCTATGTGTATTTTATAGACGGTGAACTGTTGTTGTTGTGTTTGGAGTCAGAATCTTAATGAGTTGTTTCAGCCCAGTCTATCAAACTCAAACACACACTCTTCTTATGAAGACACATCACTTACTAAACAGACTGGCTCTTAGTCAATGCACATAAATCAAGTGTTAAAAACAGGCATTCAGCCAGATGTCCCTTTTAAGGCCCCCGTTCCCATCCTGATCTACTGGGAAACAACACTAGCAGCCTCCCCAAACCCAATTGGGACTCCTGAGAATCACACAAAGGGGCTCAAGGCGCTTCCCACATCGAAACAGTTTTGTACAAAGTGGAGAAGTGACCCATTCAGACACCCTTGCAATGTTCTATTCTCCAACCTGGCCTTACGCCACATTCACCCTCTTAAGCCTTAAACCGATCCAATGGAAAACTGCAAAGAATGACACACAGAATTAGTACTGTCATAGTAGAGGTTTCGAAGCTGTGCCATGTGGAAACACGGGACTCATGGGTAATTTGGTCAATAAGAAAATAATAAGACACCGGTGACGGTTTACAAAGCATTCATTTGTTCACTGCATCAGAATTTCTGCTGCCTTGTGGAGTTCAGCTTTAAAAACGCAGTGAAAAAAAAACTACCAAGATTAACGCTGGCATCTTGGAAGTTAGCACACGACCCTAAGCCTAAGCACCAAATTGCTCCATTAGTAAAAGCAGCAAGCTTATTTTTAAAGATGATTTATAGGAACTGATTAAGCAGCCAACACTAGACCTTACAGTAAAATATTGAAAATATGTACACACTGACAACTGTAACACACATTTGTCCAGAAGGGCTAGTCATTAAGTCTTATTCAATGCCTGTAAACTCTGATTAGAACAACAGTACCCCCTGCTGGATGAGAGATATTAATGCAGATCTCCAAACCTGGTCTTACTGGTGGGATGGTCGATCTGTGACTGTGAGCTAGCTGTTGCAACCAATTTAACACAATTTTAAAGGGAAAAAACCCAAAGCATATTTATCTGGGATCTGAATACAAATCATTGTGTGAATCTTCTCAACTATAGCCCACTTTAATCTCTCTCTCACTTTTTAAAAAAAACTAATTTATCTATCCAAAAAATGACTCAAAAAAGCAGCGTCAAGTGGTTCCACGCAACTATATTGAGTAATTTTTACAAATAACAATTTAGTTATATGAACAAAAGAAAGTCAAGTAAAGCTGACAAAAATTTGAATTTGTCACAATATTTATATGTGCAGTTTACTTAATAATGTTATGTTAAATGTATAAAAGTTTAGTATGTTCGGTGAACACATTTATTGATTTAATTTACCTTATTAAATGAACTACTTGCTCTACAAGTGTAAGTAGAAAACTATTAAATAACAACAAACATATTTTTTAGAAACAAAATGCAAAAATAACTCAATTTAGGGCAGGAAGTCCATCCAATAAATGTGTGTATATGAGTGCCCACTGCCTAAACAAATGGGCAACCAACAAAATTACATTACTAATGCTAATTACTAATTACATTACTAATGCAGTCCCTTGCAAAGCATGCTGGGAACTACAGATCCACTACCCATATTGTTTGTTTCACTCAGCAATGTTAAATTGACCAAACAAACACTTATTAAGTAAAGCTGACAATTCTCATTTTTAGTAGAAACAACTCAATAAATTCTATCTAAAGCAGTAAAAATCTATCTATCTATCTATCTATCTATCTATCTATCTATCTATCTATCTATCTATCTATCTATCTATCTATCTATCTATCTATCTATCTATCTATCTATCTATCTATCTATCTATCTATCTATCTATCTGTCTGTCTGTCTGTCTGTCTGTCTGTCTGTCTGTCTGTCTGTCTGTCTGTCTGTCTGTCTGTCTGTCTGTCTGTCTGTCTGTCTGTCTGTCTGTCTGTGTCTTTTAATAGTATTTTTGGGACATGGCAGTCCAGCAAAACAAGGCAGGTGTCCATAAGGTATATAGATATCAATTTAAAATGAATAATTTCTTTATAGTGTCCACTAGATGTCCCTCTCACCATAGCATATTCCAATAGTTAACTTACACTGAATAAGACATTGAAGTTTTAACCGTGCACGCATTTTATTCCAGGCGTGTGTGGTGTACGTGCAACAAGCAACAATGTTTTTGGATGAGGTTCGTCTAAATCCACGTTCTTTTACCACAAATTTTTCACACAAAAAAAAATCATTTTTCAAGTAGTAGCCTATTAATATAGCCCTACATGACTACACTATATTACACTTTTATAACATTTTAAGCTATGCTAGCCTACATTTTATCACAATGTTACAGAGCCCTCAAGGGGCCACGAAATGAAAATACGAGATTGGAGGAATAGTTATATTCCAAGGCATTTACGAGGCACATTGCGTCCGCTCGCAAAGAATGCAAAAGTTTTACGAACTAATGAACATTTTTTGCTTGCGAAAGCAATAGCCCATGTTTTTCGGTGGAACGCAAAGGTTGTGGGAGGGAAAACAAAGTTTGTCGTGGGAACGCAAAGGTGTTAGAATATATTTTCCTCTTTTTTTTTCTTCACCGGGTCCCCATGGATCAAACCACTTGTCTTGGTGTTGCTAAATTCTACCTTTTGAAAGAGGAAAGATACGTGTTATACTTGCACGTTTAGACCTATATGGTTATTGCCCCATTGGGCTGATAACCTCTAATCACCAAAAACAACAGCTTCAGCATTTGCACATCAACTGGTGCTAAAGCATTGATCACTGTTCACTGCATTTAGCCATGCACACATCAATCAATCAGAGTATCGCCCTTTAACTGTTAATCAAATAGGCAAAGATCAGTTAAATGGTGATGAAACCATGCAGAACCAACATACAGCATGCTAGCTTTGCCAAGAAGTAGGTAAGCGGAGACTGAGGCTGAGGTAATATACCGACTGGGTTTTAGTCAATATTTAAAAATGTGTATTGATATAGCTTGTGTTAAGAACTTGGATGACCTGATGTTGGAGTCATGGGGCCAAAGAAGAGCCATCTGGACTCTTGGACCATGGTAAACACACCGTTGTTGGCTCTTTGTGGTGTTTTTTTTTTTAGTACATTTATAATACATTTGCAGTTAGTGCTAAGTTTAGATTCATGGTTCATTACAACCTTCAGAATATAAAGATTAACTTTAACCATGACCTACATCAACAGGACCACGCTTAATAGATTAAAGATTTGAATGTAGCATTTACAAGTTTTGAGATTATTCATTAATAATCCATTTAAAAACCACATTTGGTACACGCGTATATTCACACGCGTGTGCGATACAATTTGCGCCGCCAGGGTCCATTCCAGTGATGATTGGTCGAGACAAAAATCCGCGGCTCAGTTACTGGCTGGGGTGTGGAATATGCAAATAAGGGGGACGAAGCTTTATTAAAAGGACTCGAACTCTGTGCCGCGTGGAGTGGGTGTGTCGGCAGAGCACGGCAGACAGTATACCTGGTGGAGAAGTCTTGAAATAACGACTTTTACATTAAAACCAACGCTCTGGAATTGCTTACAAGTTGTGTGTCTCCTGCTTTGCTCAAGAGACCACTTTAAACCGAAGCACTTTCTCCATGAGTTCCACAAGGTAAGAACGGGTTTTAAAGTTTTAAAAAATGCATTCTCGTGCAGTCAAACAAAACTTTTTTTGTGTGATGTAAATTTAGATCATTATGAATAATGGCAATGTTTATGTTTTTTCAATGATGACACATTCTGTGGTTACTGTAATTTTTTAAACCCTAAGTGAAGCACAAATATTTATGTAAATTAAAATTTAGCCTACTTTTAAAAGCCCTACACCCTTTTGATTTGACTTCCTTTTAGAGGTTCAAGGGCCACTGTCATAATAGTATAACATTTTGGAAAGAAAAAATGAAAGCATAATATATTAAGATGCATTTTAAGGCATTACTCACACATCTGTGTTGTCTTTTGTATGTCTTTTTTTAGAGTTCTTCATATCCTCAGCCCCCCGTTACCAGGTCCCGTTATGCCCGTGGACGTGGCGGTGCAGCTGTATATTACTCATTCTCCCCCTCTGTGCAGCTTACTGAGCTCTTATGAAGACTACAGGGCACGCAACCTAGTCAAAAACTGCTACAAACCCCTACGGCCCTGCTTGAGCTCCAGAGGCCACCTGGAGCCCCCCTGTCTAGGCTGGCAGAAGCCAAAATCCAAGACCAAGAAGAATGTTGTGTTTGCCGACTCAAAGGGTATGTCATTAACAGCAGTGCATGTCTTCTCTGCTTTCGATAATAGAGAACCCGTTACATCCGACCTGCAGTTTGACCTGGAAGACCTAGAGGACATCACAACCACTTTCCATATAAACTCGATCCAGAGCAGAATTCTAAACTTTCCACAGCCAGCGGCAGACTATCTGGATTTCCGTAGTCGGTTGCTGAAGAATTTTCTTTGCTTGGAGAACTGTACCCTGCAGGAACGGGCCCTCGCCGGCACGGTCAAAGTGCGTAACCTGGCCTACGATAAGTCAGTTCATGTGCGGATCACTTTCGACACCTGGAAGAGCTTCCAGGATGTGGAATGCACGTTTATGAATAATGTCTATGGTTGTCAGGATACAGACACATTCTCGTTTGCCATTGAATTACCTGGGTATGTGGCACCTCAGAATAACATCGAATTCTGCCTTAGCTACAGAACTGGAGAGCAGACCTACTGGGACAACAACGATGGCAAAAACTATGGACTGGTTTCAACATCTTGGCAACAAAACACTAAATGGAATTCCTCACCCCAGCGTAAGAAACCAAACGAATCCAGAAAGTTAGGCAGGGAAACAAAAGACAAAGAAGTTTATAAATGTAAAAGTCCTCTCCAATCCAATGGCATTTTCCCAAAGTGGCAGAGTTGGGGGAAAATTGCAACCTGCAGCCCTTACTGGTGACTTGAGCGGACAAAATGAACTATCCTAAAGTGTTGAAAGCGTTTAGCAACAATATTTCTCTCTGTATGACAACACAAGAAGATTGACAAGATTTGGGGGGGGGGGGGTGCTCTGGGTTCGGGCCAAAATTCTGAGCCCGGAGCCCTCCCCCGGACAGCACGCCAAATACGCATAATCTTTTACATTTAATTTGATGTAAGTGTGAACTCGTGAATTCTTTTGTTGGAGTAAAACATATATGATTACCCCTTTTTTGAAGAGCCAGACACATCTGTAAATAAGACCACTGGGGGTCTAGAGTAAACTATATATACCGGTAACTGCTTTGCCGGTTCATTGTATAAAATGTGCCTTTTGTCTGTGCCAAGAGAATTTGTGTTAAACTGCTGCCATTGTGTGCCACATGCAGACTGCACTATAAAAATTGAAACAAAGTCCAAATCAAGTCTGATTGACCTGTCTCAACAGCCAATTTTCTACAAAGCTTCAAAAGGGGTAACATTTATAATTGATTAATGTGTTGTTTAAACTTTTTACGTTTTTTAAGTGTGGTTTTTTTGTGTGTGTGTGTGGGGGGGTGATCTCACACCTTTTCTATATATGTTAAATTGTACAACTGTGTTCTCGAATGTTTGGAAATTTGTAATATGTGGAGAAACCTATAAAAAATGTGTGTGTGTGTGGGGGGGTATATATTGGAAGAATGGAAAAAATATATTTCAATGTTTTTGCATCCGCTTGCAAAACCTTTTCCCGAACATTTTGCGAGAGAACACAAAAGCATTGACATATAATTTTTCATATCCATACTTTTATCCATTACCATGTCTCTATAGTGGCTCTGTAATTTTAGCCGATTTCCAGTTGAAGATGAATAGCTAGCGTGCAACCAGTTCGATTATCCTTCATATTGAAGGGGTAAACTTCAACTGGTTACAATTTTTTTGGGGGCAGAAAAAAAAGAAATATTAATATTTATCTTATTTAATATGTTCCTTGAATAAATCAGCCTTAAAATAAATTTGGTTTAGATCATTTTGTTTATCAAGCTTTTTATTTGCATATATATAATGAGCTGAACAAATGGCCTGTGCCTTAGGATCTGCTGAGTAAATGTCAGTGCAATTTTTCAGTGCAATTTTTTTCAATGTTCTAAGTGCAATTCAGTGAATAAGAGTGCAATTGGATGTGATGTTGTGTATGAATCAGATGTGAAGATAAGAATGGCTGTATTTTATTAAAGAAAGAATGGATGCCAGATTCACATTGTCAGATTCTGTTTCTCAAAAACTTTGGAGTCAGTGAGAATACTTCTGATCTGCCCAGTGTATCTTGCCAAAGTGACAAAATATTGTATTGGTTTGGGGACAAGTTAGCAGGTAATGTCGCATTAAAAACAACAACAAAACATTATACACAGGTGACAGTGCTCCTTTACTTTTGTAGAGCTGTAAGCATGTTGAGTGCATTTTTAGTCAAATATTCAAGTTAAACCCTCACGCACCAGCAAACATTTGAATAATAATGCAGATTTCTGAGGACTTAGAGAGAAGATATGTTAATGGAGTAGCCTGACACCTGGGATTATGAATAGATGTTAATCATTCTTATAAATTGTTTTTATCTACACATAAAGCTCTCTTTAAAATCATGGTGCCACTTTTAGCAGCCAAAGGTTCAATGTCAGCTCAGGGTCTTCTCCGTTCAATGAGGAATGCAGAGAATGTAAAGAGATCCATTTCCACTACTTTTCTGATATTTTGTTTTTTAAGTACTCGTTTACATCTATAAAACAACGCTTTAACACAGAGAAAGGATAGTCGATTTAGACTTAAGAACTCTGATAACCCTGGATGTCAACACCCCTCTGCCAGATCATGCAGTGAACACACAGTTCTAAAATCCCTACCCTCATACCAATCTTATTCCAGCTGGTCACCATTTATTAAACCAATGAACAGAGGAACATCCTGTTGATAGCAGAGGTTCTGTCATGTTGTTCCATTATCAATTTTTAGTGTACAGACTGTGAGAACCTTAAATTGCCAGTTAAAAATAACAAACCTAAAAGAAGCACTGTATGAGTTAAGAAAGATATGGACAATATGTGCTCTGTAGGGCATTGCAACTGAATTGTAATTCTATTAAAAAGTAATGCTAAAAGGTCACATAGGCGCAATCACACATACATAACTCAAACTGCCTATCAAGTGGCCCCCAAGTATTTTGCACCTCTTACCTAATCCTTGTGTGCAAATTCTGAATGGAAACCCCAAAGATGTGCCCAATTTTTTTTTTTTTTTTTAATGTTTTTGTCTATCTGTCAAGGGGACAGCATGACCTTAGAAATAGGCTCAGACTGATGATATTTCAAATGTAAAAAATACAGTTGACTCTCAAATGACTCTCCCACAGCAGGCTTGCAATTCAACTTAACTGCAGTTGCTTACAAAAATAATAGTTTCTTGTGGCAAAAAAGTTTATATGTCATAGCAAAAACTTAAACTTTTTCCTAAATTGAGCTATATAAGCATCATCCAGTGTCTAACAACTATTCTGTCTCAGCAATCCTTTCTTAGTCTCCAAACCTTAAGCAACCGCAGGACATTTGCCTTGGTCTCCATTTATTTTATGATTCTAAAATTGAAGTTATGCAAACATCAGAGGGTCCAGAGAGAGCTGGTGTCTGGGGCAGGAGCCATAAACAGGCATAAGAGATGGCAGGAGAACAGTGCAGCATTCACAATCAGTCAAGAACAAGCTCTCTTACTGAGTGAGGAGGGAACTGGAGCAGGGTATGGAATGGATTTGTTCATACAGCTGTGATTTCCTGCTCTGCAAAGCACTCTGCAACCATAAAGGATACAGAAAATGTGTTTTCCCCCAGGCATTGGCATTACGAACTCAAATATTTAATTTGCTTTTTTATTTCCTGTGCATGAATTGCAAACACGTGGTTGAGGATGCATGCACAGTTTTGCTGGATTCAGATTCTATGCAAACATAAATTCTTGTCTTACATTGTTACTTCATTGTGCTATTCTGACATTATAGCAGTTTACATAATATGATATCAGGGGCCTATACCATGAAGCCGGTTTAGCTAGCTAGCCAGATATGTTTAAGCTTAGTTTGTGCCAATCCTGGGTTTTATACCATTAAAGTGGTTTGGCTTTTAGCAGTGTTCATCTCCATAGTAATTTACGCTCCACAGCTAACCTGCTCCAGGGCAGGTTATGTTCTGGATAAGAGATCTCAAACTGAAATTGGACCAATCAGCTGTGAGCAAAGTGACACACCTCTGATGCAGGAAAGACACTCCTTCTGTTTCTACTCCAAATTAAAGGTCACTAGCTAATGGCTATTAAAGACTTAAGCCTCTGGATTTTAACAATGCTTATTTAAAATAATAATAATTTGGAATTATTTAAATACAATTTATGTAATTATTATACCCTTAATCAATTACACATGTATCATTTGAGTAAATCAATCATTAATAGGCATTTTGTCAATATTAAACTAAATAGCCTATATACAGTAAAGGTCATACAAATAAGCTTTAAATTCAATAACTAAATCTATAAAAAATTACATGTGAGCATAAATGTTCAATTATCTCTATATATCAACTATACTAACTTCATAACTTTTACTTGCATTGACGTATAAGATTTTTCTTAAAGTTGTCCTCGACAGCTCTTTTCTTCTGTGTAAATTTGTTTAAATTCTTAATATTTTTCAATCATGTATATGAGTGAAGTTAATCACACTGCTTCTCCCGCGAGAAGTGAATCTCAGTTTCACTGACCCACAGCCTGTGATTGGCTGTTCACTGCTGATGTCACAGCTAAACTCCTAAACTCAGGATCAAAGCCTGAGTTGACAGAGAAAGTTGATGATCAGCATCATGGGACCAACAAAGCCTGAATAGATTGGTTTGGTTTTGTCAACTCGAAACTAATCCTGTAACCCTGAGTTTGTTAAACTACCATCATGGTACAGGCCCCTGATATAGTAAAGCACAGGACACCAGAGCCAGCAGTCCATAGAAACCTTTGGCACAGATCTTAAACTACTCTCCTTCAAAAACGGATTCTGAATCTGCATTAGGTCAAAGCTTTCATTAATTCTAGTTCACACTGTTTACATTTTGCTTGGGTTGAGTGCTTGGTCAATGAGTCATTGTTTGAGTGTGGCATGAAGTCATCCAGCAGCAGGCTTGGCCTGAAGGCTGTGCTTTTGGTCTCTGGCAATTTACATCTTATTTATAAGGTGCCGGCACTGGAAAATATTATTTATTTTGTTCCATGACAGTTTGCCTCACACTCGTGCAAGTAAACACGTCATCAGAGAGATGTCACTGGTCAAATGTAATTTATGAAACCTCAAATCAAATAAACTAGTCCAAACTATATCAATTTTTTCAACATTTTTCAACACTTATTTTAACTTTTTTTTTCTATTTCATGTGTCACTTCAATGTACCATTTCTTTGTAATTGTTTGTGAAATTTACTTGCAACTTCTGAGTGAAAATTGTTTATACACCCATTTTCTTGAGTGTGTAGTTGCATGAGTTTTCTGTGTTTTTAAGAAAATGGAAAGACCTGTTAGAGTTTAAGTGTTATTTCGAACATGTACAATAGTTTGTAGAATATATATATATATACACACACATACATGTTCTATGAATGTAGGATTGCAAGGGGTAGAACTGATGACCATATGTAGACTGTGTAAATGAGGTGCTGACCCTCGAACTAAATTATTTAATTTATGTCTAAAACTAAAAGCCAATACATCAATTGTATATATGACAAGTGTAACATTTGTAACATGCAAGTATTGATCAATTAATAAAAACTTATCATCGCTGACATTAACTTATTTCACGTAGCCCCCCACAGCCACAACCACAAGGTCTACCCTTACGATAATGGTAACCTCAAAAATTGACATAACATAAACTCTTTTAAATGTAAAATATAACTGAACATCAAACATTAACTGGTCTTTCCCTTTACTAAAATACACATTGCGCAGCACTAAATTTCAACATTTACTCTCCTGATCCATCCTTATGCAAAGCATGCTGAGAACAAGAAATCCACTGCCCAGTTTCAGTCAATGAAGAAATGATCATGTAATGGATCATGTAGTCCCAACACAAATGGTTTGTGTTAACTTAACACAAGTAAAAAACTAACGATTTGTGTTGTTTCAACTTATTTTATTCAAATAAATTGAGCAAGGAGCTAGAATAATTTTTTGAGTGTACATTAGATATTTAGTTAGAAGAAAGCTGAGCTGTTCACACCAAGAATGATTACTATAACGATAACTTTTTTTTAAAAAATCGCTGAAACGAGAATAGCACACAGTACTACAACGTTAACTACGCAGGAACAATATCATTGTGATCCCTTTCAGAACTATTCTTTTCCAGCTGAAGACTGATAAAGCATTCAGTCTGTAGCCTATATCAGCCAGTCAGAATAAAAGAGCTCGAGCACTTGAAATGATCCTATAATGCTTTTTCATTTTTTTCAACTTTAGTTAGTCTGTAATGATGCTGTGGTCTGCAAGGTTACAAAGCTCAAAATCCACTCGAATGGCTCGTTTGTACTACATGCATTTTTCCCCGGATCTTGTGAAGTCACAATGTTACTTAAATAATCTCCGCCCACAGAATACACGAAAAAAGGGGACAAGGCCTGGGGTGCATCTCAATCAGCTCCCTAGTTCAGTAGTCAGGGCACTGATCAGGGAGTCAGCCCATTGAGTTATGTCCTGATCAGTGCCCTGACTACTGAACTAGGGAGCTGATTGAGACGCACCCACGGTTGAGCGATGCTGAGAAAATGTTTGTCCTATACAGCTGACAAACTTAAAGGGTTAGTTCACCCAAAAATGAAAATTCTGTCATTAATTACTTACCCTCATGTCGTTCAACGCCCGTAAGACCTCCGTTCATCTTTGGAACACAAATGAAGATATTTTAGTTATATAAATAACTATTCTCGTCGCTTCATAAAGTTATTGTTGAACCACTGTAGTGAGATGGACTTTGTAACGATGTCTTTAGTACCTTTTATGGGTCTTGAGAGTGTAAAGTGCATTATGCCAATGGAGGCCTTTCTGAGCCATCGGATTTCAACTAAAATATCTTCAGTGTTCCAAAGATGAACGGAGGTCTTACGGGCGTCGAACGACATGAGGGTAAGTAATTAATGACAGAATTTTCATTTTTGGGTGAACTAACCCTTTAAAGTGCTTCAAATGTATTTTTAACACTGTTCCTGAACATTATAACCCCAACGTTTATCTATGTGCTGCACATTTAACAGAGAACAGCTTCCAGAAACTAAGAGAGAACAATGCTGGCTATGCGTGAAAAAGCCAAGCCTGCTGCACTCTTGTTAAAAACTGAAGCCAAAACGTCTCAGTCGCCCCCAGGTGGTTGGTCCCAATATAGCTCATAACCCCCGCCCCTCTGTGTATTCTAGTGGGCGCGAGACAAACTAAACAATCAAATTACACTTCATATCATTTTTTTCCAAAGTTGGTTTCTGTCATTGGGCAGTTTTTATCACGATGATTTCATTTCAAGTGTTCGTTTTTTAAATAATTTTGGTTTTAGTTAGTTATTTGATGCTATAAAATTTGGGGGTGTGGTGTCATGATTGACAGCTGAGATTGACAGCTTCTCTGAGTGAAGTTATCACTGAGGCACCAACAGACTTTTTCTGGGATTTTCGGGAGGAGACTGCTTTGGCTTTAATTTACTTTTCCAAAAATGTTTATTTCACACCGACATAATGAATTGTTCAGCATCTGCGAGAGTGTGGGCGGGATTTTGATATCACAGCTCTACTTCCTGCTCTCTACTGAGCAAACTCCGGTCCCGAGGTCACTGTCCCAAATCTGCGCAAGATGTCAGCATTATACTCGGACCTCCGACGGCTTCACTTTTCTTACAGCGGAAGAGAATGAAGTCGCATTGTTCATATATTTTTTTACGGTCTATGGAAAAAGCTTCTCCTGAAATGGAGCAGTTCCCATTTTGTCAGGACAATCTGTTGTTTATGGATCACAACTTATGTCTTATTATTTGTAGGCCTAGTTGTGTTTTCTATTAACAGTTCCAATTGTAAATTTGATGTAGTTTCTATGTAAACAAAGGGCAAAGCTTTGCCTCCGCTAGCCCGCTAGCGAATATATCAGTGTTGATGTAGTGTTTACTGTATAGCTCTAGCTTTTGTAAGACTGTTCACCGTCCATAAGGAAAATGATCCATGATTTTGTGATCGATTAGGCCTACTGTTTGTATTAGTTTTCTGACAAATATGATTCAATAGTGGATAACATTGTATAATCTATAAGAAAGAGAAAAAAAAAAAACGTTCGATCCTCTTGTGCGTTAACATTGTCTGGGTCTAAATCAGGTTCAAATTGATTTGATATTGACTCCATCCTTAATTATTTAGACCAGAGCAGAACTCGCTGTTTCCTGAACATTTTCTGAACAAGCGCTAAGCGCTGCCAATCACAACACACTGGGCCAGCTAACCAATCACAGCACATTTCGTATCTCGGAAGGAGGGGCTTCATCGAAACAGGAACTAAACTGTGCGTTCGAGCCAGACTGCAGAGAGAGGAGCTTTAATAATATAAAATATGTGAAAAATAATGTTTTTTTTGAACAATCAAAAACAAGGTACACCCCAAAACCAAAATCAAGACTTCGTAAAAGAGCATAACCCATGTAAGACAGCAGATGACAAGTGGAGCGCGCTTACAATAAGGTTAGTGGTGGTTGGTGGACCCTAACATATCATTAGATATAATTTTGTTCTTGGTGTAAACATACCTTACGAAAATTTGAAATGTATATATTTTTTAATAGCTGAATAATAACTTTGTTTAAATTAAAATTTACTTTTTCTGAAAAGTATTAAATCTATTTCCATTTGTTTTAATGAGAATTGACTATATAAGCACATTTCCAGAAAGAAATGATGGACATGTTCATATCATAAAGATATTTTAAAGATAAAGAGTTTTCTGATTCAGCAGTAAAGAACAATTTGATTTGTTCTTGGGACTGAAGTGAAGCCAAAAGAACCAGAAACAGAAACAAATCTCATCTTCAGGCACCTCAGAGCTGTGCAATCTCAGAGGTAGTCATATACACAGACATGGGGTTTCTCTCCACTCTCACAAGTCCTTCAGGGTCTTTCACTGCAATGCATAGAGCCACATGAACCCAGTGAACTTGACATACAGATGATATATTTAACTGACCTGCGGGCTGGTTTGACCCAGTGTGAGCTATTCCTCTGAGAGCATTTTCAGTATTTGAAACCTGCCCACCCACACTTACACACACACAATCCACTCCTGCAGAAGATAAGCAGAGATTGTAAAGCATAGTGATGCAATGAGCCCCAGACTTACACATATTTAAACTTATACAGCTCTTTAAATCACATGATTAAACTCAACACCACTTTTTTTTATCCTAAGACACATTCACACACACACACACACACACACACACACACACACACACACACACACACACACACACACACACACACACACACACACACACACACACACACACACACACACACACACACACACACACACACACACACACACACACACACACACACACACACACACACACACACACACACACACTCTCTCTCTCTCTCTCTCTCTCTCTCTCTCTCTCTCTCTCTCTCTCTCTCTCTCTCTCTCTCTCTCTCTCTCTCTCTCTCTCTCTCTCTTTCCTACGACAATTTGGCATATCCAATCCACCTAACCTGCACGTCTTTGGACTGTGGGGGAAACCGGAGCACCCGGAGGAAACCCACACTGACATGGGGAGAACATGCAAACTCCACACAGAAAGGACTCCTAGTTCAGCCGGGGCTCGAACCAGGAACCTTCTTGCTGTGAGGTGACTGCTACCCACTGAGCCAAACATTTAATTTTTTAAAAACATATTAATTTATTAAATTTAATGTTAATTTATTAACATGATTTTTTTAAATATTAACAGTTTTTATTTTATAATAATAATAATCAATGATAATAATCAATACTTTATTTTTATGGAAGGGTCATGAGTCAATATTACAATCATAAGGAGTCAAACATCGTTAACTTATTTTGATTTTATTCCTGATTTTGACAACAAAAAAAAGTTGGTTGTGAAGTACACAAACAAGCTGACCAATCAGGATCATCCTCTCAATCTAGGACATGTCTCTGTCCACTCTACCGTCACGACTAAACACCGTGATCACTAGAAGTTCACTGGCTGCCACAGTCATGTGACCGAATATTGCATTGCCTACAGGAAGACTTGCACACATGGAGACAGAAATAACTTGTGTTGTGACCTAGTTGTGACATCGATTTGTGTGTCTGTGCTCCCTATGAGATGCCTAAATAAGATATTTGATATTGATACATTGGATTAAAGAACCAACTGAACATTATAATGTTTTATTGTATTGCATTGTTTATGTGCTTGGTTGATACGCGAGTCATCTTGGATTATGTAACCCTATACTATACTATAGAAATGCTCTGTTCACAGTCAGTCATTCATTAATTCCACAAGCATAAATGTCCAATAATGCGGTGTTGCAGTGGTGAAGTATATAGTATTTATGGTCTTGTGATCTGCATGTGGTGGCTCCCATGAGGCTTTTATTAAAGGAAAAGTTCACTCAAAGATATTTTGAAGAATGTTTGTAACCAGACAGTTGACGGTAGCCATTGACTACCATAGTATTTTGGCTACCGTCAACTATCTGGTTACATTCTTTAAAATATATTTTGTGTTCAACAGAAGAAAGGAACAAGGTTTGGAACATTTTGAGGGTGAGTAAATAATGACAGAATATTCATTTTTGGGTTTGGTTACTTTTTTTCTTTATATGTATGTGACTTTAACAGAGTAAGAGTGTGTTTTCAGCACCAAGCAAGGGCATTTCACACTAGCAATGTGCCTGTGATACAAGATATGAATGCCTGAGATTCTTCTATCCCTGACTCAGAGCTGTATCACCTTCAAAATCTGGCAGAGCACTGCACATATCATGACAAAGGGGGGAGCGGGGCACAACCTAAGCCGGGTTAGTTGTAACACACATGGTTTAACACTTTCCACACATGAAACTTAGTGTATTTACTAGTTGCCATATCAACACTATATAGAGAAAAAAATGCGTCAAAATTAAAAAATATCTTTGGAAGATATCACTGAACATTTATTTAACCGTAGCAAAAGTAAATTTCTTTACTTGCGTTAATTTTTTATATCTGTTTTTTTGTGTTTATTTAAAATAAGACAAATCTGATATTATTGTAATCTTATATCTGTTATTTAACAGTTGAGATAGTTCTTTAATGCTGATCTAACCAGCCGAAGACACAAGCCGGGTTTAAATCCCAGTTGCGCTGGTGGGGCATGTTGTTACACTGTGTTACAATGTGCCCCTATTAGAACTACGCTATTATATTCTATACTTTTATTAATTCTATTGAGAAACCATGAGAAAAAGATGAATAAAGATTGAGGGTCAATGTTCAGAAATAATGCTTAATTATTATTATGTTTTGAACTATGCTGTATAGCTGTGTTTTGAGGTGTGTTCAAAAATGTGTTTATTCTTAATGATAAAAAAAATTACTATTTTTATTTGGGAAAAAAAAGTTAATAATTGTATTTTATTGACAAAATATTTTATTCATGGATATTTTTTATTGATTATATCAGACATTTTAAGCTGCCAATGTTCACATGTTACAATGTACCTCTCACCTATGGGGCATGTTGTCACAATTCACTTCCATTCTTTCAGGGTAAATCAAGAAAAAAGCATACACTGTATTAATGAAACAAAACCACATAATTGTACTAGACATGTGTGCAATTAATATGGGAAAAAATAAATACTCTGAACCCCAAGTGGATTTACAGTCAAAAGCGTTAGTTTGTGCCCCGCTCTCCCCTAAATATCCTATAACAGACACCATTCATTCATGTTGACACAGGTAAGTATACAAATATATATTCTGAGTTTATGGCAATGAAAGAGACACATCTGATCAATGTAAAGAGAATGCCTGTTTAGCAGCAACTCTGGACTAACCTATGAAACTGGACAAAATCCACATAATACTGATAGAGCAGATGGTGTTCTCTCAACTGTTATTCATAGTAGCAGTGGACTTTAGTACACAATGACTTTCAGGGATAAAGTACAGCTAGAGGTGCAGGGATTGGCATAACTTGTGTTGTGTATGAGTGCAAGGACAGATTAGGGTAATGCAAGGTCCCGAGGCATCAGCCTCTGCAGTTTTTAGCTGTGATTAGTCTTTTCTTTTATTCAGCTCATATTTCAGATTGTCACCTTTACACAACTTTATGTGTAGATTCTCACGCACAGTCAACAGTAAACAAGGACTGATGCACCATTTCATTTTCACAGAAGCAAAGCATAAAAACTAGGCATACTTGTTTCCTTCAGAAAAAGACAATCTATTTCTCAATCATTTATGTATTTGAACTGGGTTTCTTAAAAGTAAGTAGGCATTAGTGAATTGTAGATAAGCTATGTTCTGTGTAATTGGTGGAACTACAAGTTTACAGTTGGAACAGAATGTCTAACTGGAGAGCGGAATGTGCTGCACACATTTACTCACATTTACTGATAAGACTCTTACTCAAACATGAACTTGCAAAATCCTAAAATAAAAAGCTGTGTTTATGTTTATATAATCTACGGAAGCCCTAAAAGCCCATTGATTATTATTTTTTTCTTGTTTTCTCGTGATCACGACTTAATTTTCTTGTGATCTCGAAATAACAAGTTGTTTTCTTAAGATCACAACCTAATTTTCTCGTGATCACAACTTAATTTTCTCGTGATCTCAAGATAACAAAAGTTGTTTTCTCGTGATCATGACATAACACACTGCAACCGGAGTCTACTGTTGCTTTAGCAACAAACAACTTTCACGCACATCTGGAAGGATAAACCGTGCGCTCTTACAGTATATGTTGTGGATATTTCAGCAAAATGTTTGCTTCGCTTAATAAACATTTTATTTGTGTAGGTTAATTAACATGTTTAAATGATCAACAGAGCATTCAACAGCTCAAGTGCAGACAGAGTGCCTTCAGAAGGATGTCAGGTTATTCTGTAACTATTCAAAAAATCTTTTAGAGCTGCTTCGATTCAACCCACGATTGAAATACAATGACATTACATAATTTGTTTGTTATTTTTATTCGTCATGTAGGATAGGCTGTGACTGATATAATGTGCGTTACACTACACTGTAAAAATTGCTGTAAAAAAACCTGCCCAATTTCGACAGTGACATACTGTTTTCCATTAAAACAGTAATATACTGTATTGGGTAATATTTGTTGTTTTCGAGAAAATAGCCTAAATGAATATACTATGAATTAACAGTGCTCAAAGTCGACACTCAGAGGCTGTGTACAAAATCACACCCTATACCCTCATTCACTATTCCCTACATTAGTTCACTAATAGTCCACTTGAGAAAGTGAATGAAAACAAATGAGTGAATTCAGACACCGCTGAACACCTGCTGTAAACAAGCATAATCACTGAAGGACAGAAAAAGATGAAATCAACTGAAGATAAAAGAAGACCTCAGCAGATGAGGATTAAACGACTCCACAAACAGCATTACCAGTTTAACACATTACTAACCAGATTGACTTTATTTCTGTCAGATGTCTACAGAACATCTCATTAAAAAGAGAGGTTTAGATGCTGATTAACTGTTTGACTTGCTGTTACCATGCTGGTGATCAGTGTTTGCGTTAGTTGGGCTCTTGACCATTGGCTTTTAGGTTTGGTTACTGTAACTGTGTGTTTAAAATAAGTTTGTTATGGCAAAAAAGCCATAAGAAAATGTTATCAGATTATGTTGGTTGTTTATTTATAGTCACAATCATCATCTAATGGCCTGATTCATTGATATCATTCGTTATAATCTATAATTATATGGGTGTTTTTTGTGTGTTTTTGATTATGGTATCCCTATGATTTTACAGAATGAGATCTTTTAGGAAAAAAAGTCCCAGCATGCATTACTGCATGAATAAATTATGCTGTTGGATTACCTGGTTAATTCTTACTGTTTGCCTTAATTTTTGTTGTTGTTTTTGTGAAGTTCAGAGTTGATCTGTTCATCTTTTTTATTGATTGTCACCATTGTTGAGATTCATATGCTGATTCTTGATGTCTGTGTCTACATGATGCTGTAGTGCAAACCTTTTTTGTAAATGATGAGTTTAAAAATTCATAACTGATTGCTCAACACCGTTTGATCTTTTAATGTAGTTTTGGAGGAAATTTAAAATGAAGGTGTATTAAAATAAATTTTTTTGTAAGGGATTAGACACTGGTTGATGTCATCATTGTCAAAATATAACTAACAATGCCTGATAAAGAAATGCTTGGCTTTTGTTTGCCACATCAAGTGAAACACACAATGACAGGAGCCAGAGTAAACAATGTTATGAAGTCAAGAGTCAAGAGCCCAACTAAAACAAAACAAATTAAACATACAATGACAGGAGCCAGAGTAAACAATGTTATGAAGTCAAGAGTCAAGAGCCCAACTAAAAGAAACACTAATCACCATAATGGTAACATCAAACAAAATAATAAAACAACTTCTAAACCTCTGTTAATTATCAATAAGAGCTTAAATAAGAGATAAGAGACAGAAATAAAGTAAATATGGTTAGTAATGTGTGAAGCTGGTAATGCTGTTTGTGGAGTTGTTTAATCCTCCTCTGCTGGGATCTTCAGAGATGTAATGTCTTCTTTTATCTTCAGTTGATTTCATCTAAGGCTGTGGCTGAAGTCAGTTGTAGTTCCCTTGCGATACTACATGAGTACTGCGTCATTCATCTTATTAAGCCTTATAAGACAAGACGCTACGGGAAAACTCCTTTTTCTCAGATTCGGAAGTCATTATACAATAGGGGTGTGAACCTACACTGGTCTCACGGTTCGGTTCGATTACGATTATCATGCCATCGATTCGGTTCAATTGCAATTATGCATCACAATGCATTGACAATGCACTGAATCCTCATACAATTTTGTCAGTCAGTTATATAAACTGAACCTTTAATTTTACCTGCTCAAAGAAAACACGCTTCTTGAATGTATCAAACAAAACTCAAGTCTGGGCACAGATAACAACAGGAGCATTTAGAAAAAATACACAATATACTAAAAGCCACTTCAGGAGGTGGTCTGGGCAGCATTACAGTCAAAACTAAAGTCTAAATGCATCTGGTTGTTGAAACCACATATGCAAATTTTACTCCTCGCAACAAAATGCTAAAAAAATTATGTGTGAGCGCGTGTTATTGGCTATATGACATGTTATAGCCAGATATGACGGCGCTACTGAATCCCGCAGACGAGCAGCTGCGTATCTCTTCATCAAGCAAACGCACAAACTACCGAAAGTAAAGTTGCAGGTGCTCAACATACAATCATATTGAACGTGGTTCAATGGTGATCAAGAAAATGCAGCTCATATCTGTTGTTTTCGGTGACAAGAACTCCATTAAATCTGTATATAGTGCGGGAAATGTAGATGGTGCGGATTTATATCTGTTTTGCAGAGATACATTTATGTGCGCAAGTGTAAATTAAATCGTTTTGATAAATCAGATAGCTTTGATTTACACACAGCGCGTGTTCTCCAGGTCGTGCTTACCAGATTGTTCATAAAAGCCGAAATGTGCCCAGATGTCGTCTTTAAAAGTAGTTGGAGCATTTTAATTTCTCACACTCGTGTCTCGCCTCCCACTGCCATTGTATGCTACCGCGAAAACACACGTACGTGACAAATGACGTCAGAAAAGAATCAGTACATTAGAATTGGTTATGGTCTATTACTGAACCGATGCCGAATCGCCCTGGTCTGCATCGCGATGCATAGAAGAAAAACGATTCATTTCGACACCCCTATTATACCATCACGCTGCACTTCAATTGGTTTGTAAAGTTATAGAAAACGGACCAATGATGGCGCAACCTCGAGATTGAAGCCGCCTTCACCTGCAAGCAGCTGGATTCGCCGTTGATCTTCCGCCTCCGCGCAATTGATCGTCCCAGCATCCCTGCTCGCCACTCTCTATTCTGCTCGCCGCTCTCAAGCAGCTCGATGCCCTCTGCAGCCTCCGCTTCGAGCAGCCCGCAGTGCTCTCCACTCTTCAGCTCACTGCTCAGATCGCTGCTCACGTGCAGCGCTGATCGCCCGCCGCTTTGCATCAGCAAGATTCCCACGCCGCTATGTGGCAGCCTGGTCAGCACTTCGCTCACGAGCCGCCTGCAGCTTGTGCGAGTGCACTGTATCCTTTTAAGAGCATTCATAAAAGAGCCAATTTTAGTGACGTTGTTGCAATGACGGGCACGTTAATGACGAGTCGCTGACTCGACCTGCTCTCACTGCGAGAGTATGAGTCTTGCCTCTTTGCACTCCTGGATAGCATTCTTCTCAGAACGTGACCCCTCCCGTTTTCTTCCTCCCAGGAACCCACAAGGAAAAAACAGTGGGGCAGACGATCTCAGTGCTCGGCCGAGTGTGATCTCACGTTGGCCCCGCTCCCGTGTGACTCACTCTCCCCACAGGAAGAGGTTCATCCGGTCCAATTCTCCCGAGTGACCTGGTTTCGTTCGGGGGATCTGGTGACGAGCCGCAGGACGACAACATGTCTTTGGCGGCTTCGGGCACGCACCATGACCCCGCCCCCTTGCCGTCTTTGGTGTCGATTGACACCAGGACATCTATCGACTCAGAGCTCGAGTTTAGAGTGGTCTGCACCTGAGTTTATTCCTGCCTAGACTTCGTCAAGCACCTTCTCAGCGGTCAGCGCCCTTCTTTCCAGAAGTGCATGACGAGCTGACAAAGTCATGGCGTGCTCCTTACTCGGCTCCAGGGCCGCTCACGTACCACCTTGGCTATTGCTAGACGCGCGTACACCTCGGCTGATCAGGCAGCTTCTGCGTTACACTCTATGGTAGTTCTCCAGGTGTACCAATCGAAGCTCCTCAAAGACTTGAATGAGGCCGGACACGACTCTGCCACCTTCAGGGAGCTGCAAAATGGCTCGCTCAGTTTTCCTGCCACCCCGTTGGGTTCCGGGTGTTCAAGAAAACGTTTTTTTTGCCTGCACAGAGCCTCCCCCATGGTGTCTTTGGACCTGCTGTCAATGGCTTTGTCGAGCGCTATACAGCAGCACAAAAGCCGTCCCAGGCTATGCAACACTTTTTGCCTAAACGCCAGCTCTGGAGCAGATGCAGAGAGATAAGTCGCCAGCACCAAGCTCCGATCACAGATGGTGCTCACGCTCTGCTAGGTGCCACTCTCTTCCGGTGCAACAGGGCCCCCAACCCAAGATAGCGTTGGACCCTGCAGCCCAGAAGCCGGCCTGATAGCCGAGAAAGGAAGAGAAGGAGGCTAAGTTCCTCTGTGGGCGGACCGCCCTCCAAAATGCCTCGCTCAGTTTTCCTGCCACCCCGTTCGGTTCCGGGTGTTCAAGAAAAAGTGTTTGTTGCCTGCACAGAGCCTGTTCAAATGTCCTGGTTGGGAGCCGCTGTTATAGCACAAAAAAAATCTAAAATACTCAAAAAGAGAGCAAATTCCCTCTTCCACCAAACACATGCACCACAGTCCCTCACAGCGACTTAGTGCCAGTACCAATTCAGCCCCTCGCCACACGGGCCAAAGCCTGGCATGCCATCCCCGGAGGGTCAGCCTGGGTTCTGAACATAATAAAACGAGGTTATGTACTCCAACTCACTCAAAGGGCCCCGTTTGTCAACGGCGTGGTCCAAACCTCTGTGGAAAGCAAGGATGCAACATGTCCTGCGTTCCAAGGTAAACATGCTGGCGAAAAGAGCCATAGAGGTGGTTCCTCCGGCACTGAGCTAGTCAGGCTTTTACAGCAGGTACTTCCTGGTCCCCAAAAAGGATGGCGGTCTCAGACCCATCCTCGATCTCAGACATCTGAACAGGGCCCTGATAAAGCGCTCGTTCAGAATGATCACTTTGAAACAGATCTTCCCGCAAATACGCCCAGGAGAATGGTTCTTTACCCTGGATCTGAAATATGCTTACTTTCACATCCAGATAGCCCCCCATCATAGGCAATTTTTGAGATTCGCCTTCGAGGAAGTGGAATATCTCTATATGGTCCTGCCGTTCGGCCTATCCCTTTTTCAAGTGCTCCACACTCTTATTTCGTCCCCCTGCATAGCACAGCGTGATTGTACTGTCCCCGTATAGAGTCTTGTCTTCTTAGACTTAATAAGATGAATGACGCAGTACTCATGTAGTAATGCAATGGAACGTACTCCGTTACTAACGTAACCTCTGTAATTTGCAGTGCTACGCGCGAGACACCTCATGCCGTTAATTCAGTCTAAACCAATCGATTTTAGTGATGTGTCATTCATGAACGATTCATTCATTTTGAACAAATCTTTAATAGATTCGTTCAATCTATTAAAGAGACTTTGGCCTGAAAAACTAGAGAAATTAACGAATAATTTCTGTTTCCGCATTTAGCCTATGGGGACTTGAACGAACGACTCAAACCCGAAGACTCGAGAGATTAACTAATCTTTTCTGTTTCCGGACTAATGTATTACATATCAGGCTGTCACGGCCCAGATCAGACATGATGACGGAACTAACGACTCGATCCCGAAGACACGAGAGGTGAACTAATCTTTCTAGGGAACAGACGTGATTAAATGTGAAGTGACAAAAGAAAGAACGATTTGGATCGGTAGTTGAGGTGAACTACAGACTGCATACATAGCCTGAAGCAAGCTAAGCAATGAATTAATAATTTCTTTCTCAAAGATTGGCCATGGCTGCATTAGCTTATAGTTTATTTTTTATTCCAAAAGTACTAAATGTGTTGAAAAATGTAACGTAACATTTGAATTAGATTCTGCTGAAATAAACGAAAATTGAAAAAAGATTTGTTCATGTTACTGAACGAGATTCAAAGATCCGAGTCAGTAAAATTATCCGAACTTCCCACTACTAATCGATTTGCCAAGTTGAATAGGCTGCTTATATAGCCCGAGACCCTGCCCCTTTTGGCGGGCTCGAGTGGGCTTGCTCACCATTGGCTCGCACGTACCGAGCCGTCATTGGTTAGTTTTCTTTAACTTCACGAACCAATCGACGTGCAGTTTACACTGTGATTGTATAAAGGCTTCAGAATCTGAGAAAAAGGAGTTTTCCCGTAGTGTCTTGTCTAATTAGGCTTAATAAGACGAACAAAGCAGTACTCGTTCCGTATCTAAGGAACCAAGGTTACGTTAGTAACCGAGTACGTTCTTGTGTTTCTCTTCCCTTCAGTGATTCAGTGAGCAGGTGTTCATCACTAATGCTCAATTATCACATAATTAATCACTTAATAACTTCAACACTGCTTCAGTGATACTCTAACACTCTGCAGTGTGGATACATATACGTGTTTAAAACACGTATATAAAATCTTTAGAAGATTTTACTGGGGGGTTAAAAGTGTTCAATGTGTAAGATTAAAAAAAAAAAGAGTGAAACGTAATTTAACAGTAATCCACTGTAAATTAATTAAAGGCACCAAACTGTCGATAAACATTAATTTACTGGAAACCGTGCTGCCAGTAGATTACTGTAAAATCAATAAAAAAACAGTAATATACTGTAAAACGTAACAGTCAGAAATAAAAAACGAAACAATTTCAATGAAATATTAGTGAAAGTTAATAGAAAAACGTTATGTGAAGTCAATAACTGATAAGGAGAGTAAATATTAAACTGAAGTGTTTTTATGTTTTTGCACAAGATGATATAGGAGAGATCTGTTTGCTTAATTCATTAGTTTTGAGGGTTAGCATAGTGCTGGAGAGTAGGCCTAGAGCCTGTGCTTTAGTCAATGATGAGCAGAGAAACATTGATGTTAATAAGTGTAATATCAAACCGAACGCTATGTGGTAATGAAACCAATGTGATGAGTCATGCATAGCAGAGAACTTATAACAGATACAGCACTTTGAAGCTAAATAATCATATTCAAACATTAATTAAGTTAATTATTTAATGCACACAATACTGCACGAATGATAGCGATCACGAAAGGTTTTCACTCTGTCCCAAACGCGTTCAATCAATGGGCCATGCAATGAACTCTAACACAGTAAGGTGGACCCGTCAGTTATATTTGGTTCTATGCTGCCACTTGTTGGAACAGTTGTGAAATTTTGAGAAGATTAAATCGGGATCTCGAAAAAACAAGAAAAAATATCATATAATTTTACTTATCTAGTAAATGCATCTTGATTTAAGAATTTTTTTAAATTTAGACTGGAAACAAGACAAAAATACTTAGTAAGAAAAGCATTTTTGCAGTGAAAATTTTTATTCTATAGCTCTTTTTTCTTTCTTTTTTTTCTTCTTTTTTGGCATTAAGTCAATGTTGTCCAAGTCAATGTGTTGACTCAAATATAAAGGCATATCAAATTTTCTTTATGCCACATTTTTGTTGAATTCATGATTTTTTATTGGTTACATACATTTCCACCCCATCAAAACACATACATAAAAGCATATGAATTACAGACTATTGATTTAGACTTGTTGGCCAACATGGGACAGATTTCATAGGGAGCCATACTTTGACAGAACACTGCACTCCTGGAGTGGTACATTCAGTACGAAACAGTCCCCATGTCAGCAATTTTTGTTTAAAAAAAAATGTATAGTACTTGATCAAACTATCAGCAAAGTACATATTTTATAAGAAGGATCTGCTCTTTTTTTAGTGACACACCCCTATTGAAATGCAGACCAAAGAGGAACCTGTGATCTTATGTTCAGGGATTATATGGAGAGCAAATTTGAGAGGAACACAACACGCTGGCTTCTGTTACTTTCCAGTCATGACCCCAGCAGACTAATGTCACGTACACATAATGCTTGTTTACAAGTTTTCACTCAATGGCTGCAGTCTGCTAATCTGCTGATTGATTTTCGGTTTAGTAAATGTAGGATTACGCTAAAGATGTTCTTCTCCTCAAATGTATTGCTGTATAAGCAATTTTATTAAATATTTTTTGTTTAGCTTTCTGAAGACGTGCCATAGTCATTTTTAACAAAAATAAAATAACAATTAAACTATCCCCAAAACAACCCTATTCCAAACCCTACCCCTAGACTTTAAATTAAATTACATTTTAAAATAAATTAAGTTGTACTTTTTTTATTGTTAAAATGTTTTTAAAAGGTAAATTTTTGTTCAGAATTAACTAAATTTAAATAATGAGTCAATATATCATCGATGCTTCTTCCATAATATGTTTTTGTCTTACTCTGACTCACTAAGCATGTTATTCCATTTATAATTTAGACTTTATTAGTATTTTTATTAGTTTTGAAAAGTAAAAAATATATACAATATGCCTATATAGTTTTTATTTATTAGTTTGTTATTTTAGTACATCAAGTTAAACTAAATGGAAATTAGAGTAAGAAAAGTAAGTTTAAATTTTAGGTAAATAAAGTAAGTTTTATTTTTTTCAGTTGCAAGACACTACAGGCAAATACATTGTTTTATCGTGCATTGAGATTTCGGGCTATTTGGCTTTTCATAACATGTTATTTCAGACTAGTGGATAGAAAACTCCAAAATACAGTTTTAAGTGTTCTTTTTTTTTTTTTTTTTTTTTGCACTTTAAATGTTTGCACTTTTAAATTTGATCAATCAACAGTGGAAGTTGTAACACTCTCTCCCCGGTTGCTATTAGTTCTATTTATTGCCCTGTCCCAATGAAGGAAAAAATGCTAAACATAAAAAATAAATAAATGTGCACAATGGTGATTTACCATTTTATTAAGATGACTGCAGAAATCAAATGACAGAAGGTGCAGGATCAGAACATGACACTGGTCAGACTCAAAGTCTGTAATGGAAAGCTTAGGACTTTATACTCTCAGTTTCAAAAAGTCCAAACCTGACACAGACCCAGCAGAGCACTAATCTCTTATGTAAGATGTAAGAGACAGTGCTGATGTGTCAAGGTTGTGTTGTTTGCTTGTATTTGTGTTTGTGTGAGTGCGTGTGTTCAATGTGTTCAAATAACGGGAATGGCGAAAGATAAAACATTAAATATGTTATACAGAGAGAGAGAGAGAGAGAGAGAGAGAGAGAGAGAGAGAGAGAGAGAGAGAGAGAGAGAGAGAGAGAGAGAGAGAGAGAGAGAGAGAGAGTGTGTGTGTTTATGTGATAGAGGCTGTATGTGGAGAGGTCAGTGGTATGTTGTAAGGATACAAGACATTTGCTTCCATTTGACCCACATCTGCACCATCATCCAATTGGCAACCACCTGCCCTGTACAAATTTGCCTACCAGGGTCCTATGCTAACACAGACTTTGCTCTCATAACAAACCAGCTCCAAAACATCAAACAGCTCGTTCTGCCACCCCCCCCCCACCCCCCCATTTAACACATATCCAGTATTTCCTTTTTTCAGTTCTTTCTCTTTTCCTTGCATTTTTCCCTGCATTTCTTTTCCACAGAGACCGATTAAAGAAAGAGTGCTGGGGCTTGTTTCCACAACCTGTACTGCATCACTACTGAAAAGCAAACTCTCGACAATCCTTATGACAGGTCTGCAATTACTTATGAAAATAAAATACATATTGTATAATGTGTCAATTTTAACCAATTAATTGCTTGAAAAAAATGGATTTGGTTAATATTTATAGAGCTACATGGACTGAGCAGATCATTAAGTATGGGGTCAGGGCTTGAACAATTAATTATTCACCATTCACAGACTCAATGGGTTGAATAGTCTCACTCAAAGCAACAAACTAACACAAACACACACAGGTGCATATTTTATACATACAGTGGGGCAAAAAAGTATTTAGTCAGCCACCAATTGTGCAAGTTCTCCCACTTAAAAAGATGAGAGAGGCCTATAATTTTCATCATAGGTACACTTCAACTATGAGAGACATGAGAAGGAAAAAAATCCAGAAAATCACATTGTCTGATTCTTTAAGAATTTATTTGCAAATTATGGTGGAAAATAAGTATTTGGTCAATAACAAAAGTTAATCTCAATACTTTGTTATATACCCTTTTTTGGCAATGACAGAGGTCAAACGTTCTCTGTAAGTCTCCACAAGGTTTTTACACAGTGTTGCTGGTAGTTTGGCCCATTCCTCCATTCAGATCTCCTCTAGAGCAGTGATGTTTTGGGGCTGTCACTGGGTAACACGGATTTTCAACTCCCTCCAAAGATTTTCTATGGGGTTGAGATCTGGAGACTGGCTAGGCCACTCCAGGACCTTGAAATGCTTCTTACGAAGCTACTCCTTTGTTGCCCGTGCGGTGTGTTTGGGATCATTGCCATTCTGAAAGACCCAGACACGTTTCATCTTCAATGCCCTTGCTGATGGAAGGAGGTTTTTACTCAAAATCTCACGATACATGGCCCCATTCATTCTTTCCTTTACACGGATCAGTCGTCCTGGTCCCTTTGCAGAAAAACAGCCCCAAAGCATGTTTCCACCCCCATGCTTCACAGTAGGTATGGTGTTCTTTGGATGCAACTCAGCATTCTTTCTCCTCCAAACACGACAAGTTGAGTTTTTACCAAAAAGTTCTATTTTGGTTTCATCTGACCATATGACATTCTCCCAATCCTCTTCTGGATCATCCAAATGCTCTCTAGCAAACTTCAGACGGGCCCGGACATGTACTGGCTTAAGCAGGGGGACACGTCTGGCACTGCAGGATTTGAGTCCCAGGCAGTGTAGTGTGTTACTGATGGTAGCCTTTGTTACTTTGGTCCCAGCTCTCTGCAGGTCATTCACTAGGTCCCCCCGTGTGGTTCTGGGATTTTTGCTCACTGTTCTTGTGATCCTTTTGACCCCACAGGGTGAGATCTTGCGTGGAGCCCCAGATCGAGGGAGATTATCAGTGGTCTTGTATGTCTTCCATTTTCTAATAATTGCTCCCAGGGCCATAGCTCGAGAATTCTGGGCCCCCTGAAAAAATATTAATGTGGGCCCCCAACATATTCGTATCATATACGGTATATATGGTAACGGTAGGTCTATAAGATGTGGGCATGGAGGCCCACTTCTGGATTTAGGAATAAGGATTTCTTACAAAATAACTAAACAGACAAATAAATTAATTAAAATAAAGGTTATTGCTATTACTTATTATTTTATATACAAAGTTATATATGAATATTACATTAAAAAATGGCATTACGCGATTAATAACTTTAACTTTCTGGGTCTCTCTGCTGTTTGCCGCTGATTGAGCTGAAATATATATTATAACCATCGGACTAACCCATTTTTAGGGAGGGGAGAGGGAGGAGATTTGGAAAACTTCTTTAACTAAATTGCATGTTTTTTTGGTTTTCATTGAACTATCAGGCATACAAATGTATATACTGTAATGATTCTTAAGAGTAGGGAAATATAGAACATAACTACTGGATTTAGTGGGCCCCTTGGGCATTGGGGGCCCCTATAATTGTCACCACCTTTCACCCCACTAGCGACGGCCCTGATTGCTCCCACAGTTGATTTCTTCACACCAAGCTGCTTACCTATTGCAGATTTAGTCTTCCAAGCCTGGTGCAGGTCTACAATTTTGTTTCTGATGTCCTTTGACAGCTCTTTGGTCTTGGCCATAGTGGAGTTTGGAGTCTGACTGTTTGAGCTAGTGGACAGGTGTTTTTTTATACTGATAACGGGTTCAAACAGGTACCATTAATACAGGTAACGAGTGGAGGACAGAGGAGCCTCTTAACGAAGAAATTACAGGTCTGTGAGAGCCAGAAATCTTGCTTTTTTGTTGGTGACCAAATACTTATTTTCCACCATAATTTGCAAATAAATTCTTTAAAAATCAGACTTTTTCCTTCTCATTCTGTCTCTCATAGTTGAAGTGTACCTATGATGACAATTACAGGCCTCTCTGATCTTTTTAAGTGGGAGAACTTGCACAATTGGTGGCTGACTAAATACATTTTTGCCCCACTGTATTTTTTATTTCACCATGTCACTTTAGGGGCTCCGTTGTACTCTGATTGGCTGATGTGTTTATCATTCATCAGCTGAAAAAAAAACTGGAAAAAGTTTAATGGCAAGCTGTATTTAATGTAATCTGATTCAAATAATTTGATTCTGTTATTTTGTTAGCCATATGGACTGAAAAAGCATTGCAACACATTAGCACTCTTGTTGACTGTAACCGAGAGTGGTAGTTGAGGTGACCCAAGCTGGAGAGAGAGAGCCTCTCTTGTTCTTTTAGCATTGTGTCCTTTAGAAATAACATCTCACTTTAGCATCACAGGGACTGTTCCACTATTTACTGTAGCTACTTCTAGTTTAAATACAACTGGAGCTGGGAAAAAGGCAGTATTTTTAGGATGTAAGATCATGACATATTAATGTTCATAATGTCAGATCAGGAAATTATGGTATACACTTAAAAAAAGTGTTTTTTCTACATTTCTTGTTGACTAAACTAAAAATTTTAGGCAGAACAAATATTTACTTTTTATAGTTATATAAAGTTTTATTTACAGCGTAGCTGCCTCTCCACACAAGTATTTAGGTAAAGGAAATTGCTTTAAACTAAAATAATTAGGGCAAGCAAAGGGAATACTAGAGCTATTTTCTCTGTTAATAAGCTCTTACGGTCTCCTGAATCTCTACCCCACTACTATACTTTTATAGATTATTTTAATAAAAAATTGGAGATATTCATAAGCAAATACATGCACATAACGCTGGCTGTGGCTCTTTAGATTCCCTGTCCACTTTATCTTAATCTTCCTACTGTTGATGAGATATTCAGAAATCTACTACTTGTCAACTGGATCCTCTTCCAACACACTTAAAAAATGTTTATCTTCTTTGTCTTCAATCACTGAGATCATTCATTCTTCACTGTCGTTTATTCCTCCATCACTTAAAACTGCTATAATCATACTTTAAAAAACAATGGTGACATACACTCTAAAAAAAAAGGCTCGTAATCATAGGGGAACCTTTTTTAGTGCTATATAGCACCAATTTTGGTGCTTCAGTGGTTCTTCAGCGGTTCTTCAGAGGTGCTATATAGCACCTTAGTCAAAGAACCGGTGAAGAACCTCTGAAGAACCGCTGAAGAACCTCTGAAGAACCGCTGAAGAACCACTGAAGCACCAAAATTGGTGCTATATAGCACTAAAAAAGGTTCCCCTATGATTACGAGCCAAGAACCATTTTTGGTGCAATATAGAACCTTTTTTTTTTTAGAGTGTACTTAATGCTGCAATGCATGCTGGGAGCCATGAGTTTTATACTATGGTGGCTTAGTACGGTTGGAGCTAAACTCTGCAGGACATCAGCTCTCTAGAACCGAACTTGCCTACCCCTGACTAAGGGCGTTTTCACACCTACCTTGTTTGGTCCGGATTTTCGGACTTTTCAGTTTGGTCCGAATCAAAATTGCAGGTGTGAAACCTCCCCCGTACCACGGTCCGGACCAAACAGACGAAATTTGGTCCGACGAAAAGAGGTAGTCTCGGTCCGGATCAAACTGAACAAAGGTTCGGTTCGTTTCTAGTCTGAAAGCATTTTCTGTATGGTTCGGACTTTCAGACCATTTACAGGAAGTTCCTGTTTATGTTTAAATATTATAACGTTATTTTTAAATTCAATCTAGGCTACATTGATTATGAAAAGTGAAAATATGCGCAAAATGTCAGAAGACAGAAAGTCAGAAATAATTTTGAATGAAATTTTGTATGATTTTGCTCAGAAAGCATTTCTTTAATGGGAATTTCATTTTGTATAAATTGTATCTTAATTTTAATCAACGTTTAATCAGATAATTTCCTGGATTTAATAAATAAGAAGCAAATAATCTATAGCAGACAATAATCGCGGGATCGATCACATGCTTTACACATGAACTGGAGCGCGTCTCAAATAAACCAAAACTCAGCAGGCTACTTGCCTCACAAACATGAGAAATATGTGTATATAAAGCTTGAAATGTCCACTTTTAAACGTAACGAATAAAAAATAGTCAAGCAATGCGCACGGTTCAATAGTGGCAACCACGATATGCGTCCGTTCCTTCACTCTTGTCAAAGACGCTGATGTCAGACGCACGTCCGTTTACAAACCAATCAATGTCCAGATGCAGCCCACATAGATGATGACGAGTGGAAGTGTGTCATGTAAAGTTCTTTAGTCCGCTCACATAATTGCAATGTGAAACCAAACCAAAACTAACCGAATATATAAAAAGTATCAAAACATGAACTTCGGTTCGGACCTTGGTGCGGACTTTCAGGTGTGAAAACGCCCTTAGAGGTAAAAAAAAATGTACCCTTAAGGGTACTACCCCAGTAACGGCCCTTAAAAGGTACAATTGTGTTTTTTTTTTTGTGAGAGTGCCAGGCTCAGTCTTGGGGCCTCTTCTATTTACAAACCCGATTCCAAAAAAGTTGGGACACTGTACAAATTGTAAATAAAAACACATGCAATGATGTGGAAGTTTCAAATTTCAATATTTTATTCAGAATACAACATAGATGACATTTCAAATGTTTAAACTGAGAAAATGTATAATTTTAAGGGAAAAATAAGTTGATTTTAAATTTCATGGCATCAACACATCTCAAAAAAGTTGGGACAAGGCTATGTTTACCACTGTGTGGCATCTCCTCTTTTTATAACAGTCTGCAAACGTCTGGGGACTGAGGAGACAAGTTGCTCAAGTTTAGGAATAGGAATGTTGTCCCATTCTTGTCTAATACAGGCTTCTAGTTGCTCAACTGTCTTGGGTTTTCTTTGTTGCATCTTCCTCTTTATGATGCGCCAAATGTTTTCTATGGGTGAAAGATCTGGACTTCTGGCTGGCCATTTCAGTACCCGGATTCTTCTTCTACGCAGCCATAATGTTGTAATTGATGCAGTATATGTGGTTTGGCTTTGTCATGTTGGAAAATGCAAGGTCTTCCCTGAAAGAGACGACGTCTGGATGGGAGCATATGTTGTTTTAGAACTTGGATATACCTTTCAGCATTGATGGTGCCTTTCCAGATGTGTAAGCTGCCCATGCCACACGCACTCATGCAACCCCATACCATCAGAGATGCAGGCTTCTGAACTGAGCGCTGATATAACAACTTGGGTTGTCCTTGTCCTCTTTAGCCCGGAATGGCATCCCAGTTTTCCAATAAGAACTTTACATTTTGATTCGTCTGACCACAGAACTGTTTTACATTTTGCAACAGTCCATTTTAAATGAGCCTTGGCCCAGAGAAAACACCTGCACTTCTGGATCATGTTTAGATATGGCTTCTTTTTTGACCTATAGAGTTTTAGCCGGCAACGGGGAATGGCACGGTTGATTGTGTTCACCGACAATGTTTTCTGGAAGTATTCCTGAGCCCATGTTGTTATTTCCATTACAGTAGCATTCCTGTACGTGATGCAGTGCCGTCTAAGGGCCCGAAGATCACGGGCATCCAATATAGTTTTCCGGCCTTGACACTTACGCACAGAGATTGTTCCAGATTCTCTGAATCTTTGGATGATATTATGTACTGTAGGTGATGATAACTTCAAACTCTTTGCAATTTTTCTCTGAGAAACTCCTTTCTGATATTGCTCCACTATATTTCGCCGCAGCATTGGGTGAATTGGTGATCCTCTGCCCTATTTGACTTCTGAGAGACACTGCCACTCTGAGAGGCTCTTTTTATACCCAATCATGTTGCCAATTGACCTAATAAGTTGCAAATTGGTCCTCCAGCTGTTCCTTATATGTACATTTAACTTTTCCGGCCTCTTATACCTTTTCCATACTTTTTTGGAATGTGTAGCTCTCATGAAATCCAAAATGAGCCAATATATTTGGCATGACATTTCAAAATGTCTCACTTTCAACATTTGATATGTTATCTATATTCTATTGTGAATAAAATATAAGTTTATGAGATTTGTAAATTATTGCATTCCTTTTTTATTCACAATTTGTACAGTGTCCCAACTTTTTTGGAATCGGGTTTGTATTATTTATTTACTGATCCGTGACAAATTTTCAAAAAGTATGGAATTCATTTTCATTGCTATACTGACGGCACCTAGTCTTCTGCCATGCCTAATACAGTATTTCCTCCACTTTTTCTGTCAAGCTGTCTGAAATTAAAAACTTGTCATCATCATCATCATCATCATCATCATCATCATCATCATCATCATCATCATCATCATCTTTTTCCGCTTATCCAGGGCCGGGTCACAGGGGCAACAGTCTAAGTAGAGATGCCCAGACTTCCCTCTCCCTAGACACTTCCTCCAGCTCTTCCGGGGGAATACCGAGGCGTTCCCAGGCCAGCCGGGAGACATAATCCCTCCAACGTGTCCTAGGTCTTCCCTGGGGTCTCCTCCCGGTGAGACATGCCCGGTACACCTCCCCGGAAAGGCATCCAGGAGGCATCCAAGACAAATGCCCGAGCCACCTCAGCTGGCTCCTCTCGATGTGGAGGAGCAACGACTCTACTCTGAGCTTCTCCCTAGTGACCGAGCTTCTCACCCTCTAAGGGAGCGTCCAGCCACCCTGCAGAGAAAGCTCATTTCGGCCGCCTGTGTCCGGGATCTTGTCCTTTCGGGCATGACCCACAACTCATGACCATAGGTGAGAGTAGGAACGTATATTGAACGGTAAATCGAGAGCTTCGCCTTATAGCTCAGCTCCTTCTTCACCACAACAGACCGGTACATCGACTGCATTACTGCAGAAGCTGCACCGATCCGTCTGTCGATCTCCCGTTCCATCCTTCTCTCACTCGTGAACAAGACCTTGTTTTCTTCTAAATTCCTTGAACTTAATAATAAAACTGTTCTTGTTGTAGGCACAAAGTAGGCACAAAGTCTAATCTGGCAAAATGTGATAGTTTCTCTGTGACTATTGACCAGTCAATAGTTTTTCCATCTCCACAGGTAAAAAGTCTTGGTATCGTCCTTGATAGCACCTTATCCTTTGAAAACTACATTAATAATATTATTAGTTCTGCCAATTTTTATTTGCGAAACAAAACCCTGTTGGTCTTTCTTTGACAACGAACAGCACTGCTACACTTGTACATGCCCAGGTTACATAACAAATAGATTATTGTAACTCTCTTCTCTTTGGTCTTCCTTCTAAAACCTTATAAACTACAGCTGGTCCAGAATTCAGTGGCACGAATTATCTCTAACCTCTTCCATATTTCTCCTGTTCTTCACCACTTGCATTGGCCTCCAGTTAAATATCGAATTGATTTCAAAATCTTGCTTATAAGGCTCTTGATAATTTAGCTTCTTCATATCTCCTTCAAATCTATACTCCTGCACGGAACCTAAGATCCTCTTCATCAATATTTTTATTCCAACTACATATTCATCTGAGAAGTATGGGGTCCAGGGCTTTAAGTTATGCTGCCCCTCATTTGTGCCCCTCATTTGTTTCCCAGGACATCCATTACAGTGACAGTCTTTACACTTTTAAATCTCGTCTTTAAACAAGCTTATTTATGATTGCACATGTGTTGAGTAATATCTTATTCCTCAGTGTCTTAGTGTATATAATGTATATTTGTATGTATTTGTAGTTTGCTTTGCCTGTTGTTGTTATGTTTATGTTTAGGAAGATTTGTAAGATGACCTTGAGTGTCATGAAAGGTGCCTATAAATAAAATGAATGAATGAATGAATAATCCTTTCAAAGAGGCAACAAGGGCTTAAACTATCAGACTTTAAAGTTCCCAGAGCAGAAGATAAAGTATCTAAAGGCTTAACACCAGAGTTTTGCTGAAAGAGGAAAAACACAAGACCTTTTAGTAACGAAATCAGATGAAGTTATCTAAAGTGTGCAGCAAACCTTTAAACTATTGGATTTCAAAGCATCCATGTACTCATTATTATGACACTTACCAAGTCAAATGTTAGCCAAGTCAAATGCTGCTGTAAATTATGCATGCGTGTAGACACATAAGGTGGCACAGCTGTGATTCTATATCTGTTAACAAGGTGATTGATGACAGATACAGCAACAACACTCATGTCTCTAAGAGTGACTTTGCTGTAATGCATTTTGTTCACAAAGCTTTTATTGTTGTTTCAGTGCTCATTACTGAAAAATCATTTAAGCTGTGTCAGCAAATAAAGGCTGTACAAGCATCTTACAGGTTTGAAATAGTTTGATTGGCTGTATTTGAATGAAGAATATAGGGGAGAGCATGCAGGCACAACCTAAAGCTTTTTTACTTTCTCAGTTTGTGTAAATCCACTTGGGGTTCAGAGTATTTTTTTCCACCCCCACATTAATTGCACACATGTCTAGTACAATTATGTGGTTTTGTTTCATCTTTACCCTGAAAGAAGGGAAGTGAAGTGTGACAACATGCCCCATAGGTGGGGTACATTTTAACATGCGAGGGGAACAATGTAACATAAGCATATGGCAGCATAAATCTGATCTAATAGACAAAATATCCACAACAAACTAAAATATTTTGTCAATAAAATAAATTATTAACTTTTTCAAATAAAACGGCATTTCTTAATCATTATCATAGTTCAAAACATAATAATAATGAATAACTTTTGAACATTGACTCTCTGTCATTATTACCTTTTTCTCATGATTTCTCAATAGAATAGAATAGCATATTTCTGATAGGGGCTCATTGTAACACAGTGTGACAACATGCCCCACCTGCACAACTGGGATTTAAACCCGACTCGTGTCTTCTGTTGGTTAGATCAGCATTAAAGAACTATCCCAAATGTTAAATAACAGATATAAGATTTGTCTTTTTTTAAATAAACTCAACAGAGACGAAAAATTAACTTAAGTAAGAAATGTACTATTGCTATTGTTAAATAAATGTTCAGTGATATCTTCCAAAGATTTTTTTTTAATTTTGGCGCAATTTTTTCTCCAAATAATGTTGATATGGCAACTAGTATATACACTAAGTTTTGTCATCCTGGCGCGTGGAACGTTTTAAACCATGTGTGTTACAACTAACCCCGCTTTAGGTTGTGCCCCGCTCTCCCCTACATCAGCACATGCACTTGGTGCATGGTGCAAGTTTAAAATGAGCGTCCTTCAAATAGTATTTTGCTAAATTGTTCAAGCCTCTTTTGGCTGAAATACAATATACAATTTTTGCAGTTGCAGTCGACTGTAGTTGACAAAAATCATCTAGAACAAGTCTGCAGATTTTGGGCAGTCAACATTTCACATAAAATCACATAGTGTGTTGTGCACAGGCAGAATTTTTAGCTTCAGAACATATTTCCATCAAGTCAGAGACTATCAAACATGTCTGATATTTTGAGTCGATTTCAGAACAAGGTCCACAGTGTCATTCACACAAACACTAAACACCAAACACCATCATGGTAACACATGAAATTTAAAAAATGCAATAAACATGAATTTAACAACATTAGATGTAACATAAAACCCTAATGTACATAACTGATTCGAAAAAAACACGAAGAAACATAGTTATTTCAATGAAAATACTTCAAATGCGAAGTGTCACGCAGGGAATTCTGGGAATGTCAATTTACGGTTTTTCACTGTAAATTACACAATGACTTGTTCTTTTTCACTTCCAAAAACTGTAAATTGAATGGTATTTTACTTTATAAACCTTTAAATTATACAGTTTTGAACTGTAAAATAAAAGTTTTTAATCATAATTATTACATTATAACCCTTTAAATTATATGGTGCTGTCCCGTAAAACCTAAAACGTTACTGCTGTATTTTTTACGGTAAAGTTCTGGCAACCACAGCTGCCGGTTTTTATTATTATTAGAGTGCTGAAACTCATGCTGTAGAATCAAATGGCCACTATTATGAATAAAACAAACTTAATAACACGTAACACGTAATGCCATAACAAATGTGCTTTATGAACACACAATTAAAGCAGCCAGAGAACTAATGTTAAAGAGTCAAGGGTTAAGAGCCAAATTAAAGCAAACATAATGAAATAAAAAACTATACACAAATTAAACTATTATTTTCATTAAAACAGAAATGACAAAAAAAAATTCAGTCTGGTTAGAAATAAGAGAAGCTGGTAATGCTATTTGTGGAGTTGTTTAATCCTTATCTGCTGAGATCTTCAGAGATTTAATGTCTTATTTTATCTTCAGTTGATTTCAACTAAAGCTGTGACTAAGGCCCCGTCCAAACGGAGACACGTTTAGCTGTATACGTTAAACTTTTTGTACCGTATCAGCGTTTCGTCCACACAGATAAGGCGTTGTGGGAGCATGTAAACAATAATTTTTAAACCGGGTCCCAGAGTGGATAAATCTGAAAACGACACCGTTGCGTTTTCGTGTGTACAGCCGATCCGTATTTTGTGAAACGGTGATATCATCACACCACGTCCTGCGCGGGGCGAGACTAGAAGGGATACAACTACGGGCACTGGGCATGCGCATATCCATATTTCGTCATTTAATTACTGTATTTGCATTATTGTAAGGGTATGGGTTTAGAGTTGGTGTAGGAGTAAAGGAAGCACATCTGGTAAGTAGCATATTTATTTATTATTTTATTGTGAGATTTTGCCTCACTTCCTACCATTGCTGTACCCCTTCTAGCCACAACTCTTCTTTTCTGTGTTTAGTGTATTTCTGTGCCAGAAATACAGCGCCACCTACTGGTCTGGCATGAATACTACATTGTTTTGAGCCGTCTTCAATGCTCTTGTGTGTACGCAGATATTTCTTGAAACAAGGGGGGAAAAAAGATTGGATAGGGAAAGCCCTAGCTTCGTGTGGAAGGGGCCTAAGTCAGATGTAGTTCTGTTGTTTCTCTTTCCTTCAGTGATTCTGCTCATTATCATCAGGTGTTCATTATTAATGCTCAATCATCACTTAATTATCTAATTAACGTCAACACTGCTTCAATGGTACTTTAACTCAGTAGTGAGCACGCACATGAACACAAGGAAGTGTTAATTTAACATGGGTGTTTTTCTGCGTCCTATTACATCATTCTTAACTGTTTCATTCATTGATGTATGACTGACATATATGAATCACATTCAGTTTATTAAAACAATTAAATAAATCTTACCTGTTTCATTTATATATGATTTACAAAGAAGAATGTTATGAAGTTTATACATTTGTTTATGTTAAAATTATGTAATTCAAATGCATGGAAAATGTCTAAGCAATTTAAATACATATCTATGTTTAGACATATTTTTTTTAGTGCATAAACTTGTAAAGTGACTTACTTTATTCGTATTTTTAAGAACAACTGACTAAAACTTTAGTTTTTACAATATTTGCATTTCAAATTAACAAAAAAAATGTGTTATGAGTATTACAGCATTTCTCTGTTTTTGATACCAATATTTGTAGTTTTACCAAATAAATTTGATTATAATCACATGTTGTTGTAGATATAACAAAACATTCTGTTTAAAAGATTACAAAAGTTCACTGTGATTTAAACAAAAATATATATGTTTTTGAGTTTACAATACTTTTCTGTAGGGATTTTACATTGTTTTTCTGTAAATTTCAAGGTCATTTGTTACAGTGTAAGGTTAGATCTATTACAGTTATTCACCGTATATAGTACAGAAAATTTCAATTAACCAATTAACTGTTTTTAACCGTAGCATTTTTACAGCCTTTTACCATTAAAATCACGATCATTTTTTAAAGTGTGGCCAAAAGAGGTAAGCTGTCAGGGCTGTGATTCTAGGTTTATTTAGCGGCTATTTCTGCCTGTCAGACCCCCTGCAGTACCGATATGGACTCCCTTGGGGTCGCGAAGACCCTTGGTCTAGCACCTTGGTCTAGTGTTTCCCAACAACTGGTGCTGTGGAAACTTATCAAATAAATACATTTAAAAAATAAAATGCTACAAATAAAAATATAATAATATGAAGAATACATTGTCGCTGTCGCATGTGGAAACCTCACCTCTTTTTTCATTCTATGCCATTGGACATCCTTTATGCCTGTGTGTTGTTTTTACAAATATTTTAATCAATGAAATTAAAAAGAGATTGTAACTAAACCTCGTAACTCCATTGGCTGTCGGTCAAACCACATAATTGCGCCCACCTCGATCATGAACGCACGTAGTTTGGACAGTCTCTCTGATTGTGTGCCGTGCAAAGGTAAATAAAGAACTGATGTTTGAATAAGTACAGTCATTTCTTTACTCAAGAAACACTGTGTCTACACTTTTTTTTGAAGAGCGGAGAAGAGCCATACCCCCGGTTTCACAGATAAGGTTTAAGGCTAATCCCAGATTAAACTTTTAACTTGCGCTGACATACTGTATATTTTGTCTCAAGATGCACACCAGTAATGTTTTGTTTTCTAAGGCATGTTTATACAAGCTACTTAAATGTCCTAATTGAACTAAGGCCTAATCCTGGTTTATTCTTAGTCCTGTCAGTGAAACCAGGCTTATACTGTTTTAAATATCATGTGTAGAGCACTTCAATCATGAGATTTTGTCCAAATGTATTGAACAAGAAAAATTGAGCACATATAATTACAATACATTTAATGCAATGCACTTACTGCCTCATGTGGCTGTTCCAGTGACAGAAAAAAATACATTCGCTGGTCAAAAACCTCGTAACTCCATCTGAGCTTGATTTTCATAAAATGTTAATATTATAATGACACATGCATGTCTGACCATACATAAAGCAACAATACCAACTTTGATGTCACAGGGTTTCTGCCCGACAATGACAGGTTCTCAACCGCCAGAGAGCTTAAAGGCCCACTCCACTAGGGGCATGGCTACATCATGGGCCCAACTTTTCTGTTCAGGATATCTGTGTGGCGGCAACACTTTTGTGTTGTTAGACTGAATGAGTCTGAGCCATCCTTAACACGTGTGGTGCTAGGAGCCAGCAGGTCAGAACCAATATAATTGTTATGTATAGCAGTAATGCAGTATGTTGTGCAATATGGGAGTGGTCTATATCTCCCATAGTAAAACACAGAGCGAAGTTAGAAAACGTATGATGAGTTACTCCAAATCCCGGGTTCTTTGATAACAGTGTGAGGTGTTTCACCAACACTTCCATCCTTGCACAGGAACGGGAAGAAATCTCTCTGTAATGATTTTGATAGGGGCAGACCTGAGTGATAAAGGTGGGGGCGGACAGATGTGGTGTCATAGGAGCTTCCGTAATTGATCACGCCCAAAGCGATTCCCATAATGACACACCTCATTCTCTTATCAAAGAACCCATGATTATGTTAAGTAACCCATTATTTTGGGTTTCTAGCTTTCTGTCCCTTAGACAGTCTATGCAACTGGCACTTTGTCGCTTCAAAAAGTACATAAAGAGATAATAAAACCAATCCATATGAATTGAGTGGTTTAGTCCAAAATATTCTGAAGAGACACGATCGATTAATATGATGAACAGATTGAATTTAGACTGTTATTCACATCAATTCATATGGATTAGATTTACTTTATGGTCTCTTTATTAACTTTTTGAACCGCTGGGTAAAAACAACCCAGTTGCTGGGTTTGTCCGTTTTTAACACAGCATTTTTTAGAGTGTGTCTATGGAGGGCTAGAAAGCTCTCAGATTTCATCAAAAAGATATTCATTCTAATAACAAATACCTTGATTACAATAAATGACAGAATTGTAATTTTTGGATGAACTATCCCTTTAAACATATCAACATAAAAGCCCACAGCCAAGCCATATATGTTAAATATATATGCATTATACAGACAGTTTAGCAACAGAAATAAAAGGGATATATTAAGCCTGGCAAATACTACACCAGTCAAAGTGAAGTCTGATTTGACTCTGGTAAAAGCTGGAGTTTGTCTCCCCCTCATGGAATACAACAGAAGGTGAAGGGGGCTATTATTAGTACTGTGGTCAGTTCAAATGTGGAGACTAGCCTATTTCACACCAGGGTTACACCCGTAGTCTTTCTTTTCCTTGGGTTTATAGCAACCACAGAAGGTACCTTTTTACAGTATAATCTCACAGAGTGCAGGACGAGCATCCCCTGCTGGCCAAGGGCACTTCCAGCACCAACATTAGCTTTCCCACCCAGATAGCAACATTGTGTCTGCCCAGATCTGGCCCACATCTGGCACATGTGGAATGCTGATCTGGCCCACATGCTGCATGGAATGATGGCTCCTGTTTGCCAAATCTAGGCCACAAGCAGGTCATAGCAATGCCACACACACAAAAAAAAACAGAACTGGACCTTATTTGAGCCACAAAATCTGTGTATAATAAATATGGAGTCATCTCAGCTTTAGTTAACAAGCAGAATCACTGAAGGAAAGAAGAGAACAGAAAAAGAGACTACCAGAAATACAAGAACCAAAACTGACTTCAGCCACTGCCTTAGATGAAATCAACTGAAGATAAAAGACATTCAATCTGAAGATCTCAGCAGATGAGGATTAAACAACTCCACAAACATCATTACCAGCTTCACGTATTATTACTAACCAGACTGACTTTATTTCTGTCAGACGTCTACAGAAGCTCTTATTGATAATTAACAGGGGTTTAACTCTAATGTGTTTCAGTCACCATAACAGTGATCAGTGTTTCCATTATAGTTTCTCTGAACTCTTGATACATTTGTCCTTTTTGCCTGCTGCGACTGTGTTTGTAAAACACATTTGCAGCAGCAATGGAAGCAAAATGACATATGATGGTTACCTAATGATAGTTTTATAATCATCATGAAATCACCTGGTCTTACTTGAGTCTAACAGTTGTGTTGTGTTAATAATACATTGTCGCTACAAACTCTACTTTACTGAAGGATGAGACCCAGCAGTATTAAATCAGTTAGAAGATTTTATTTGATGAGATTCATGTGCTGATTGTTGATGTCTGTGTGTGTCTGCATGTCATTGTAGATTAACTTTTTGTGTACATGTTTGTTAAAATCTTATTGTTATAATACTGCTGGTTCTCATACTGCAGTAACACAGGCTTTGTAATGAAAATACATTAATAACACAATTGTTAGAATCAAATGACATCAGTCGTTTTCATGATGACTATAAAGGCAGCAACAGGTAACCATCATCATCACATGATGTAATTTCGCTTTAGTTTCCTTTACTACTTCAAATGTGTTTTACAAATACACATTCACAGAAGCCAAAAGAGATAAACACAGGATAAGAGTTAAGAGCCCAACTAACGGAAACACTGATCACTGTTATGGTGACTGAAACACATTAGAGTTAACCCCTGTTAATTATCAATAAGAGCTTCTGTAGACATCTGACAGAAATAAAGTCAGTCTGGTTAGTAATGTGTGAAGCTGGTAATGATGTTTGTGGAGTTGTTTAATCCTCCTCTGCTGAGACCTTGATAGATTTAATGTATTCTTTTATCTTCAGTGGACTTCATCTAAGGCTGTGGCTAAAGTCAGTTGTAGTTCTTGTCTTTCTGCTAGTCTCTTTTTCTGTTCTCTTCTTTCCTTCAGTGATTCTGCTTGTTAACAGGCTTATTAAGGCTGAGCTGACTCCATATTTAATTGCTTTGCTCTTGGCTGACATGTGGCATTGCTATGGCTTGCTTGTGGCCCAGATCTGGCAAACAGGAGTGGGCCACCAAAGGGCCGTCATTCTAAGCAGCATGTGGGCCAGATCAGTATTCCACATGTGCCAGATGTGGGCCAGATCTGGGCCGACACAATGTTGCAACCATTCATGTACTGACTAGGCTTAAATGAGTGTGCTAGCGAAACCCAGGGGCAATTTTTAGGCATGAAAAAACGGCTGTGAAAAAATCTGCATCTTCCATGAAGATTCGTAATAACCAACATTATTGTCTTTTACATGTTTGTGGACCATGGTGTGCACAAAGAAACATCTTTCATTGTTTATTAGTCACTAGGTTTAGCCTATGTTAATTGACAGAACAACACTTGTCAATTAAAGCTGACACGAAACAACTCCATAAATGTTTTTTATATTTCTTTTAATGCATGTGCCCTCACAATCTTTAATCAAAATAACTTCCCTCCCTCTTGTAAAGACTAGGGATGTTAACCGATGACCGTTTGACCGATGGTTGACCGTATCAACGTTAACCGATCAAAGTTGTCGGTTGTCGGTAAAAAAAAAAAAAGTGATCTCTAAATTAGGCTATTATAGACAGTGGACTAAACGCTACTACAGTTAGCTATCTCATTCCAAAATCTTTTGTGTGAAGTGAACAAATCCCTCACACTCAATTTTTCATATCTCGACTGTTTGTACTTAATAAACCAATAAAAACATTTGGCACGAGGTCACAGCGTTTGGGTTTGCGCGCTCACAAGGTTTGCGGTTAGAGCCAGGACAGACGACAGTATGAAGCGTGCAAAGAAAAGTAGTGTGTGGGACCATTTCACCAAAAAGAACGACACTGATGTAAGTTGCAACTTGTGTGATACAGTGCTTAATTAGAAGGCACACAGTGAGCTAGACCTGCCTTGGCCGATGCGTCTTTTACGCATTCTGAAGGTGCCTGTTTTATCCATCGGTTTTATCGTGTTGCAGTCTATTAGACAACATTCCGCATAAGATGGGCTAACATTTCAGTACATCAACATTTCAGTGGTAACACATAAGGTGTTGATCATCATCTTTCTTTATTATTGTTAGCACTACCTCGAACTAAAGCGGCGTCTCGTCAGAGCAGTCATTTTCTTAAATGAGCCGCGGCAATGTTTCAAATGAGCTTCTAACGCTAGACAAATGTCTTTATTTTCAACGGGATCACCTTGTACCCAAACCATTTCGAAACTAAGGAGCCATTTGTCCTCCGATTACAAACAAGCTCCTCGGCTCATGTTTCGCGCTGTAGAGGATTTTAAAAAAGTGACGTGAGTAAAAGGCAGGCGGCGGCGCCGGGACAGTGTGTGTGTGACGATACAGATCCACTTTCGCAGCACGACTGAAGCGTGGTGTTGTGACGCTTCCCTTCATGTGTATGTTGATGGGCGTTCCTCAAGTTTACCGCTATGGGCGTGCATTTGAGCCAGCGGGGAATGAAAAGCAAAGGACCGGCGAGAGACTTCCCTCCGTCTCCATGTGCTCTACTTCTATTGGATAGTCGCGTTGCGTTCAAACGGATTAATTTGCATAAAGTTGAGCTTCGGACAGCTTTTTTGACGCACGGCATTTGTTCAAATGCAGCGCCGCCTTCCCGGAATGCTTTGCGGGCGCGTTAAAGTCGCTTGACGTCACCCATAGGAATAAAGTGGAGTGCGGCGCGACAGAAGTGTTGCACGGACAAGTGGATCAGCACCCTGACGATACAGATCCACTTTTGCGGCACGACTGAAGCGTGGTGTTGTGACGCTTCCCCTCATGTGTATGTTGATGGGCGTTCCTCAAGTTTACCGCTATGGGTGTGTGTTTGAGCCAGCGGGGAATGAAAAACAAAGGACCGGCGAGAGACTTCCCTCCGTCTCCATGTGCTCTACTTCTATTGGATAGTCGCGTTGCGTTCAACGGATTCATTTGCATAAAGTTGAGCTTCGGCCAGCTTTTTTGACGCGCGGCATTTGTTCAAATGCAGCGCCGCCTTCCCGGAATGCTTTGCGTGCGCGTTAAAGTCGCTTGACGTCACCCATAGGAATAAAGTGGAGTGCGGCGCGACAGAAGTGTTGCACGGACAAGTGGATCAGCACCCTGACGATACAGATCCACTTTTGCGGCACGACTGAAGCGTGGTGTTGTGACGCTTCCCCTCATGTGTATGTTGATGGGCGTTCCTCAAGTTTACCGCTATGGGTGTGTGTTTGAGCCAGCGGGGAATGAAAAACAAAGGACCGGCGAGAGACTTCCCTCCGTCTCCATGTGCTCTACTTCTATTGGATAGTCGCGTTGCGTTCAACGGATTCATTTGCATAAAGTTGAGCTTCGGCCAGCTTTTTTGACGCGCGGCATTTGTTCAAATGCAGCGCCGCCTTCCCGGAATGCTTTGCGTGCGCGTTAAATTCGCTTGACGTCACCCATAGGAATAAAGTGGAGTGCGGCGCGACAGAAGTGTTGCACGGACAAGTGGATCAGCACCCTGAGAGAGGGAGGCAGAGCGGCAGAGAGATGCAACAGAGTTGCGAAATTGCAGGCGCGGCTCGCGGCTGTTATTTCAAATAGCGCAGCATATTTTAAACTAATTGGTTAACCGGTTTCAACCAGCTAATGAGGCTCGGTGGTTGGTCAAGAAAATGTTTAGTTTTCGCCATCCCTAGTAAAGACATCTCTTCTCTTCTCTGATGATGCGTTTACTGACAAGAGGGGCTGGACAACCTGTCACTCACATGAGATCGACCAATAGCAAATCACAAACATCCAATCAATTCCTGATGGATAAAAAACGTTTAAAAAAATTTGTTCGAGAAGCCATTTCACGCGGATATAGCTACATCACAATAGGAAGGGGAAGACTATTGCAGCTTCTGTTTTTAGTCTAGTTTCATGCCGACTTTAAATTATCACGTTAATATGCATATGTTAAGTAACATATTGTAACAAAGTTCGTAAAGGGACAATGGAAGAAGACAAGGGGTCGGCTTACTGGGACGCGAACTCACTTTTATTTCGTGATAACTTAGATCGCAAACAACGTGCACATCGCACAACTCATATTAAAAGTTCTCTCTCTTTGTCAACGGTTTGTTTCTGGCAGTTCCTCTCTGCAGCTCTCTCCTCTCGTGTCCCAGTGTGTGTCTGTCCAGCTCCTCTCTCTCCAGTCCCATTTCCTGGGTGGCTTATATCCTGTCTCCCCATGCCAATCACTGAAACAAGAGACAGGTGTTTCTGATTTGGCCTTGATTCACTTACGTGCCGCTCGTCCTCTGACTCTCTCCCGTCACAGACTTCGCTAAACCACGCCCCCCTCGCCACACATATCTAGAGAAGATACAACATTGACATACAAAGACTTGCCACTTGGTGGCAATGTATAGGATGATGCACAAGGGTCCACTAGAAGTTGATGTGCAACTATGCCATCAAAACTCATGCATATGCAAGAAAATGCTTTTTGAATAGATGTCCACTGTAGTGACCTCTATGCATGAAAGGGTCAAGGAAAAAAAAAGTTTAAGAAAAAAGTTAACAGAAGGAAAACATATTAAGACAAAACATCTTTTGAAGGCTTTAAACATATTTCAAAATTCAAAATTCAAAATTGTTTTACCAAGTTCAGAATTAAGTTTGAGGATGATTCTCACAAAATTTTCAGCAAGCATTTTTTCAAGGTTAATTTAAAAACACCTTTTTCATTTTCATAGTTCACAATTTATGCATGCAGTGCAACAGCAAAAACTGTGAGGAAAAATAAGGCCTATATATTAATTGCAATACCAGGCCCCTTTACCTTACAGCATAAAGATTTATACAAATCCATTCAGGATTATTAAACACAGTATAATACATATTAAATATAAAACAGTCTAAATGTGATGTGCTGAATATGGCGATCTGAAGCAGTTTGAGATCATTCGTTGAGTTCCTCTATCAGATTGAGGGCCCTATTTTAACGATCTGAAATGCAAGTGTCAAAGCGCGAAGCGCAAGTAACTTTGTGGGCGGGTCTCGGCGCTGTTGCTATTTTCCCGGCGGGATAAATGGCTCTTGCGCCCGGCGCAAATCTAAAATGGGTTGGTCTGAAGTAGCTTCATTATTCATAGGTGTGGTTTGGGCGTAACGTGAATAAACCAATCAGAGCGTCATCCAACATTCCCTGTAAAAGCAGGTGCGCAAGTTCCATTATGGATTGCTATTATTATGGCGTATTTACCAGGCGCACGCCAGGAGCGGTTCACAGCCGAGGAGACTGATGTTCTTGTAAGAGCAGTGAAAGACAGAGAAGTTGTGTTGTATGGGGATGGGAGAAACCCACCCAAAATAGCGTCGGTTAAACAGGCGTGGGAGGAAATAGCCACAATTGTTTCATTAGCTGGCATCCCCAGGACGTCGCACCAGTGCCGCAAGCGCTACAGTGACATCAGAAGACGGGGAAAGTCCAAGCTTGCCAGCATCAATCGGGCACGCCGTGTAACGGAGGTGGATCTGCCTCTACTCAGGACCTGACGCCAGCAGAGGACATCGCTGCGTCCACCCTCACCGATTTTTTTTCCTGGTTCTTGACGGACAAACCAATTTGTTAGATGTCCTTATATACATCTATGTCTTGCCAGAAGTTTCCACTATTGGGCAAACAGGTCTGATCCTTAATTATTAGACAACAATTAGCCTGAATAATTTGTAAGCTAGATTTATGCCTATTTTTTCACATCTTCGTGGCACACCACAATGATTTCCGTCATCTCATGTGTTAATATTTTTTAGTGTAACAATTTATGATTTGCAAAAATAACTGTTGCATCTGTGTAGATTACATGAGCAAAGTGTATGCGCGTTGTGCACGCTATACATTATGGTCAAGCATGCGCCCTTAAAATAGCATAAGGAACAACGCGTAACGCGCCACTGACTTTAGACTAGGTTTTTTCTGGTCAGTGGCGCAATTGTTTAATGGAACAGCAAAATAGCACCAGGGATTGTTTGCGCCGGAACACGCCTCCTTTTTTGCGCTGAACCGCCCAGGGAGCGCAAGTTCATTCACTAGTTTAGCGACGTGCTTCTGTGGAGGGAAAAGCGCGCTTTGCGCGGGTGCAAAATAGGAATGACACATGCGTCGGTGTACAAAGTCAATTGCGCTGGGTGCAAGATAGGGCCCTGAGTGTTTGTGTCTGTGCTTGGAGTGTCTGATGTAGATCTCCGCTAACCAGGATGGAAATAAGGCATTAGCATAACCGCATCCAGCTACTTTACTTGGCGCGCATGGGCGCGCTCTTGGGGCGATCAGACTAGATTTGAGCTCACTGATTGGCTACAGTTTATGTCAAACATTCATATCTTAAATGAGCAATAGGCTAGCTGCTACTCAAACCCACACTCCTGGGACGATTTCTCCAGCGCCCCAGAGCTGATAAGATGTGCTGACAGGTGAAGGGGACGTGTAGAAAAAGCAGACATTTTGAATTTCGAAAATATATTTCATAGCCTGACGTCGTCATACTCAGATTCTAGTCAGAATATGAGTCTGATACTGCTCCATTGGGCTGTGATTATGGGGTGTATTTCAACCGGACCAGAAAAGCAAATGCCTCTGCACTCAATTGGATAGACCTACAACCAATCAGAGCAACGGAGTAAGTGATGTATGTTGAGCAACACGTAGTTGTCAACAGAACTCAACTGCACGCACGCTGGAAGAAGAAGAAGGAGAAGACGAGTGTAAACAATCTTTTCCGGTGTTGTAAAAAGAATTTAAGGATACACGTCATTACCATAGACCGTAAAAAAATATGGACGACGCGACTTCATTAACTTCTGCTGACCAGAGTTGAAGCTTTCGTAGGCCCGTGCACGGCGCTGACATCTTGGGACAGAGTCTGCGCAGTAGCGATCTCGGGACCGGAGTTGCGCAGTAGAGAGCAGGAAGTAGAGGTGCGATTATCAAAAGCATGCCCACACTCTCGCAGATGAAGAACAATTCATTATGTTGGTGTGAAATAAACAGTTATAGAAATGTAGAAATTAAAGCTAAAGCTCCAATCTCCTCCCCAAAATCACGAAAAAAGTCAGTTAGTGCCTCAGTGACAACTTCACTCAGAGAAGCCGTCAATCTCAGCTGTCAATCATGACGTCACACCCCCCGTTTTTATAGCATCAAATAACGAACTAAAACTAAACTTATTTAAAAAACGAACACTTGAAATGAAATCATCGTAATAAAAACTGCCTAAAATGACAGAAGCTTAGGAAACAATTATTTGAAGTGTAATTTAATTGTTTAGTGTGTCTTGCGTCCATTCTAATACATGGAGGGGTGGGGTTTAGGAGCTATACTGGGACCAGCCACCAGGGGGCGATCGAGGCGCGGAAGCTTCAGTTTCTGACTGGAGTGCTGCAGGCTTGGTCATTACCAACACGATCATCATTTTTGAGAGAAATAGTAAAGGTGAATGTATATACGTTCTCCGTTTAGCATTAAAACGAATTCAACCCAATCGCTCTTTGGTGACTTGGATGATTACGTTACTGTTGATCATCTGTCCATCCTCATATAAAGCCCATCCTGACAATTAGATTTTTTCCGAACAGCTCTGGTTCGAGCATAGTTGCTCCACAACGGATCAAGTCTAGACCCAACTTCCCAACCTCAAATGTTGTGGGCGGGGCTAAATTCGACAGGCTATATTTTATATTTTAAACAAACAAATATTGACAATTTGTATACATGATTTATATATGTATTTACTTATTTATTATGTGTGGATCATAAACTGTAGTGTGGCTCATAGTGGGATGGCACCCTGGCGCCCTCTATTGGCCAGCCACCCTTGATAGATAAACATGCACGTGTTGCGTTCCAGTTCGTTTCTATAATACCCTTCACTCGCTATCTTCCCTCCGTCTCGTTTACCCAGATGTGCCCACTACTGGTGGAACCTTTGCAATGGACTGAACTGGAACTTCCTAAGCCCTTGATCACTTGGAATTCACTATGGAATTGATTTATTATAAAATTTTTTCCCCTTACGAAATTGTTTAATGCCTGGTCCTACCAGACTCTCATACATTTCATTTGTACAGAGAGTCTGTTACAATACAGAGGTGACACGGAGAACTGATGACAGGGGTAAACAGAGTTTATTAAACAGGACCAGGATGTGAGCAGATGAGGTGAGTAACAGAAGAGGTTATCCAGTAGAATGGTAATGTCAATGGTCATACTGTACGTCTGGTTGCAGGTGACAAGGAGAACAGGTCGATGGAGCAATGGAGCGATGGAGACATGGAGCCAGGAGACAGGACGAGGAGACACTCAGGAGACTGGGAGAAAAGGTAGGTAACACAGGTGAGTCCGTAGAAGCAAGCAGTAGCGTGAGCATGTGCAAACGAGACCGGACAGTGACTGAGTGAATGCGTGGGGTTTAAGTGCAGGTGGTGATTGCAGTGATAATGAAGTGCAGGTGCGTGTCATCAGTATTCAGGTGACTGTGAATGTTGTGTCTGGGAGAGGGTGGAGCCTGGCGTGCTTGTGACATTACCCCCCCCTCCACGGCCATCTCCTGCGGGCCGAGGACCCCGATGCCGTGGTGGTCGACCTCTACCCCTAGGCACCGGTCTGTCGAGACGAGAAGAGTGGAAGGTTCGGGTCTAGGATGTTGTGTCTGGGTACCCATGATCGCTCTTCTGGGCCTTACCCTTCCCAGTCAACAAGGTACTGGAGCTGACCACCACGACGCCGGGAGTCCAAGATCTCCTGGACTTGGTATGCTGCGCCGTCTTCTAGGAGAAGCGGATGGGTGATGTGGTTTCAGAAGTGACACATGGAAAGTGGGGTGAATCCGGTTCTGAGGTGGGAGTTGGAGTTTGTACGTGACAGGGTTGATCTGCTGCTGGATGGTGAAGGGGCCAACGAATCTGGGACTCAACTTCTTGCACTGCAGATGCAGTCTGATGTCCCGGGTTGACAGCCAGACCTTCTGCCCAACCTGGAATGTGGGAGCCTCCGGCGAAGGTCAGCTGTCATCCTGCGTCTGCGAACGGCCCGCTGAAGTCGATGATGTGCAGAGTCCCAGACCCTCTCACTCTCCCGGAACCAGTAATCGACTGCAAGGACATCAGAGGGTTCCCCTGACCACGGAAAGAGGGGAGGTTGATAGCCGAGTACGCACTGGAACGGGGTGAGGCCGGTGGTAGGCTGGCGGAGTGAGTTCTGTGCATACTCGGCCCATCCTAGGAACTGGTTCCAGGAGTCCTGGTTGCATGACAAAAGGTACGGAGGAAACGGCCAATCTCCTGGATCTTGCGTTCCGTCTGCCCGTTCGTTTGGGGATGGTATCCAGACGAGAGGCTGACGGTCACACCTAGGAGGGAGAAAAAGGCTTTCCATACTTTGGATATGAACTGGGGACCCCTGTCCGATACTATGTCTTCAGGGATACCATAGTAGCGGAAGATGTGATTGAACATTACTCAGCAGTTTCCAGGGCAGTGGGTAATCCTCGTAGTGGGAGAAGGCAGCAGGACTTAGAGAAATGGTCAACCACTACAAGGACACAGGTACAGTTATTAGAGACTGGGAGATCCGTGATGAAATCCACTCCTAGGTGTGACCAAGGGCGGTTGGAAACGGGCAGAGGATGAAGTTTTCCAGCAGGTAGATGACGTGGACTCTTGGACATGGCACATTCCCTACATCCCTACACATACCTTCTGACATCTGATGACATCTGTGGCCGCCAGAAGCGTTGACGTAGCAGTGAGAGGGTTTCATTGACCCCGGGGTGACCAGTGCCCAGTGACGTGTGGGAGGAGTGGATGAGAGGAGTGCGTCAGGGTCGGGTGATAAACTGCAAGCCTGGGGGGCAACCCGGCGGAATGTTGGTGGAGGCATTGGCAGAGGGCAGAGTCTCTTCAGACCAGGTGATGGGACCGACAAAAAGCTGGGTAGGGATGATGGGCTCAGTCTCTTCTGACTTTTCTTAGGGCTATGGATGCGGGAAAGGGTGTCCGCCTTGATGTTCTTGGCGCCAGGTCGATAGGAGATGTTGAAGTGGAACCGTGTGAAGAATAGAGCCCATCTAGCTTGGCGTGGGTTTAGACGTTTGGCCTCTCAGAGGTAACCCAGGTTCTTGTGGTCGGTGAGTATAAGGAAGGGGTGTTTAGCGCCCTCTAGCCAGTGCCTCCACTCCTCCAGCGCAAGTTTGATGGCAAGAAGTTTGCGGTTCCCGATGTCATAGTTAATCTCCGCCGGGTTGAGCTTGCAGGAGAAGAAGGCACATGGGTGGAGACGACTGGGGTTCCCATGCTGCTGAGAAAGGACAGCTCCCACTCCAGTGGTTGAGGCATCCGCTTCCACGACGCCGAACAGCGTCAACGAGCTCCTTGAAGGGATCCGAGGTGCTCATCCTGGTGCTGTGCGGTGTTGGTCCGGTCTTCTGTTACAATACAGAGGTGACACAGAGAACTGATGACAAGTGTAAACAGAGTTTATTAACAGAACCAGGATATGAGCAGATGAGGTGAGTAACAGAAGAGTATATCCAGCGGAATGGTAATGTCAATGGTGATACTGTATGTCTGGTTGCAGGTGATTGCAGTGATAATGAAGTGCAGGTGCGTGTGATCAGTATTCAGGTGACTGTGAACGTTGTGTCTGAGAGGGTGGACCCTGGCATGCTTGTGACAGTTATGTTGGATTTTCAATTTGTTACCAATTAGCAAGGTAGTATTTATTGAATTAACTAGTTAAAGATATATTGTTTATATTATAACAGTTAAATTGTAATAATATTTAACAATATTACAGTTTTTTTTTTTCATTTTTAATCAAATAGGCTACATACTAAATTTACACTGTAAATCCGAATAAGATGGCAAAACTTAAAGGAGCTGTATGTAGGACTGTGGCCAAAACTGGTACTGCAATCACTTTCAAATTACTGTTGAGCGGTGTATCCCCTCTCCCCCTCCCCCAGACACGAGGCTGCCAGATAGGCTGCAGGATCCAGCAGGAACGTAGGCTGCTACACGGAGCTTTCAATGGCAAGTGACGAGTCCTACACAGTACGTTTTTTTCTTTCTGTTAATTATGTTTATGCTTCAAGAGCGATGTTTTGTGAAGTAATTATGAATCGCAATTTACTTATGGCGATTAGCCAAATATAATAATTAGCGTAAATATGAACGCTCGTACATTCCCACATGAAAAAATACTATAGTATATTATAGTAAAATTACAGCAAAGCTAAATAACATTAGCAATGGTCATACAGGTCAACTTGCAGCATGTTTTGTCCACTATATATGCGAAGAACGAATGAGGAATATGAGGTAACGTTAGGCTACGGTCTCAAATACGTTTTCACATTGCCATAATAGGCGTGCTAATGTTGTTTTCCTCAGCGTCTCAGCATAATACCAGAGAAACGGGCTCTGATAATGCATTACTAATGTTAGCAATGACGACTCGCCGTTTTTATTTACCAAACAATTCCTTAACGTTACCTTTTCAATTCAATGACCCGCCTCCTCCATCTGCGCTAACCTAACGTTACTTTGCACGAACATGCATATCTTTGTTCGACTGTCATGAATATTTGAAATGTCCATTTACATTAAGTACAAGGTAGCCAAACATAGATGAACCTTACCTGTCCAGGAGAAAATTAGCAATGTTGGCATCAGTTCAAATTATTCTCCGTTTTCAGCCGTCTACATCTTTCAAAGGCATCTCCTATACAAATCCTTGTTTTATTTCGGACACTGTCACAACGTTTTTCTGATTCATAACAAGGTCGTTTAGGTTTCGTAAAGTTAGACATTGTTTATCCAAAAAGTTTGTAGCTGCAGCTGTGGTAACTAGAGCAGAGCTGGCAACCCGAATGCAGAAACACTACTGACTTCGTGATTGGTAGATAGGTGGAGGGTGACGCTTCAGGCATGACACATGTCAACATCAACATCAGTTGAGGGCTGCAACTTCACTTTTAAAATAACAATATCTTGGCCGGACAACCGTTGTCAGTGATATAAATATTTGAAATTAACATGATTTCTTAATGTCTAGTGACATATCAGGGCCATTTTATGATTAATTGAAATACATTTCTTACATACAGTTCCTTTAATATAAGAAATTGATTACCAAAAATGAGGACAATCGGTTACATCCAATTTTTTAAGTTAAAAAAAATTAAAGTTTAAGCAAGCAGAACTTGCAGATTTATATTGTGTACACGTAAATTTTAATTGCTCTTAACTTCAAATATTTGAGTAAGCTAATTCATACATTTAAATTAAAATTATCAATAAATATTTTTAGTAGTGGAAACTTAAGTGTTTTCTATTTTAATATATTTTAAAAATTGTATTCCTCTAATGGCAAAGCTGAATTTTCACAAGCCACTTTTCCAGTCTTCAGTGTCACATAATCCTTCAGAAATCATTCTAATATGCTGATTATAGTCAAAGTTAAAAACAGTTGTGCTGCTTAATATTTTTGTGGAAACTGTGAGACATTTTTTTTTAGGATTCTTTGATAGAAAGTGTGTTCTATAGAACATAATAAATATGTTCTAACCTTTGGCACAGTGGTGATGTCATCAGTGTAATGTAACTTAGCACACGGTGTCATTCCCAAAAAAGAAACTCTGTGGTGATGTCACTCCTATATATATGATCCGATTGGTGCCGTGTGGCCTGTTCTTGAGGTCTAAATTTGGAAGATCACGATATCAATGACTTCAACCTTATGACTTCATGGGGAGAAAAGGTGAGAGAAATAGAGAAAGAAAGTGACTGACAGCAACCTCAAAGAGAAGTTCCAATTAGATCATCCATGTTAACAAGATCCAAATGAACACAGTGCTACCAGAATACACCCAGTGATCCACTCCATTATCTGGCCAGTGACAGGTTTATAAGAGAACAGTTGTGTTAGTAAGTCATTGGACAGCATTCAGGAGGGACTTTGACTGTGACTCTCATGAATAATGCAGTTAGCCACAGGCTAATACACACGGCAACAGAATGATGCAACAAAGCAGCAAGAAGTGGAGAGGATAACTAATCAACACTATAGTTTGGGTCTCCCTGCACATCTCATTTTAGAAGGCATTTTAGATGGCTCCGGGAAGAGCAGAGGGGGTGGATTGTGCATTTATATTAACAAAGCTTGGTGCACAAACTCTGCTATTGTTGGGAGTCATTGTTCAGCTAACCTGGAGTTTCTCATGGTTAAATGTAGACCGTTTTATCTACCGCGGGAGTTCACCTCCACTATTATCACTGCAGCCTATATTCCCCCGGATGCTGATGCCAAGCTTGCTATGAAAGAACTTCACGCAGCCATCAGTAAACAACAGACTGATCACCCGGAAGCTGCGTTTATTGTTGCAGGTGACTTTAATCATTCAAACCTAAAGTCAGTGCTACCCAAGTTTCACCAGCATGTTTCCTGCCACACCAGAGGAAACAAAACCTTAGACCATGTATATACAAACATGGCTGGAGCTTACGTTGCGACACCCCTCCCCCACCTGGGACAGTCAGACCACCTCTCTTTGTTTCTATCACCCAAATATTCACCCCTCATCAACCGTGTGAAGCCATCAGTAAAGACCATCAAGGTGTGGCCTGCGGGGGCAGACTCCACACTCCAGGAAAGGTTTCTAAACACAGACTGGAGTATGTTTGCTTCTCAAGCCACCAGTGGCGCTCACACGGACATTGACTCATTCACTTCCTCTGTATTGGATCATATCAATACCACCATCGACAGTGTTACAACCCAGAAACAGATCACCACATACCCTAATCAGAAGCCTTGGATGAACAGGGAAGTTCGACTCCTGCTGAAGTCACGCAATACTGCCTTCAGATCAGGTGATGCACAAGCCTACAGTACATCCAGAGCTAACCTGAAGAGGGGCATCAAAAAGGCCAAGCACTGCTACAAGCTAAAGATAGAGGGTCACTTTTCCAACTCTGACCCTCGACGCATGTGGCAGGGCATCCAGGCCATCAGTGACTACAAACCCCCCCACTCCACCCCCGCAGCCACTGATGTCAACTTCCTGAACGAGCTAAATTACTTTTATGCTCGTTTTGAAAGAGACAACAGAGAAACTGCCACCAAGCTCAAACCCTCAGCTGACCACCCACCAATCACACTCTCCTCCACAGATGTCTGCAAGGCACTGAGCCGGATCAGCGCACACAAGGCTGCTGGACCAGACAACATCCCTGGACGTGTGCTCAGGGCATGTGCGGAGCAGCTCGCTGGGGTTTTTACAGACATTTTCAACCTGTCTCTTGCCCAAGCAGCTGTACCATCATGCTTTAAACGCACTTCCATTGTGCCAGTGCCAAAACACTCTAACCCGAGGTGCCCTAATGACTACCGCCCTGTAGCACTCACACCCATCGTTATGAAGTGCTTTGAGCGGCTGGTCCTGGAACACCTAAAAGACTCTCTACCATCCACATTGGACTCACACCAGTTTGCCTACCGCAGCAATAGGAGCACAGAGGATGCCGTTTCCATGGCACTGCACTCTGTGCTCACCCATCTGGACCATAAGAACACGTATGCACGCATGCTGTTTGTTGACTTCAGCTCCGCATTCAACACTGTAATCCCATCCAAGTTAATAGCTAAACTTGGAGACCTGGGCATCAACACTTCAATGTGTAACTGGATTTTGGACTTCCTAACTGACAGACCCCAGAATGTTCGTTCAGGATTCACCTGCTCCACATCCATCACACTCAACACTGGCGTACCACAGGGCTGTGTGCTAAGCCCGTTTCTCTACTCCCTCTTCACCGCCGACTGCAAGCCTGTGTATGGATCTAATTCTATCGTCAAGTTTGCGGACGACACTACGGTGATCGGGCTCATCAGCAACAACGATGAGACTGCCTACAGGGAAGAGATCCAGCACCTGGCCACATGGTGCGCTGATAATAACCTGCTCCTCAACACCACCAAAACGAAGGAGCTCATCGTGGACTTCAGGAAAGAGTCAAGAGGCACACACGACACCATCCACATCAATGGAATGGCTGTTGAACGTGTCTCCAGTTTCAAGTTCCTGGGGATCCACATCTCGGCGGACATGTCGTGGACGACCAACACCTCCAGCCTGGTCAAGAAGGCTCACCAGCGCCTCTTCTTCCTGAGGACACTGAGGAAGAATCAGCTCTCCTCGGCTATCCTGGTGAACTTCTACCGCTGCGCAATAGAAAGCATCCTGACCAACTGTGTGGCAGTGTGGTATGGGAGCTGCTCTGTTGCGGAGCGCAAGGCACTGCAGCGGGTGGTGAAAACTGCCCAGCGCATCACAGGGACTCCACTGCCTGCCATCGAACACATCCAGAGGAAACGCTGTCTGCATCGAGCTCGCAGCATCCTCAAGGACTCCTCTCACCCAGCCCACAGACTGTTTTCTCTCCTGCCCTCCGGCAGGCGTTTCAGGATCCACCGGACCAGGACCAGCAGACTAAAGAACAGTTTTTTCCCCAGAGCTGTCTCTTTATTGAACTCAAACCCCCGTTGATCCACTTCCCTCATAAACTGATAACTCTCCTACCTCACATCTTCCTTCACTTTGTTATTTGCACTACCGACTGTTTATCACAGTAACAACTGTTTACATATGCATCTTACACTGCCATATCTTAACTGGATTATGCTCATTTGCACTGCCGACTGTATTTATAGTACCAATGTTTACATTTGCATTTTTGCACTGTACTTCTAAATGTAATATGCAACCACTTTCCACTGCACTTTACACTTTTTTTCCGGATAGCTCTGTCCATAATTTATTGCACTACCCTAATCCACTGCTATTCCTCATATTAGCCTAACATATTATTGTATACCTCTATCTGTAAAATTCTGTTTATAGTAATAGCCATCTGTATATTGTATTCATAGTACATATTCACCTGTAAATTCTGTTTATAGTAATAGCCATCTGTATATTTATTCACTGTACATATTCACCTGTAAATTCAGTTCTGTTTATAGTAATAACGTCTCTCTATTTATACATATTTATACATATTCAGTACATATCCATGTCCTGCACTTACGCATCCATTGTATATCCTGCACTTGCTGCTATTGCACTTCTGGTTAGACCTAAACTGCATTTCGTTGCCTTGTACTTGTACTTGTGTAATGACAATAAAGTTGAATCTAATCTAATCTAATCTAATCTAATTTTGTTGCACTGGCCAATGGTGACTGAAGAATGCTTACATAATCATTTTTAAATACAAAAAATATATAAAACAATAGGTGTGTTCAACTTAAAGTGGCACTGCATCGTACACCAATAGTCTGCGCAGGGCCGAATCAAGTCGGGCACACCTCTCGATGAGTTTTCCAGAACAACCCCAATGCCATTTCATGCATTCTGACTTATTTACAATGTTAAAGAGTTGGATTTTCATGCTAAACATGGCTAAAAAAAAAAAAAAAAATACAAGTTGGATGTATTTCTGTGCCAAAACATCAGAATTCGAATCATGAGTCGAAACCACAGGCGGTGAGTGAAACTGCATCAAATGTCTGTGTTTTGTTGATAAACGGTGCGTAAGTGCATTTGTAAACATGGACTGGCACAAACTGGCACTTAGTTTGGACTGGCACAAACTAAGCTTAAACATATCTGGCTAGCCAGCTAAACCAGCTTCATTGTATAGGCCCCAGGGATAATGCAATGATGTATTGTGTGTGTTTGCGTGCTCATGACTCTTTAGCGCCGCCCACTGCAAGCCTGCACAAGCTCTGTGTATTCAGAAAGAATCAGTACAGCGTATCTGTCTTTTATAAAACTAAAGACACTTAGGAGATATAAAGGATATACTACTTGTGACATACGTCCCGAGCCTCTATCAGCGTCGCCCTGGAAACGGACCAGACACACCTGCACCCACTCATCACGGGCTGAGCGGTCACAGCTGCGGGTCATCAACCATCCCCTATATGAGACTTAGAGATAAGCAGAGAGGTGAGAGATGTCTCCAGAAGACTCTGCTAACCTTACTTCTGCTATTCCCCACAGACAGCAGCGTGTGACCGCCAGCCCACTCACGGGAGAAGAGCACGGATCCACACTGCACCGCACCACTGGGAGAACGAAGGACGAGACGCCGAGCACCGAGCACCCTTCGACTTCACGCCGAAACGGCCCACTTTTACTCAAACGGCCACTTAATAAAACCCACCCTTTGGGGAACTCACCTGCAACCTCGTGTCATGTGCTTCTTCACCCCGTCACACTGGTGGAGAATGCGGGCATTACACTGAAGAAGCACTGACACATTTCCCTGCACGCTGAGTTCGCCGCACTTCCGGGTTCATCCCGGAAGTCCTTCGCATTGTTTTGGTTGAGGGATTTCCGGTTGGTTTCTTTTCACTCACCTTCCCTCTCTGTTTCCCCAGGTGGCGCTCCTCCCCCAACATGGACGAGCTGCTGAAACACCTCACCGAGGTGAGCATCCGCCAGCAGCAAATCATGGAGCATATGGCCTCCCGCCAAGGCGAGTCCGAGAGAGAGAGAGCCGCGCTCCGCGTCGCTGCTGCCCAGCGCGCTCCGCTGCCTGATCCCCGCGCCCAAGCAACACAGTTGGTGCCACGAATGACGACGCATGATGACGTCGCGCTGTATCTTAAAATGTTCGAGGCCATTGCCGTCCGGGAGGTGTGGCCCAGAGATGAGTGGGGCCGGATCCTGGCCCCGCTGTTAACCGGAGAAGCTCAGCGTGCCTTTTTCACGCTGACCCCCGAACAGAGTGCAACCTATGAGGGGCTGAAGAGGGAGATCCTGGGACATGCAGGGCTGTCACCGCTGAACGCTGCACAGCTGTTCCACGACTGGACCTATAACACCCGCCGGCCCGCCTGGGCTCAAGCCGCGGATCTGTCTCATCTCGCCCACCATTGGCTTCTGGCCGGGGATCCCACCGCACACCAGGTAGCGGAGCGCGTCGTCATTGACCGCCTTCTCCGAGCCCTCCCACGGCCGCTTCGTCAGGCAGCAGGGATGCGGAAGCCTACCAGCCTGGACGAGCTCGCAGAGGCCATTGAGCTGGCGGAAGCCCCCCAACAGCGGGAGGTTGGGGAGCGAGCGCCACCATTTCCCCGAAGGGTGGTCCAGGAGCGACGCCCGCCGGAGGGCACCCAGCAGCCAGTAAGCAGACCGGCGGTTCCCGGTCCGCAGGACGAACCCATGCCCACCGAGGAACCCCGCTCACCAGGACGAGCTTGGCTGGCGGGCTGCGTCGTCCGGACCAAGAACGCTCCGCGGGCGGAGGTGACCATCAACGGCCGCCCATATCTGGCTCTCCTGGACTCCGGCAGCGCGGTCAGTCTGGTCAAAGCCACCGTCCTACCCCCATGTGTCGAAACCCAAGACCACCTTGTCAGTCACCTGTGTGCACGGCGATACAAGAGAGGTACCGGCTCGTCACCATCGCGGCTCCTCCCGGAGTATGGCCGACGGAAGTGGGGATCGTCAAGGATCTCCCGGTCCCCGTTCTTCTTGGAAGGGATTGGCCAGGTTTTGACCGCCTGCTCGCCACCGTCACCCAGCCCGCCAGCGCGGACGGGAACCGCCCCAAGCGGAAGACCAGAAGGGCCCAACGGCGTCCCGTGCTGCTGGCCTCGGACAGCCCCAGAGATGGTGAGCTTCCCCCTTGTGACACTTACCTCTTGTTTGACCTTTACCAGCAGGTCTCCGGGGCTGTGGTTTTTTCCAAGGAGCAGCACGAGGACGAACGCCTGAAACACTGTTGGGCCCAGGTAAGAGTGGTGGATGGGAAGGAGCTCCAACCTGCACCCCACCCCACTCCGTACTTCGTGATCAACGATGGTCTGCTTGACTGTGTCGCTCAGCGGAGGGGGGAGGAAAAACTTTTGCTAGTCGTCCCCCGCTCCAAGACCGGGGCCCTGCTGGAGATAGCCCATACCCATCTGATGACAGGCCACCTGGGTCCCCAGAATACGGTACAGCGCCTTCGGGACCGGTTCCACTGGCCCGGCCTGGAGGCCGAGGTCAAGAGGTTCTGCCAGGCTTGCCCCACCTGCCAGCGGACATCGCCCCATCGTCCTCCCCCCAGTCCGCTGATTCTGCTGCCCATCATTGAGGTGCCCTTCGAGCGGATAGGAATGGATCTGGTAGGGCCGCTTCCGAAGTCCGCCCGGGGCCATGAGCACATTCTCGTCATCGTCGACTATGCCACCCGCTACCCGGAAGCCATCCCTCTCCGCAATGCCACCGCCAAAGCCATCGCTCAAGAGCTGTTCCTGCTCAGTAGTCGGGTTGGCATACCGTCCCAGATACTGACTGACCAGGGCACCCCGTTCATGTCAAAGGTGATGGCCGACCTCTGCAAGCTCCTCCAGGTGCAGCAGCTCCGCACGACCGTCTACCACCCCCAAACTGACGGCCTCGTGGAGCAGTTCAACCAGATGCTGAAACAGATGCTGCGGCCGGTGGCGGCAGAGGACACCCGCGACTGGGAGCAGATGATGCCTTACGTGCTCTTCGGGATCCGAGAGGTTCCCCAGGCCTCCACAGGCTTCACCCCCTTCGAACTCCTCTTTGGCCGACAGCCCCGCGGGCTCCTGGACGTCGCCAGAGAGGCCTGGGAGCAACAGCCAGCCGCACAGCGGCCCTGTCACCTACCACCTGCGCCAGCCGGGGAAGAGAAAGGAAGACCAGTTATACCATGTGAACCTCCTGAAGCGGTGGGTCGGAACAGGACCCCAGCTCTCCCCCCTCGCCGCCGGGGCTCCCGTGGTGGTCGACATGGACCCTCAGCTTTCCGCCGCCCAAAAATCTGAGCTACAGCACCTGGTCAGTCAGTTTTCTGCGGTGTTCTCTCCTCGACCCGGGCGGACTCACGTTTTGGAGCAGGACGTCTGCACACCCACGGGGGTCGTTGTATGGCAGCGGCCCTACCGGGTTCCGGAGGCTCTGCGACACGCCATCGAGGAAGAGGTAGAGGAGATGTTGAAGTTTGGGGTCATCGACGCCCCTGATGGAGGAAGCCAAGTCCAAGACCGCCTTCTCCACCCCAAGTGGCCACTGGCAGTACCGCGTCCTTCCCTTCGGCCTGCACGGGGCCCCAGCCACGTTCCAGCGGATGATGGACATTCTCCTGCGGCCGCACCAAACCTATGCGGCTGCGTATCTGGACGACGTCGTCATCCACTCGGAGACCTGGGAGGACCATATGGAACTGCTGCAGAAGGTAGTGTCGGAGCTCCGCTGGGCTGGCCTGACTGACAACCCCCGGAAGTGTCACCAGGCCCTAGCCAAAGCAAAGTACCTGGGCTACCAGGTGGGACGCGGCCTAATCCGCCCACAGGAGAAGAAGGTGACTGCGATCCGCTCCGCACCGCGTCCCACCTCCAAGACTCAGGTACGGGCCTTTTTGGGGTTGGCGGGGTACTACCGATGTTTTATCCCAGACTTCTCCTCCTTAGCCTCTCCCCTGACAGACCTGACCAGGAAGGGGCAACCGGAGAAGGTGGACCACTGAGACGGAGACGGCGTTCCAGCGGATCAAGACGGCCCTCACGGCAGAGCCCGTGCTCCGGGCTCCCGACTTCAACAGCCCCTTCCTGCTGCAGACGGACGCATCCGACACCGGGTTGGGAGCCGTTCTGTCCCAGGTCTTGAACGGTGAGGAACACCCGGTGATCTACATCAGCCGAAAGCTGACGCCCGCCGAACAATGGTACGCGACCGTCGAGAAGGAGGCGTTGGCCGTCAAGTGGGCAGTCCTGGAGCTGCGCTACTACCTCCTCGGACGTCACTTCACCCTGGTAACCAACCACGCGCCCTTACAGTGGATGGCCCGAGCGAAGGACACAAATGCCAGGGTGACTCGATGGTTCCTCGCGCTCCAGGATTTCAGCTTCACCGTCCAACACTGAGCGGGGACGGCCAACGCCGACGGCCTCTCCAGGATATGGGCAGCTTTCGCAGGTCTGTCAGGGTCCACTCACCACCCACCCCCAGCTTCCCCACCTCTCCACCGGAACAGGTCGACGCTTGGGGGGGGGGGGGGGGGGATAGTGTGACATACGTCCCGAGCCTCTATCAGCGTCGCCCTGGAAACGGTCCAGACACACCTGCACCCACTCATCATGGGCTGAGCGGTCACAGCTGCGGGTCATCAACCATCCCCTATATGAGACTCAGAGACAAGCAGAGAGGTGAGAGATGTCTCCAGAAGACTCGGCTAACCTTACTTCTGCTATTACCCACAGACAGCAGCGTGTGACCGCCAGCCCACTCACGGGAGAAGAGCATGGATCCACACTGCACCGCACCACTGGGAGAACAAAGGACGAGACGCCGAGCACTGAGCACCCACCGACTTCACGCCGAAACGGCCCACTTTTACTTTTCTTTTTTTTTTCGGGGAACTCACCTGCAACCTCGTGTCGTGTGCTTCTTCACCCCGTCACATACTCTATGTACTTAAGATTACAGTTTTTATGACAATTATCCTAATATGACAATTTTTTCAATACTTTTAACAAATTTCCTAAACTCTTAACACACCTACATCACATCATTGGCAAAATGGTTAATTTCATGCTCAAAATCCCACATTGTAAATTAAACTCCATCACAAATTTTCAAAATACAATAATTCACCAACACAATACACTATGTCTGCCAAAACCCTAACACATTTAGTCAATCATAGCACAATGTCATAAAAACACTAACACTAGATGAAATGACAGAAACTGCATTATTTTATGTGTCAGGTCTGCCTTTGCGTTTTATTGATCATAGATTATGTGTCTTTTGAAGACACTCCACATTTTTGTTTTGTTGGGTTTAGTAAATGCATGCATTTTGTTTTTTCTTTTGCTGCAGAAATTCAATACAAAAAAATGAATGACCCATCTCAGGGTAGCTTTATAGAATACCCTTCAGTTTTATTTCATTATCAGCAATCACCATGTTGACTATAGCAAGTTCCTGTTCTCCATTTAGGAGCTTTCCTCTGCCCATGAGGGCGGTATGTTGAATCCTACAAAATATTACATATTAGAGACCAGAGGCACTGTAATACATGGTAAAAGTATTTACACTTTGCAGGAGAAACCCTTATACAATATCCTACCTGTTGGTTTCTCAAAATTCTGCATTATGGATGCTGTACTCGTTCACCAGTCTCTCTGTATGATAGCCTGTGGTTTATTACATGGTCTATAGTAGCTATTATTTCATCAATTACCCTAAATCTGGCCCTTCTTTGAGCGCCACCATGCATTCTAACTCCTCTAGCTCTACCTTGCTCTTGTCCAGGCATTCCTCTCCCTTGCCCTTGTCCCAATCCTCTCCCTTGTCCTGGTACTCATCTTCCTCTCCCTCGTGCAGGCATTTTTCCTACTTTCTTTGTGTTGCTCTATATTTATAGTAAATATTCCTTTTTCAAACAAGAGCAGCCCAAATAGGTCCTCTTTAACTGTATACCATATGGCAATGTGATTGATTGAAAGAACAACAACACCTGAACAATTCCTAGACGGGAATCAGCTGTGATTTATATATTTGCACAAATTCAATCGGCTGTTTCTCAGTGCCAATGGAATAAAATACAGGGGATATATTTGTGTTTCAATTCACAATATGAACCGCTGCTTACCTTGACTTTAGCCAATAAGGTTAGGTTTAGAACATGGTGCTATCTGTTCTGACATGCAGTGTTAAAGCATTGGTAAATTTGGCAGTTAAAATCCATTGTTTTGGTCTTGGTTGAGCTTGTGTGTAAAAGAAGTTCAAGCATTTTAAATTTGTGTTAACTGTATGCATTTTGTGTAAAAGCAACAATAAATGTGTTAATAGTATAGCCTACACAGACAAATGTTGTGCTAACTGCGTTAAGAGTTTAGGAAATTTGTTAAAAGTATTGAAAAAATTGTCATGGCGATCGTAAAAAAACTGTAACATGAGAAACCAAGTGTGTGTACCCTTTAATTACTCACCCTCATGTCGTTCTAAACCCGTACTTTCGTTCATCTCCAGATCACAAATGAAGATCTTTTGAATTAAATCTAAGAGCTTTCTCTATTGACAGCTACGCAACTGACACTTCAAAAAGTTCACAAAGACATCGTAAAGTAAATCTATTTGTATTTTCTGGAGAGACACAATCACTTTACATGCTGAACAGATTTAATTTAGGCTTTTATAATTCAAATAAAAACATTCATCAACTCTCACAACTCGCTTGACGTGCAAGAACCAATGAGGTTCATTCTCGTGTTAGGCAGCATGTTTGAGCTTCCGCAAGAACCAATGAGGTTAATTCTCGTGTTATGCAGCGCGTTGGAGCTTCTGTTTATATTAGTTGATCAATGTTTATATGTGAATAAAAACCTAAATTCAAAAATTGGAATAAACCGCTCAATTCATATGGATTAGTTTTACGATCTTTTTATGAACTTTTTGAAGAGAGTATAGAACTGGCTCATATTTCATTAAAAATATCTTTGTTTGTGTTCCAAAGATGAACATGTCTGGTTTGGAACAACACGAGGCTGAGTAAATGACAGAATTTTCATTTTTGGGTGAACTAACCCTTTAAACACTGTTTGATTGTGGATGAAATGGGATTCCTACTTTAAACCATTATAAAATTGAATGAAAACTCCCATTTGTGCATGTTTAATCTGCTTCCCTTTTTCTGTAATGGTTTAATGTTGGAGTGTTAGCAGGGAGTGAAGGGATTCAGTCTCACTTTCTATTTAACAAATGAGCTGTGAATTCTCTAACTCATCCTGACTGAAAATAGAGTTGTTTGTGACATGCCATGATAAAAGAGAAGACAAAAAAAGAGAGCGAGACAGTGGCAGGCTTTCTTTGTTTATTTACATTCGCGCGATGTTTTGAACGTTTATATTCTTGTCTATGTTGACATTAACATTTCATTATGTAGATTTCATTTATTTCACATTTTACAAAATCTGCACATTCTTGCAATGTACTGTAAACATCCAAACAAACTTATTGCTGACATTGTCCTTCCAAAATCCTACAGCAAACATTTGAACAACTTCATTTCACAACTACAATAAAATAAGTGTTGCTGGGCATGGACATATTTGTGATTATGTGTGTGTTGCCTTTGCCCTATGAAGTATTTTTGACCTTCTCTTTTGCGAGATGAACGGCAGGGCAAACAGACAGCTGAACAAGTGATGCACAGACTAAAAGAATGCATGTCACATTCCACTTCCTTCTGCATGAGTAGGGGAGAAAAAAAGTGAGCGAGAAAGAGAGAGAGAGAGAAGCAGGGAGCTGTGCATAGAAACAGTCTAAAAGAAGGCACATTCTTGTCTTTGTTTTTCATTGTCAGATTTAAACTCTCACACACTAATATTATCACACACTTGAAATGGTTGTTTTGAAGAATGGCTTTCAACAACTTCAAAGGTTTTAGCTTCTGTTTTAAGGTCTGCTGCCCCTCCATTTTAATATGAGTATATAATGCAAAGACTTCTAAAATGCTTCAATCTAAGAAGTCTAATATATCTAACGCAAGTTATACTGTCATGCATGTATAATAGAGTGTTCACAGAAAAAAATAAAAATGTTTCTGGAATATAGTCGAAGAAAATCCACTATTTTTGTCATATTTTAATGTTCATTAATTAAATAACAATATGTAATGAACAGCATCAGGTAGCTTTTCATGTACAGTGCGAACATATTACAAGGGGAACACATATAGCAGGCGGTGGGACGTATAAAAAAAAGAATAAATTACCCCAAGCAGCATCATCTATTAGGAAAAAGACAAGCATTGACAAATTCTTTTGATTATAGGTGCAAATATACACAAGTGCTTCAACATACAAAAATACATTGTATTTATAATCAGAGCTCAAAGACACTTTATATTTGATTTGCATGTTTTCTTAGTGGGGAGGAAATTGGATTTTGGAGAGCAGCCAGTGGCCTTTGTCCTAAACAACAACGTCAAGAATTCCACTGAACTGACAGACAGTGCAAATGATTTTTAAGATTCAGTACAATACATCATGTTGGTATAACATGAAGTTTTAGCTTGTCATAAGAAACATTTGGACAAATAGAATTTTACTATTGGTAGACATAGGTACAATCCACTTAAAACAGTGTTGCTGAGCAATTCTCATTCTATATTCATCTTTTGACTTACAGCACTGAAGCGACTCTTATTTCTAACATCCATTGTTAAGATTCCTTGATTCCAAAACGGACTTCAGAACACAGGACAAACCCTCATTTCACCAGTTGTCACCCCCTGAGATGATCCGAATCAAAGGTTCACATAATGATTCATGTAATCCTTTTTTACTTTGAGTACCATCACATAAAAGTTTTTAGGAATATAATCTGGATTGGCAAAGTTCCATGTTTTGAACCCTTAATTCTCAAAAAGCATTCCGAGAATGTGCATGAAATCTGTTTGGCAACTTTTTCAGTTTTGGCGTTCACTTACTTGTAATTATGATTTTAAATGATTCCTATCATAGCCCACTACACATAGATTAAAGATTTACACTGTCATGTAAACAAACTTAGAAAGTTAACCTATCACCCTATATGAACTAATGCTCCAAAAAACATCCTTAATATTTAAAATATTTAAAATGTGATGACTGAATTTCCACTCCATGACTTGATGTAGCTGCGTAGTAGAGGACTACACTGAGAAATACCAGCTTTTGACTTTTCTTCCACTTTGAGTAAGTAACCAAATGCATTATTGCATGTCTCTAGCAAAGTTGTTTTCCCAGACTTCACAAATTTGCATAGCGCATAAAATAAAACATGTTTTGATCCACCAAACATTGTTGCATCAGTATGGCATTATTTTGCTGCATTACACTCAAAATACACTGTAAAAGGTGTATTATTGACATTCTGGGGTTTAAAACTCAAACATCTGTTTAGGTGGATTTGATTGGAATAACTCAAATATATTTCTGATTAAACAGGAAACAACAGAATGTCTACAACTAACAGACTGTGAGCCAAAGCTGCTCTTAGAGAGATGCAGCTGACGCCCTTCAGTCACTCCCCATTCAGCTGTTTTTAAAGATGAGAATTTTCAAGAAATTAATGCATTAAGCATATTTGGCATCAGTTAATCTTATATCATTTTCATTTCTATTAAGAAAATGATCTGGTTTGGGTAAATGTAAGACTTGGCCTTAGAACAGTGTGAAGGAAAAATGCTTACCCAGAGTGCCTTTCAGTGCTGTTATTTTGGGACATCTACAGTGCTCTCATTCAATTCCAACTGAATGAGATCCATCAATACTTCAGACTAGAGCCAAAAACACCATTGGAGAAAAATGAGAGTGTGAGGGAAGATGGAAAAGGGCTGAGAAAGTGAGTGAGAGTGTGTGTGAGCGAAAGAAAGAGAGAGAGAGAGAGAGAGAGAGAGAGAGAGAGAGAGAGAGAGAGAGAGAGAGAGAGAGAGAGAGAGAGAGAATGATGACATGAAAAAGAGTCACTGAATTTATAAGGGACAATGTGGGCGGTGAGAGCCGGAAAGAAAAGTAACTAAAAGAGAGAGAGAGAGAGTGTAAAAGGTAAGACAGAACAGGAAAACTACAGCGAGACATTTGGATTTGCCTCTAGTGCAAACTCTTGGATAAAAACACCTAATAAAACGTTCTAAAATCTACCTTCTAGCGAGACTTCATTTTAAAAACGTCTCCATTTCCTCTCTCCTGTCACCTGGCCAAGACGCAGCTTTGCGACGAGTTTTAGCTTACTTTCTGTGCTAGATTGCTATCAGATAATCCCAACAGGCCGCTGAACGCTAAGGCGTTGTCATAGAGACAACATGCAGAGAAAGCTTTGGAGGAATATAATCATCAAACTTGATACAGTGCCAGTGGGCGGAGCCACAACTGTCAAACAGGAACATGAAGGAGGGAGGAATGGAGGAGTAGAGGCTGAAGCAATGCACAGGAAGGAGAGCAGTCCTGTCAGTCATGGAGCTTTGTGTTGTTGATTTTCAACGGAGGCACAATCATTTAGTTTTTCTGCTTTTTGTCCATCTCTTGACATCAGTCTGCATGAGATTTCCACTAAGTGCTGTTTAACCAAAGTCAATCCTTGGACGGTATTCGAGAACCATGGGATAAGCCTGGGGTAAAAACCAAAAAGTGAAGTAAAGAATTACTTCACATTTTATGATTGAAGCACCATATCATATACATTATATTCTCATAGTTCTCTCCTAGTTTCTTGTGGTATAAAAGGCAAGGACACAAATCTAGGGCCATCAATGTGTCCTCTAATATTGTATCAACCTCTAGTGTGCATGTGTGTGTGTGTAACTGGAGAAATATGACTCATAGATCTGTCAGTAGCTGTGAGCAGGGTTTTTTTTTTTGCCTCTGCCCCCCACAATCACCACCAACTCAGAGACAGCTGTTCACACTTCTCATGAGCGCACACCCACATTTTCAGGGTCAAACTAACTTTTCAATAATTTACCTTTCAAAGTTTCTAGTCTCTAGTCCTTTTTAAACTTTTTAATGCCAAAGATTCAGAACATAATGATCCCCTATCCTAAAATATAAAGGCAGCTATATATTTTAATTGATAAAAAAAGCTATTTATGCGTGAAATAAGACATGTTCGCTAAATTAAATAATTCGCTTTTATATTTTTATATATGATAAAATCACAATGAAACAAAAGTAGTGACAGGTTTATTTAATTCCATATTGTGACATATATCCAAGTGAAAAAATGTACGCTGGGTCTTGGTTCTATCCATCCGTTGTTGGATGGAGGCAGATCTAAATGCGAGCTTGCAGTCGATTGTAAGAAAGGTGCTGGGTTTAAGTTACAAAAAAATTAAATGCATGGATTAAATTATTTACAATAAGATTATTGTTCCATTTTTGTTTTATACAGACTTTTTAAATATAGTTAGTGTTTCGGGGACAAAACTATATGCCGTTTTGTTTCTGTTTTAACTGGTAAAAACTAGAATACCAGAATAAAACAATCACAATTAATCTCATGATTTATTAAGTGTTTAGACCGCAGTAGTAGTAGTAATTAGTAGTAGTAGTAGTAGTAGTAGTAGTATTTTATTGCCATATCAACATCACAGGCTGACAGCAGATTAAAATAGTAATATTATCAGACTTGGTGAATGTGACTATAAATGTAAAAATGTGTATCTTAAGTGCACAGTAACTTTGACAGCCCTAAAAATAACTTAAAAGGTAATGTTGCAAACACACACATAAACACACATGTACATTTGCTTTTCAATAATGGTGGTGACTTTACAATGGCTTCTATTGTTTTTACACTGAGGTAATGATATTTTTCCATCCCTGAATCCTGAAGAAAATATCAAGCATGTTTATAAAGCCATTTTCCTCCTGGAGATGGTAGGCTGGTCCATATAATGTAAGTAATTATTTTTTTACTATCTTGGGGGACATTCAGTCCAAACAATGTTGGACCCACACACATACACACTTACGCTGTCACCCTGAAGTCTCCAGCGAGTGCGGTAGATGAATTCCAGGGTGTGGTCTTTGCCCATGATCTCCCCGTTACACAAAACGTCGAGCTGTGCGAAAAAAAAATTATGAAATAATAATAGGCCCATTAAGACAATGGCATTGTGTGTTACATATACACTTAGTCAAACATTGAACAGGAGAGGCTAAGAAAAGCAACCTCAGAAACAATTTTCATTGAATATTAAGTATCACAACTGACGGGTAAACCCATCAAGAGCTTATTTATTAATATCTGTATTGAACTGTGAAAAAAATCTATTAATTCTCAGTAATTCTCACACAAATGCATTGACAGCCCAGGGAGACTGTAATAAAACAGTATTTTACCTCATAAGAGCTTGGCAGCTTCAATTTTACACAGAGGAACTTCTTAATGGTTCCCACCGTAACACGGGTGGAGCAACGGATGAATTTCTTCATTAAACCCTGTTTCAGAGACATATGGGGTGCAAATTATAAACATGCACACACACACACACGCACATATATCCCAACATACACACACACAATATATTGAACTATACTGTGTTTGTGCACCTTAACTATGCTTTCTCCTGATTGGCCATTGTTTCGTAAACAGTCCAGACAAATAGCGATCTGAGGATCACTCCTGTGGTAGTCTCCACCTTTCCCATCATCATCCTCTTCATCACTCAGACGAGCTTTCTTAGCCCTAGGGCCATCTAGAAGACATAGGAAATCTTAAAATATATTGGTATATTCACTGTATGTGTGGTACATGTGACTGTGTGTGTATGGAATAGTTCATTATTACCTTCTCCATTTGCTTTGATTTTATTTTTTCTCCAAAACTCAATTTCCTGTTGTTCCTCCTCTAGGAAATAAACACAGTCATTTAAAGAAAGTACATTAAGAAACAATTTACAGATATAGAAACATGTGACACCAAAGTACAACTACATGACCTACAGAGTGTATCTCTGAAGTACATTATATAGAATAAAGTATCTCTCTCGCTCTCTCTCGCTCTCTCTCTCGCGCTCTCTCTATCTATCTATAATATATATTATACATATATACAAATCTCACTCTCTCTTAGTCCAGGCACCAGCTTGAAGATGATCTCCTCCAGGGTTTTATCTAGCCTGCAAAAAAGTGAAGCCAAGATACCATATAAAACACAGAGTACTTGTGTGTGTACTTAATCTGTGTATGTGAGAAATGAGAGCGGGTAAGTTTGGTTACCTCAGCATCTCTAAAGGGTTGGTTTCATGGACCTGTATCCCACATTCTGGACACTCATTACTCTCCTCAAAGTGCTGAACGATACAACTCTTACAAACTGGAGGAGAGTGGAAAAGGAAGAAAAGGAAGAACAGAAGAGGGACAAGAGAATGAGAGAATCAGGGGCAAAGTACTCTAAAACCATTGAAAAGTTAAATTATGTTAAAATAATAATGATAAAAAAGATTCAAAATGTCACTGCATTTAAAAGAACTGTTCAACCGTTGAAAAGTGTGGGGTCAGTATGTTTTTTTTTTAAATAAATTAATATTTTTATTCAGCAAGGATGCATTAAAGACAATTTATATTTCAAATAAATGCTGTTCTTTTGAACGTTCTACTCTTCAAACTCTAAAAAATATTGAAAAAACGATCAATGTTTCCACAAAAATATTAAACAGTGAAAAGTGTTTTCAAAATTAATAATAATAAAAATGTTTCCTGAGCAAATCAGCATATTAGAATGATTTCTGAAGGATCATGTGACAATGAAGGGTTAAATAATGGCTGCTTAAAATTTCATTTTAAAATATATTAAAATACAAAACATTTATTTTAAATTGTATTTTTTTTACATTACTATTTTTACTGTATTAGCTTTGGTGAGCATAAGAGACTTCTTTCACCCCAACGGTAGGTTACAATACAGGTTTCTAAATACTATCGAGCCCTATTTAGACACCCAGACACAGCAGCTCTGCCAAAAATGATTCAGGTGGCAGAGTATGAAACAAATAGGTTTTGATGACATTTTTGATATGAGATATGAGACAGGTCAGGCGAGCAGGTATGGGTAGGTCTTAGAGACATCCAGACAGTTGCCATTTTTCCATTACATGGAACAAAATCTTGCTAATAAATAAACTCATCATATGAGGAAACAATTTTTTTTTAGAAAAATTACAGTTTATTCTAATTTCTGATAATGAAGATTACAACACACACAAAAAAAATTGGGGGAAAATATTATTGATATTTTGGAAAGAAGGACCAAAATATTCGGTTAATTTTTATTATCAGAAAAGAGAGATGATCATAGAGAACATAATGCGGATGAGCATGACATGAATGACTCACAAGTGTGCAGGCATTCCGTGACAGCGGTGGGCTTGATCAGGTATCCATGGCAAATTGAGCAGGTGATGTGACGGTTGAAATCTCGGACCAGGTGCTTTCGGTGGGTCGCCATCTCGACTCAAAGGTCACAGAGGTCAGGAGATCACAAGCTAGTCACAGTGCTGCCTGTGCTCCCAGATAGGGTTGCCATGGTGATTTCATCATTGCCTCCGTTTTGAGGCAGTTGTAACTCTGATCTGAAGACATTATTGTTGAGAGTGACCCTAGCATTAAAAAAAACATATAAAGGATTATTGTTAGAATACCAATTACAAACTTTTGGTTGCATTTTCTGTCACATGTTAAGACTCCACACGTCGAGCAAAGTATCAACACTGATTACACCACACATTCTGTTTTGAAAGCAGTGCAACTCAAACCTTGTTAGTCAAAATGTAGAGTTCAGGACTCATTTAAGTCTGAAAACTTTTAGGAAAGTCCCTGTCAGGAGAGACGGGAAAAGCGAAGGGTGTGTCATTTCAAGGGTTCTTTTGAGTTTATATTGGCTTGATGTTAAGGTTGTGTGGTCACAATATAACCACCAGATACAGCAGGATATTGAGGCACTCTTTCTTTTGCATCAAATGCACACACAACAAAGTCTAAAAAAATATAATAAAGATAAAGAAAAATACACAATAGTCACACAATAAACTTACTGCCTACTAACACAACTATTTTTTTTTTAAACAAATATCCTACTCATTTTTCAAGTAAGCATTTGAACTGTTCTTTCTTAATTATGTTAAGCAAATAATATAGATAAATAGACTGCAAATAAGTAAATCAAAGATAAACTACTCGAAATGATCAGTACAGCCCTTTAAACATGACATGAAAGCATGTCATTGCACTTTGTGACAACATGCCCCATAGCATGGCACTATATAAAGCCGGCACTATATGAAGCCTGCAGCCTATGATAAATAGTTGTGAAAGTTCAACATTTTTGCAGTCAAAATTCACTCCAAAAACAAAATATGCTTTAAAAAGATTAATAGTTTTTTTTTTTATAACTAGTAGCTTTCTAAAGCACTTTCAACAAGGAAACACACTTAGGCTAAGCATACGCTTAAATAGGCTGCTTGGGTCTCTGAGGGTTAAACTTTTTAACAGATTTACACATTTGCATGCACTGTTACTGTGTTTGAGAAACACAACGCCATCGGTCAATCATTTTTCACGATGACGTACTCCTTGCGATGCTCTCTGCCTTTTATGTAATACATATTTGTATAAGAGGAAAACAGCAACTCATAAGCTGCTATGCGATTAATAACTAACACGAATGGATTGTGATCGTCCCTTTTAGACGCATTATAAACCCATAACCTGTTCCTATGAAGCTTTTAGTGTGCATCCGAAACGCGTAGTGTGTCACAGTCCCGTTATCTCATCAACGCGAGCTGCGCACGGCGTCAAGGACTGCGTGACGTCATCCCCATGGAAATTATAACACATGGCAAGTTGAGCTCGTCTCGCGACGTCGTTTTTACATTCTATAATTATGTATCTATCTGCTCCACTGGAGCGGACTGACGGGTACACAGCCTCTGTCGTACCACATGACACAATTTCTCCCCTCCCCAAACTTTACACACATTCGGTGCCCCCAACCCGATAACGTAGCGCAGATTCCCACGTTCCGTGGCCATCCGAAATAGACTTACCGTTATTCCCTCGCCTCGCTCTGTACTGGGCCGTTAATGGAGACTGAAAAACCAGAGTCACATCGTTGCAGCCCGGCGGTGGATTGAGCGCGTGCAGGCAGTGCGTGGCTGGTAAACTCGCGGCCGACACGGAACTGGCAGCAGCACGCGCAGAGAGAGGAGCGCTCGCGCAGAGAAGGGGCGGGGGACTCACGCGCTTGTTTACGCTGTGCTGTGATACCAGCGGAGGGAGCGAACAGTTTAGAACAGTTCCAAACATTCACAACATTACTAAGCGAAATTTAATTGGGCCTAAGTCAAAATTATTTGAATAAAAAAAAAATTATATATACAATTTAAACTGTTAATAATAAATAAAAATGTTGTAAAGACCGACACGCTGACAATACGTTTTGGCACTGATTCTTGTTATTTTGTTTTATATAGCCTATATGTATTCTAGAGTAGGCTACATTTCAAAATACACACATTGACCTTTGTGACAACATGCCCTGATAGCACGACACTATGAAGCTGTCACAATTGCCTATAATAGGCTAGCAAACCGCAAAAAAACTATGACGCACATAATAGCTAAAATGTAACATTGTAATTTACATTTATGCATTTTAATATATATTTTAATATTAAAATTGTATTAAATAACATACTGTGGCATGAAAAAGTGTGTGAACCGCTTGTAGAATCTGTGAAAATGGGAATAATTTTAACTTAATAAGAGGGATCATACAAAATGCATGTTATTTTTTATTTAGTACTGTCCTGGATAAGATATTTTACATAAAAAATTTTGTACATATAGTCCACAAGACAAAAAAATAGCTGACATTTTTTAAATAACCCTGATAAAAAGTTTCTGAACCATTGATTCTCAGTGCTGTGTGTCGTTCCCTGGAAGATCCACGGCTGTTTTTTTCATGGTTGTTCACGAGTCCCTTGTTTGTCCTGGGCAGTTAAACTGCCCAATGTTCTTCAGAAAAATCCTCCAGGTCTTGCACATTCTTCAGTTTTCCAGCATCTTTTGCATATTTGAACCCTCTCCAGCAATGACTGTATGATTTTAAGATCCATCTTTTCACACTGAGGACAATTGAGGGACTCAAACACAACAACTAAAAAAGGTTCAAACATTCACTGATGTGCTCCAGAAGGAAACACAATACATTAAGAGCCTGGGGGTGAAAACTTTTTAACAGGATGAAGATGTCCAAATTTTTCTTATTTTGTTTAAATATAATTTTTTTTCATTTAGTACTGCCCTTCATAAGCAACAGAAGATACTTGCATGTTTCCCGGAAGACAAATTAAGTACAATACCTTGATTTTCAAATTCAATAGGTTTTCACCCCCCGGCTCTTAATTCATTGTGTTTCCTTCTGGAGCATCAGTGAATGTTTGAACCTTTTTTAGTTGTTGTGTTTGAGTCCCTCAATTGTCCTCAGTGTGAAAAGATCGATCTTAAAATCATACAGTCATTGCTGGAGAGGGTTCAAATATGAAAAAGAGGCTGGAAAACTGAATTCAGGACAGTACTAAATAAAAACTAACATGCATTTTGTATGATCCCTCTTATTTAGTTAAAATTATTCCAATTTTCACAGATTCTGCAAGCGGTTCACATACTTTTTCATGCCACTGTAGTTCAAACTTTTGGTTTAAATCTTACTTCATTAAATCTACCTTCATCTACCTCCTGAATGTATTTTACTGTGAACTTATGTTCACCTGCTTACAAAAACTATAACAAAAACGTTTAGAATTTAATTAATTTAAGTATTATATTCAGCATTGAACTAGGTTGGCTATTTTAAACCAACAGGCAAAATCACTGCTAAAGAGGACATTGATTATGACTCATGTTCCTTTTGACTCAAAACCTAGGCCTATAGGTGCTGATAAGACATAGTGTGTCCCTAGTGTGACAACTAGCCCCAGTCTACTTTCTGTCATCTTTGGTTTCATGGGCTGTCATCTCAGTTTTCAGCCCATGCATTCTAATACTGTTTAAGACACTGGAAACCTTTCTACTAACATTGCCCATATTAAACGGGATATACTAAAAAAGACCTCGCTCCACTCCTCAGTGTGTGGGTGAGTCCTTGTGTGGGTGATACCGCAGGCTCTGATGGGTGAATGGTGATACATGTACATTTCTTAATGAGATAGGCTACACATCTGTGTTATAGCTTTGAATAATGTAAACACTCTCCATTAGTGTGTTCCCATAGCAACAGAACATCAGTGCACTTTGAACTGAATATCCAGCTCCTCAATGAAGGATTTTATGACATCTCTGCTCCCTCATGCATTTTGATGTCTTAATTCAGATGTGTACATAGCTGTCCATCAATGTATTGTTTACATGGATGCGAGTATGTGTGAATGTCCATAGACATACAGAACAATTTGTTATTTTCTTTTCATTTTCTTTATGTGCATGCAAACATACACACTGGAAATGTTTACATGCATTTTAGAGTGCATAAAAAGGGGTTTAGGAGATTTTCTTTTTATGCACTGGCTGTCCTTCAAATCCTTGTGATTTCACTTGCCATTAGACAGCAGCTCTATTTATAGAAAAAAAAGGAAAACTGAGAGATGTGGGGAAATAACAAAGAAAGTGATCGCCTGTCATTTCAAAGGAGTTGAATATGTACAACTCAAAGAACCGGAGTTGTTAACGTGCAAATTACATTTTCAAGACCAGCTAGATCGTCAAAGCATCACACAGATACAGAGATGAATCTCACCAACCAGTGCATAAAGCTTGACATTGCTGTGTCTATTGAGTCACTCTGACAGCTGGGTTGTCAAAGCCTAACCTGTCATGAGGAGAAATATATACTGACAATCAATTGATCAATAAAAAATACCTTTGGATCACCCTCACATACACTGTAAAACATAATAAGTTGACTTTTACTTAGAAAAAGTGAGGAAACCGATTGCCTTAAAATTTTCAAGTAAAGTAGAGTATTATTTTTTTGTCGGCTAAACTTAACAAAATTTGTACAGAAAACTTATTAATGAAGTATACTTAACTCAAAATTATTAGTTATGTTAACTTGTTATTAGTGCTCACATTACTAGGAAAATATTAGGAAACCGATTGCCTTAAAATTCTCAAGTAAGCTGAACTTAAAAAAATAAGTGAAGACAAAAAGCAACAACTGAACTCCATTCAACACTTATTTATTACTTATCAATAGTCTACAGGTACTAAAAACAATTAAGTAAGCATTACTTAATTGCATTAAGCTGTTCTTACTTAAACCGTTTAAGTTTTGTCAACTTAATTCTATCTGGGATCTGAGGAAGTGTAGCCTACTCCCAGAGTGCATTGTGGCATGAATAAATTAATTGCTTCGTTTTACTATTTTTAGCTTTATTTTACTATTTGTCTTTTGTCAGTATAACCCGAATAATGACAGCAAGTAAAATAGTAAAGGTCGTATTAATAATAACAATAAAAAAATAAAATAAAAAAAAAATCCTTAATTGTTACCATTGTTGTGTTTTGCATGCTGAATGTTGAAGTCTGTGTGTGACACACTCAAGCATGGTCGAATTATATTGTGACAAATATAGAGGGATTATATCAACTCAATTAAATGGTTATGCCATAAATATTAGTAAAAATAATGTTAAAAAATCATTATTTGACATTAAATATATATATATACTTACTCTCTCTATATATATATAAACATTTATATATATATATTACTTCCCTTCTTTTGAAATCATACAACTATGATTTCTTGTTGCATTGCTGCATTAATAGGAAGTTAATTACTATAATATGAATGAAGTTCCAAGTGTCCAACCAAAGGGAACACTAATCACAATTGTGGTGAGAGGAAGTGGAGGAAATGAGTGATAAGTCTATACAAAATTGCACCACCTCAAAAACACTTTGCCCGCCCGACCGTCCGCCTGCTTGTTTTTTTGCTTTGGCAAAATGGTACTCAAACCAGTCAAGTAATGTTTACTTGAGTTTTCTAAGTAACGAAGGCATAGCATGCAAATAGTTCAGATTACTTAATTGTTTTAAGTAAGTTCAACAAATTATTGGACATTAAGTAAAGTTTACTAAAAAAGTCTTAGTAAGAACAACTGTTGGATTTTACAGTGTACTGTAGCTAAAAATGTTGCACATAGTCACTGAGAGAAACTACAGTCCTATATAATAACTATATTAGGTGTCTTTAACTACTATGTACTAACATTAAAATCAAGGCATTTGATATATGTGCACATTGCTTCTACATTGTCCTTATATTTAAGAAATACCTGAATGTAATTACAGCACATAATGACACTGATGACCCTTCCTTTATCCCTTAACCCACCCATAAACATACCCATACCACTAAACCTGTCCCTAACCTTAACCATATCACACCTAAATAACAGCAAAAGTGTTATGCAATATAACGTGAACACAGTACATTGCACTTATTTTTTGATGTAAGTGCATAGTGGTTAAAGACATTGCCGAAATTACTTATTAAAGCTCTTCTTGAACATCTTGACACAATACTGTTTTTTATACCGACAAACTCATATGCAGACCAAAAGAAAGGAATAGAAAGAAATGTAGGGCAAAATATTTAATACAATTATTTTTATTAATGTATTATTAATTCAATTAATTGTATTTATTTATTCATTTGATTAAGTTAAAGACCATAAAAAGGAGTGAAATAGCAGGAATTGAGTAAACATCTAACAAATTAAACATTACATAATAAACTTGATGGTTTTCTTAAACTTTTTAAAGCTACCGTCTACAGCCAACTTTTTGTCATGCTAACGAAGAAGCAATGGAAAAATCTGAGATAGAAATGTTAAAAAAAGAGAGAATAACGGAATCATCATGCATTTTGCATGTATACTAAATGATAGCATTTACCTTAAGATATTTTGTTCTGTCTCTTGCTCTTCCATGCTCTGTCCTGCCATCTCACATCTTTTTGTTCTCCTCTTGCGCTTATTCTTCACACAATGACTGCAGAAGCAGATACGGCTCTGTTGCTTTGACTAAAAGGAAGGGAACAATTAACTTTTTGCCTCCTACTGACAGTGATGACTTGAAATAGATAAATACACTCTAAAAAAAGGCTCGTAATCATAGGGGAACCTTTTTTAGTGCTATATAGCACCAATTTTGGTGCTTCAGTGGTTCTTCAGCGGTTCTTCAGAGGTGCTATATAGCACCTTAGTCAAAGAACCGGTGAAGAACCTCTGAAGAACCGCTGAAGAACCTCTGAAGAACCGCTGAAGAACCACCAAAATTGGTGCTATATAGCACTAAAAAAGGTTCCCCTATGATTACGAACCAAGAACCATTTTTGGTGCAATATAGAACCTTTTTTTTTTTAGAGTGTAGAAGGGGAGAAAGTAAGAGAGAAAAATACTGCTTGCAAAACACATTCTTAAATCATAACACTCAAACTCATAAGAGACACATTTGAGTGTCTTACTAAGAATCGTTACAGCTAAAAGCGAACAGCTGTGAGAAGAACCTGCGTATCAGGTGATCACATTATGACTCTTTGTGAGACAGTAATCAAATTTTGCGCAGAGAAGGGAAACAGAATACAAGCCATGTCTATGTGTGTGTCCATGTCATTTTTAACACGTCAACCTCAAAATCTCAAAACCAAATGTTCATACCAGTGTGTGATTGCTTTCTCAAATGTCGGCTGTAGACGCACACACTTTCATTTGTTTGTGGCTGGTTTAGAGACGCACAAAGCATCAGACTAATCCACGTGGAGTCTCAGAAACCTTACTCTAAACCAAACACTAAAATATCATATCCCCAACAAATGGACTAGGGCTGAGGGCTGCATTTCTCAAAAGCATTGTGAGCCAAGTTGATCGTAGAGACCATTGGTGGCAACAACGATGGTTCTACAATCTACTTGGGCTCACAATGCTTTTGGAAAACACAGCCTTGTATGTTTATGACTAATTTCACCTCCAGCATTCACTAGATAATTTTTTGCCCATTTAATTTGAGGTGAGCTCTATTACGAGTCTTCTGAAAGAGTACTGAATCTCCTGATCAAAACCCAGGTAAAGCAGCAGACATAAACAATAGCATATATGCAAGTTGATGCATATGTAAAAGTGCGATCATCAACATTAAACAGCATATAAATATGCCTAATGTTACCAAATGAAATGTCAAAACCATTTAGCCACTTGTAAGCAGCCACTTGTTAGCAAAAACGCAGAAAAGCTTAAAAAACAAAACAAAATCACGAGTGGGGCAATACATGTCACGTTTGGTTTTGGTCTTTTATTTTGTAATTCTCAGTTTCCTGTTTGTCATGTGCTTCCATTGATCCTCATGTTATCCTGCCTGTGCTACACCAAAACATTTTTTAAGTTTTATTTAGTAACTTTCAGGAGGGTGTACTCATTTTTGCAACACAGCATTTTATCACTTTGATAAGAAAATCTTTACTTTTTTAATATTTTCCTTCCTGAATAATTTTGACATGCTTCTTTGGTAATTGATCAAGCATACTTCCTGGAGCATTATATCTATAAAGAACCAATATGTCTTCTAAGTAAAGAGTAATTGCTGAATTTGTTAAGTTTCAGAGGGGGTGTACTCATTTATGCGGTCTTAAGTTAACTATACATGCGATCTTTGTTTGTAAAGGAACAATAAGCAAAAATATCCAGGATGAAGTCTTAGCATATGACACAAACCTCAAGAATGGTGACAATCAACGGATATAAAGATGAGCTCTTTACATCACAACGAATAACTAATAAGTGACAAAATAACAATACTTTTGTTTTAAAATGAACTCAGCAAAACAATTGTCACAAAGGGAACCCACTGGAGGCAAGCTTGATGAGAACCCAAGTGCAGTTTATTTACAAATGAACAGAACATACCAGGATTTGACTTGAACAACATTGACCATGACCTCACCAACAGCAGTGACACAAACAAGGCTAGACCAAGACGCATGGGCTGTGCCCGAAACCTGGAAAACGCTGCCTTCGGAGGACGCATTAAGGTAGGAAGGCATCAAAGCACGTCTGAATACAATGTTAACTTCCCTTCCTGTCTCCTGAGATGCCTTCATCTGATGGATTTTTGAAGGCAGCATAGATGTATCCTTCGCTGCCTCTGATATCCTAAAATCCTGTGCGCTCCATTCTGTGACAGTTGAGCTAGAAAAAAAAGGCATCTGAAAGTTGTGTTTGCTGGTCAGTTTGTGTGTAAATGTACGTTGAACATTTTCCACTTCTGATGTCTTTTTATAGCGAAAAAGTTACTTATGTAGTAATTAAATATTTGTTTAGTTCTCACCAAAGCTCTCTCTATTTTGCTGTAGATCATTAAACTGTTACACTGCCTTAGAAGTCTGTCCGAAATCAGTTTTGTGAGGTACCTTCATGCACAAACACTGCCTGCAGAGTCATTGTCTGATAAGACAACAAGTCAGCTGCCTAGGTTTTCGGACTCAGCCATAGTAAACATGAGGGCTTAAATACACAGAGACTGATGACTAACAAGGAACACCTGTGAACAATCAAACAATGAACCAATTACAAAACTGAACTGAGAACCCGCATGACTAAATCAACCAATGACAACAGGCTTGTTCGACCTTCGACTTCATGCAGCGATGCTTGATGATTGCATGGCGGTTTGAAATTTTGTCCGACTTGAGGCAGCGCTGACGCCACGTGACTGTGACGTAGGTCAACAAAGTACAGATTGTTTCAAAGCAGCTTTACAGTGATAACAGGAAAATAATACAACAGAATTTGATTCAGCTGTACAGCTGCTCTGGAGAAAACAGTTATGTCATCAGCTCAGTTCAGTAATCATTTAGTGTCAATGCAGGCAGCAGATCAGTAATATAGTTGAATATTTAGTGTCCCCAACTAAGCAAGCCAAAAGCGAAATACAACAGAGGCGACGGTGGCAAGGAACCAAAACTCCATCAGGTGACAGAATGGAGAAAAAAACCTTGGGAGAAACCAGGCTCAGTTCTCCTCTGGCCAACGAACAAACAGTGTATGAGTGACGTAACCAGAGCCATAGAGAGAGAGAGTTGCGACAACTCCATAGACTCCAATGGAACGTTTTTTTTTACAGCAATGGCGGCTCGCGGAGACTCTCAATAGTTCCCGGAAGTAGCAGCCGCGCCATAGAGTTACAGCAGAACAGACCGTTTGTGATGCACTTTTAAAAGGTAAGACGTTTAATCAGAAAGATTTTAAATGATCAGCACATTTTAATCAAAATAACTTGTACATTAAAGCCTGCTTGTGTAGATTATTCATCATTAAAAAAATATATATTTTAAAAACAACATCGCTGTAACTACATACTCATGCTACATACACATGTCGATGTGTAATAAAATTATTGAAAATCAATGCATTTATTGACAATTAATTACCAAAAAGCGCAGTTCTGTCACTGTGACTATCAATTTGAATTGCCCGTCAAAGCACTTCCTGGAACTATTCGAGGTCTACATGAATCACGTGACTATCAAGCGTTTTGAACTTCCGTTGTCGCAACTCTCTCTCTCTATGGCTCTGGACGTAACCAGTTCCATCTGGTTGAAGATTAGAGTCACCACGGCGGAGATGGGATTGTTGAGGATCAGTGCCACTGGATGTCGTGTCGATGAGGCCTTCACAGGGGAGAGTCTAGTTGACACGGTCTCAGCAGACACTTCAGGGCTGCGTTGGTCATGTCTAGCGCAGGTCCACCATCTGATCTGGATACAGCCCGGATCTGGCTGACTACAGTAAACCTTGTGATAAACAGAGAGACATTAGCATAGATGGCATTCTTTTTATGATGTAACGAGTACATCAGGTGTTATGGGAAGTGTTCCCAGTTTCCGGTAGACCTAGTTAATGCAGAGATACCAAATGAAAGATTGGTATTAAAGAGCACAACCAAGGACACCTAACTGACGACGAGAACTTGACAGAGCACCCATCAAGTGTTAGTTAGTTAGTTAATATAGGCTACTACATGCAGAGGTTTTTGGTCCGATAATTAAAAATTCATTTTTTTCATATATTTTTTATATAAATGCATTCAGTTAATCTTATGAATTGGTAAATTTCGTCAGGGTGCGAAGAAATATAGAGCTGAGTGTCGTCAGCATAACAATGAAAACTAACGCCATGCTTCCTAATAATGTCTCCCAAAGGTAGCATGTACAGGGTGAAAAGTGACGGTCCTAGTACTGAGCCTTGCGGTACTCCATACTTTACTTGTGATCATTGTGACATCTCTTCATTTACTGCTACAAACTGATAACGGTCAGATAAGTATGATTTAAACCATGCCAATGCAATGCCAACTTAATTTGAGAGTCTATTCAGAAAAATGTTGTGGTCGATAGTACTGAAAGCAGCAATAAGATTGAGTAACACTAATAGAGAGATACAACCATGATCAGATGAAGAGCAAATCATTTGTAACTCTAATTAGAGCAGTCCCAGTACTATGAAACTGTCTAAATCCTGACCGGAAATCCTCACAGATACCATTTCTTTCTAATGCTGCGTTCACACCAAACGCGAATTGAGCGTCAAAATCGCGCCTACCGCGTCTAGTTTCACGCGCGTGCATTTTGAATGCATTCGCGCGTCAGCAGAGAATTGGACGCGCGTAGAAATCGAGCGTTTGAAGCGAAATTGACGCGCGTTCAAGGCACTCCAGGAGAAATATGTCATAAAACACCACTCTGCCTCTTTTCATTTTCATTAAACATATATATTAAGCATTAATAGCCACACAAATGTGGTCCAGGCAACTCCTACATCATCTTCAGTACATGTATATTTAAATATCCTAAAAATATAAAGTTATTAAACTTCTCTTTGCCCTCAGTCAAAACGATTTGGCAGACAACAAATTATAGATTCATGAGAGCAAAGCTCGGCCGTTAGATCTACACAAAACGAACCACTACAGGACATCAGAGCCAGCGGCAGACGCCAGAAGGACTGGCCGAGGAAAGGCTGCCTTCGCCGGGGTTATGAGCAGTGATTGCCCGGTGATCGCCTGGATCTCACAACTCCAAAAACACAAGATTATTTTTTTAAAATAGGCGCTCTCTTTATAAATAAACCACAGATTTGAGCTTCAAACAACTGAATTCCCACCTGAAAACGTCTTAAAACTACATTTTGTGACACAATAGTACTGTTTTTAATTTATGCAGGGTTTCTCATACACGTCACTTTACCACGTGACAGCAGCGAGCAGGCTCCTGATTGGTTAACGCGGCGCGAATTGACGCCAAAGTTCAAATTTTTCAACTCGGGCGTCAGACGCGAATTCGCTTCAAACGCGTGAATGCACAAAAGCACCATTCGCGTGTAACGCGCGTATCGCGCAAGACGCTCAATTCGCGTCCAATTCGCGCCATTCGCGCGAACTGGACGCGCGAATGAAGCGGATTCGCGTCCTTCGCGCCGCGCGTAACGCGCCTTCCGCGCCGCGGGACCTCCAGACGCGCGTCAACGCGCCTTTCCATTGACTTAACATTGAAATCACTCGCGCCTGACGCTCAATTCGCGTTTGGTGTGAACGCAGCATAATGCTGCGTTCACACCAAACGCGAATTGAGCGTCAGGCGCGAGTGATTTCAATGTTAAGTCAATGGAAAGGCGCGTTGACGCGCGTCTGGAGGTCCCGCGGCGCGGAAGGCGCGTTACGCGCGGCGCGAAGGACGCGAATCCGCCTCATTCGCGCGTCCAGTTCGCGCGAATGGCGCGAATTGGACGCGAATTGAGCGTCTTGCGCGGTACGCGCGTTACACGCGAATGGTGCTTTTGTGCATTCACGCGTTTGAAGCGTATTCGCGTCTGACGCCCGAGTTGAAAAATTTGAACTTTGGCGTCAATTCGCGCCGCGTTAACCAATCAGGAGCCTGCTTGCTGCTGTCACGTGGTAAAGTGACGTGTATGAGAAACCCTGCATAAATTAAAAATAGTACTATTGTGTCACAAAATGTAGTTTTAAGACTTTTTAAGGTGGGAATGTAGTTGTTTATAGCTCAAATATGTGGTTTATTTCTAAAGAGAGCGCTTATAAATAAGTTTATTTATAAAAAATAATCTTGTGTTTTTGGAGTTGTGAGATCCAGGCGATCACCGGGCAATCACTGCTCATAACCCCGGCGAAGGCAGCCTTTCCTCGGCCAGTCCTTCTGGCGTCTGCCGCTGGCTCTGATGTCCTCTAGTGGTTCGTTTTGTGTAGATCTAACGGCCGAGCTTTGCTCTCATGAATCTATAATTTGTTGTCTGCCAAATCGTTTTGACTGAGGGCAAAGAGAAGTTTCATAACTTTATATTTTAAGGATATTTAAACATACATGCAGTGAAGATAATGTAGGAGTTGCCTGGACCACATTTGTGTGGCTATTAATGCTTAATATATATTTTTAATGAAAATGAAAAGAGGCAGAGTGGTGTTTTATGACATATTTCTCCTGGAGTGCCTTGAACGCGCGTCAATTTCGCTTCCAGCGCTCGATTTCTACGCGCGTCCAATTCTCTGCTGACGCGCGAATGCATTCAAAATGTACGCGCGTGAAACTAGACGCGGTAGACGCGATTTTGACGCTCAATTCGCGTTTGGTGTGAACGCAGCATAAAAAAAAAAAAAAGGAGCATAGTTGTAAAGACACTGCCTTTTCTAGTATTTTTGACAGAAAGGGTAGATTTGAAATTGGCCTGTAACTCACTAATTCTGTAGGATCAAGTTGTGTTTTTTTAATAAGAGGTTTAATAATAGTCAGCTTAAAAGTTTTTGGTACATACCCTAATGACAAGGATGAATTAATGATATTAAGAAGTGGATCTATGACCTCTGGAAGCATCTCTTTTAGTAGCTTAATCGGTATCGGGTCGAGCATACATGTTGTTGATTTATTAGATTTAACAAGTTTAGCCAATTCTTCGTCTCCTATAGCAGTGAATGAGTGGAATTTTTCCTAAGTGACACTAGAATGCACTGTCTGATGCGATGCTGTAGTAGATGGTTGCATAGTTATAATTTTTTCCGAAATGATATAGTCATAAAGTCATTACTGCTGTGCCGTTAGCAAATGTTTCTCTTGTTAATTTAGCAATTTATCAAATAAATACCTAGGGTTGTGTTTGTTTTCTTCTAAGAAAGTAAAAAAAATAAGCAGATCTAGCAATTTTAGACCGATTGGCAGCTGACTTGAAGCAGTGCATTTTACTGTTCCACGATTGGCCGGATTCACCGCATGACATCAAGCACGTGTGTTTCGGGTTTATTCTAAAACCTTCTGTTCCACTAATGCTCACAAATCAGTTTTTTTATAACGGAAAAACCTCTTTTCATGTAGTCACGATGTTATATTGTCATGTTTATCAAAATAAAATGTAGACCCCACTTCATTGATTGTGTAGGCTTATATGTTGAACTTTATTCTTGTACAAACAGATGCTGTATTAAGCAGTAGCCTACATAAAGTATTAAATGAAAATGTCTTCTGAAACATCAGTGTATTTGACAAATATTGCATTTATTTCACTTCATCTGTGATAAAGTATGCAAACAAAGTGGAGTTGTGATTGATGATCAGCTAAAATTCACTGACCACATTACTGCAACAACCCGATCCTGTAGATTTGCATTATACAACATTAGGAAGATTAGACCCTTCCTATCAGAGCATGCCACACAACTACTGGTCCAAGCTCTTGTTCTCTCCAGACTGGACTACTGTAATGCTCTTCTAGCGGGCCTTCCGGCATGCACTATCAAACCCTTGCAACTGATCCAGAATGCAGCGGCGAGGTTGGTCTTTAATGAGCCGAAGAGAGCGCACGTCACGCCTCTCTTCATCAGTCTGCACTGGCTGCCAATAGCTGCTCGCATCAAATTCAAGGCACTGGTGCTTGCCTTCAAAGCAACCACTGGCTCTGCACCAATATACCTAAACTCGCTCGTTCAGACTTACACACCCTCCAGGAACTTACGTTCTGCTAGTGAACGACGCCTTGTGGTGCCATACCAGAGAGGCATGAAATCGCTCTCACGGAGCTTTTCCTGGGCTGTTCCCACCTGGTGGAATGACCTGCCGATCTCAATTCGTGCGGCCGAGTCTGTAACCATTTTCAAAAAACACCTAAAGACACATCTCTTCCAGCAGCACCTGACCAATCAAGAATAGCACTTATCATTCTATTCATTTTCTGTCTGTCTAATTTATTTAAAAAAATAAAAATAAAAAAAAACTGTCCTGTGTGTTCTGAGCTAGATTAACTGAGACTTGCTACAGCACTTGCATACTGTTGCCCTTGACTGTTCTAGTTGCTTCTTTTGCTCTCATTTGTAAGTCGCTTTGGATAAAAGCGTCTGCTAAATGACTAAATGTAAATATAAATGTAAATGCAAAGTGCGAGCGTCACTACGGGAAGCAGAAAGTGTCCCACTTCACGTCTCCGTTTGCAGCTCCTCCCTGCCTGCACACGGCTACTCTCGCCAATCGGTTGCATCCAGCCACAGCCAATGTCGAACACACCTAACATGACACAAGAGACTAGGGAAGCACATGACATGATCACATGAGAGCACGATGGAATCACATGACAAACCAGGAAACATGACTGATTAAACTCAAACAGAAAACATGAACATGAAACAAAACCAAGACACTAGACATTACACCTATAGTATTAAACATAATTTATGCTGCAAGGCAATTCAGCAACATGAGGTTATTTGTTTTTATACAACATTTGGGGGAATTCTGTTGGTCTGACATAGCCTGGTCCTACCAGACTCTGGTACATTTTCATTTGTACAAAGAGTCTGCCCACTCTCCATTGACAAGCGTTAACTTCCTTGAAGGCGGGTACTCTGTTGAATTTTAAAACTATTGGATCTGCCAAGAGCCACTCTGGATCTGCCATAACCAATCGCTAACGTTTGGCATGTCATCTCAAACTAGCGCACGACATCAACGTCGTTGACTGTGGCAAAGTGGAAAACTGTTCTGTGGTCAGACGAATCAAAATTTGAAGTTCTTTTTGGAAAACTGGGACGCCATGTCATCCGGACTAAAGAGGACAAGGACAACCCAAGTTGTTATCAGCGCTCAGTTCAGAAGCCTGCATCTCTGATGGTATGGGGTTGCATGAGTGCGTGTGGCATGGGCAGCTTACACATCTGGAAAGGCACCACCAATGCTGAAAGGTATATCCAAGTTCTAGAACAACATATGCTCCCATCCAGACGTCGTCTCTTTCAGGGAAGACCTTGCATTTTCCAACATGACAATGCCAGACCACATACTGCATCAATTACAACATCATGGCTGCGTAGAAGAAGAATCCGGGTACTGAAATGGCCAGCCAGAAGTCCAGATCTTTCACCCATAGAAAACATTTGGCGCATCATAAAGAGGAAAATGCGACAAAGAAGACCTAAGACAGTTGAGCAACTAGAAGCCTATATTAGACAAGAATGGGACAACATTCCTATTCCTAAACTTGAGCAACTTGTCTCCTCAGTCCCCAGACGTTTGCAGACTGTTATAAAAAGTAGAGGGGATGCCACACAGTGGTAAGCATGGCCTTGTCCCAACTTTTTTGAGATGTGTTGATGCCATGAAATTTAAAATCAACTTATTTTTCCCTTAAAATTATACATTTTCTCAGTTTAAACATTTGATGTCATCTATGTTGCATTCTGAATAAAACATTGAAATTTGAAACTTCCACATCATTGCATTCTGTTTTTATTCACAATTTGTACAGTGTCCCAACTTTTTTTGGAATTGGGTTTGTAGATTTAATAAAATTAAATGTCTTAGTATGTGAGACTCAAAAGGTTGTCAACTGGAAAATATATAGTTGCTTTTTTTACAGTGCAGGGTACAATAAAATAAATATGTAAATTAACTAATTCATGAAAATATAACCTCTTATTATTAGAACACTTAATAAATGAAATGTGATATTAATGTTTTGTTGTTGTTTTTCACATATTTTTGGTTTGTTTTAAACAGACTGTGCCCATTCATCAGACCTAAATGTGGAAGCATTCTAATAGATGTATTGTAAATCAGCAGAGAACATTTTTTGTAGAACCTTCCTGGGTGCTGGTCAGGTGTTGAAGTACATTGTTGTGGACACATTGAGGGATCAAGTGATAGGCTACACATGTGAGCTGTCATGTAAACCAAGAGGGAAAATATATTGTCTTAAAACAACACATGATCCATATGGCCACAGCTGAGGACATAGAATCCTAAATCCTCTCACCATTCCCAAAACTTCACAGCATTTCCGAATCCTTGTAGCATTCCAAGCCCCTGCCATTGTGAGAACATGATTCCAAAATTCTTGTTTGATTTGCTGTTGTTCTACTGCCTGGTATGGCCTGGGCTCCACAGTCTGGATTTCGAGTTCTTAAATAAGAATTCCAAATAGCCATTTGTTTTAGTAACTGATTTTTTTTAGCAGAACATTATGTGTTATTTTCTTATTGTGTTCATTTAATATATTCATGCATGTTTCTTTATGATTATTAAATCATAGGCTACTCTACATGTCTCTGAGTATGTTTGCATGTATGCATGCAGGCAGGGAAGAGGCTGTGTTTGTACATCCTGCTAATCTAAACTCTGAGGAGGGGCAGTTATTCTGGTGTAGTGCCTGTTTGGATCCACAAAAATAAAAATCTTCACTATATCAATAATAACTTAGGCAGCTGTTGCATGTGCTGCACATATGCAATCACTTGCCAGAGAAGCCATTTGCCAAGGTTAGTGGGTTAGAGCTCCGAATCCCTACAAGCCTTCAGTGATACTGACACATATACACTTAGTAACACCCCGTAAATAACCCTTATTAGAGACACCCACAAAGCCAATGGCTAAATTTAACTAAACTGTCAATATACAGACACACATACAATTGTGTATGAAAACATGTGGGGTTATGCCTTAAAAACCTAGTTTGACAGATTGACAGCTATAATTCAATGACTAATTCAGCATGGAAAGCATTGCGAGGGCTGGAGGCGATTTGAAAATTAACGCATCTTCATGCAGTCTGAATTTCATTCTAAATATCAGAGAAAATTCGTTTTTTTTTTTTTTTTTTTACCAGTGCACCATTTATGAGATGGAAAAAAATGCTGCAATGCAAGATGTAGTTTACAGCTAGAGTAAAAGGGATACTTCACCGCTGGAAAGATGAATGTGTATTTAAATTGGGTCATTTATTTAGTAGAAATGTGAAATTATTTTAGAAGTTGGTGCCTTCTAGATTGAGAAGAGCCAGAAAATTTATTTTTGGCTCATGTGGATGAAAGACAACAACTCCCAGAATGCACTTGCTTCGCTGCCCTACGAGGCCACTCCCAAGCCACACCTACCGGTTACATCACCGGTTGCCCCCACAGTCATTTTCTTTCTACAATGAAAAACTGAACGTGTCTGACTAATACAGCATGAGCCGAAAGAGAGTCGCAGCACAAACGCAGCAGGAGTCAGATTTCATTCATCAGAGAGTAAGGATCTCTTTCCAGATGAAGCGATCTTTAACAGACATCTTGCAGACGTACGTGTGCTATCGTTTATGGTTTATATACCTGCAGTCTTTGTTTCACTTTCCCTTTTTGAATGACGAATATATCTGATAAAATAGACATTTATCTCTTTCACACGCAGGCGCAGAATGCGCGTTCGCCTGTAGTCCTTTTGGTGTGTTCAGGTGCTGTTTTTCCCCCTTTCATCAGCGCTAGTTCTTTGGCGTTAGTTTGGTGTGTCCCTACCCTAACATGCTAGAAACATAATCACTGCCATAATGATCCAATCATTTTTAAGCTGACTTTTAAGCTGTTATGCTTACCATTGGGGAGAGTAAAAGTAGGCCTAAACAAAAAGCTTTTGGATTATTTTTATGTACTCCCTTAATTTTGTAAACAAAAAAGCACAAGATAATTTATTATGGTTTGTCAATAACTGTAGAAAATGTATTTATTCCGTTTAATCACAGAACATCTTGGAGTGGCTGATTTTGTTGTTGTGGTTGAGATTGGTAAGAAGGTTGAAGGTTTGAACCCCACAAACGGCAATCCAGCCTTGTAACCCTGAGCAAGACACTTCAAACTGAAAGCATTAGTCACTCTTTCGTCATCTTGAGTCATGACCTTTGGTATCTCTCAGATATAGGTCTAGACAGTGCCCTGGCCTAAGTGTCTCCTTTTATGGAAAACACCATTGCAAATCATCTTGCGACTGATTTTAATTTATGGCTGATGGACTGGTTGAGCTCCTCACTCTTTACAGTAAACTTAAGATGTATCACTGATCGTATGAGTGATCACACCCATTTGCAATTCTGCACCTGCTCAGCTTATGTCTGAAGGTTATGAGTGCCTTACAGATACATGCACCTGCAAAAACACGGCTGTTGACGGATGACATCAGCTCAGATTTATCTGTACATATTGCTCTCTGTCCATAAGAGGTGAAAAGGTGTCTCAAACATGTCATTCTGTCATTACCATGAGGCTATTAAAAGCCAATGTCACCAGACAGTATTGTCATGTGAAAGGAAGTTCACAAACACCATTCAATACCCGTCATGCTCACGGCAGACTTGCACAACTTCACAGACTGGCACATTATTTTTGAACATTTGTTACAATGGAGGCATGAATTATAACGGCCATTAAATATAGCGAGTGTTAAAAGCTCTCAATTGCAAAAGAGCGCATGGTGACATGAGCACTAAAAAGAGCCCATGTGAAAACAGAGAGCACAAGAATAAATAAATGTCCTTGAATATAAATGTTTTTTATTTTATTTTATCTAAATTTAACTGAAAAGCATAAAATAGACAGTGAAACTGCAGTTAACCATTTGTGACCCCATGTAGTGTAACCATACCCTATCTATATAAGTGTATGCAACAGAAGCTGAATTAAAAAATAGACCTACCCTGAGAAATATTCATTGGAGCAGCAGGCCTGAAAAGTTAGTAACTATAATTGACAAAAAGGCCTCGTCATACTTTACTGCTTTTCTCACGCGCAGAATAGATTATGCAGTCATGCCGTCGTGCACCTGTTGCCCACGTGTTAGTGGTCGCAGGTCAGGCCTGCGAATCTGGAGCTAGTAGCTACTGGTAAACGCGAGCCATCCATGCCAGAACAGAAGCCGCGCGTTCCTGGCTTGTGCAGTCATCATTCGCGCGAGATTCAGGAGAGGTGCGGGAAGCATGAATGGAGGTGTCTCGCGCCATTGGTATGTTGTGGGCGGTGAAAGAGGGGGAGTGAAAGTAAGGAATATGATCTAACTTTTTTATGGTCGGCGCCAGAGTCTGGAACAATATATATGGGAGGTGATGGAGAGGAGATGCACAGACCATCAGGGAGCTAAGCAGGCAACACCGATCGCTTTTGGGACTCTTATTAATCACAAAGAGAGCTACATCGCTCACCACTGACAACCTTACAGCAAAACTCACAACCGAGAGCTAAAGGCGAACTCCAGATCACAGACATGGGACTGCTGCATGTTGAAGAGCTGGTAAGTTTTGTGGTGATGCATGCAGTCCTTTCTCATTTTAATGTTGACACTTAAATTATGTGTTAGCTACTGTTGGCTCAACCGTTTGCATAATTTTCTTTTACGAATTAAATTATGTTCAACCAACAAACTATATTAAGTTAGTTAGAAGAACTTAATAATTTGTAAATAAACCAATTTAGCATCAAACCCTAACTTTAACGTGTTTACTAAAAAAAATTAAAAAAATTAACACTTAATTTTAAAATGTATTCTGTCCGGTGCAAAACATGCTGGAAACTAGAAATCCACCACGCCCAAATTAATTTTAATAAGATTAATGCTACACCTTAATAATAAAACCAATTAAAGCTAAACATTTTGAGTTTAAATGACACACAATATTAAAGGGATAGTTTACCCAAAAATTAAAAACTTCCAAGTTGTGTCTAAACATGTTCTAAGTTCTTTCTTCTGTTGAAAATAAAGGAAGATAATATGAAGTAAATGAGTGTCCAAACATTTTCTGGACCCCATTGACTTCCATAGTATGAAAAAAAAAACTATGGAAGTCAATGGGCACCAGAAACTACCTACATTCTTCAAAATATCTTATTTTGTGTTCAGAAGAAAAAAACCCATACAGGTTTACAACAATTTAGAGTGAATAAATTATGACAGAATTTTCATGTGTGGATCTCTTTAAGTTAATGTAATGATCAACATTATGTCAACAGAACTCAACAAAATATCGTTTGCAACTTAGTTTAGAATTTTTAACTTGCAGCCATGCATTTATTTAAGTTGAGGTAACATAGTGCATGTTATGAACTAACTACAAGATTTAAATGGCTTTGAAGAATATTATTTTATATATTTTAAAGAACACACACAACATAAAATGTACAATAAATGCTCAGTTTATGCTTGCATATTCTTGTAGGAAAGACAAAAAACCTGTAACATATTTAAAATAAACATATATAAAATAATACAATAAAAAACAGATAACAAAATGACTAAAACTTAAACTAAAATTAATGCTGAAAAAAGCTAATTAAATATATTAATAAAGATATAGCATTATTTGATATAATAATATATTACACTGCTCACAATTACAATATAATACAACTATTGTTGAAATAAATGAAGAGCCTAAGAAAAAGAAATTACATTAAATAAAGAACACGAGAGAAAGAAAATTAATAAAAGAAAAATAAGAGAGATAAAACGTTACATATTCTTTAGCGAAATGGAAGAAATAAATAATAAAAGAAACGGAAAATGCATTACAGAAAATAAGAGAAGTGAAGGCATGAAAGAGAAAAAAGAAAGAATGAGTGTGATATACAGGGGGAGGGAGTGATGTGGTGTTATTAAATATCTGTCAGCGATTAAGAAGGTTCCAGGATGTCTAGAATAACCAACTGCACGGGCCTGTCTTCCTATTTTAAACGACAGAAATGTGTGTAATTTATTTTTTTAGGTTCTCAAAACAGCTGAACACTCCCTCCACCCCACCCACACAATCACTGAATTAAATTACATCTACTTTAAACTAGACACTTGTTCTTTCTCTGTTCAATCCTCGATCCTTGAAACTGAGTGTGTGTAAAAGCTGTGGACACACTAGACCACAGATGCTTGTGCTCCATTGACTTCCATTCATTGCATACGAAATCCAAGACTAATGGGTGTCTTGTCCAATCACAGGTCACCGGGAAGAGAGGAGAGGGAAAGGTGGCAGGAGGTGCTTGTGCAGAGGCATTCGCTGCAGGAGAATATGAGACCAGCATCATTCAGGAGAAACAGGATGGTGTTCAGACACAACAGGACCTGAATGACACCTCCCAGAAAGACATTCAACTGAGCGAAGAGAAGCTCAAACTCAATGTAAGAATGAATACAACTTGATGAACGTGAACATGGCTTAACATTTCCGCCCAGTAACAATGAAAAAAAAATTTGTCTTTTTATTTTTCTTAGGTTGACCCGTCAGGACAGTTAAAACTAGAAACTGTAGAAGACCTCTTTAACATTTTGGAGCTGAGGAAGAGGAGAAAGGAAAGGAAGATTCAAGTGGCAAAGAAACAGCCAGAGCCTGATATCCTGGTAAGGAACTCTTTCTATAATACACTACAAATACTGCTATTTCACTTTGAAGCCTTAAAATGTACAGATTTGAGATGTAATTATTGGTTAACATTTTTTTCAGCCTGAGACAGTGGACCAGGCTTTGTTCTTAAAGGCTGTCACAGAGAATAAACTACCTGTTGTTGAGAAATATTTATCAGATGGTGGAGACCCCAATGCCTGTGATCATGTGAGTGTGTAACACAAAAAACACACACACACATCTCACACACATCTTTACTTTGGATGTGCTGCGTGTTCCAGTACATATTAAACCCTCACCAGTTTTAGTAGTATTTATATGCTTTTGTTATAGTCTTAAAGCTGCATTATGTAACATTTTTGCAGTAAAACATCCAAAAATCATTAGGCCAGTGTTATATATTTTGTTCAATTGAGTACTTCCAATATCCCAAATGTTTCCAACTATTCGTAAATCGTGAGAAAATAGCTATTTTAACCGAGGAACCGGGACGTGTGAGGGCGTCGCCTGTCGATGACATCATATCTGCGTTCCCCTTGGTTTCCGGTTTTATTTTGCAGAAATGCTTTACTCAAACTGCAGTGTGAACAAGTGTCAAAGCAGCCGCCGAGCGAATGCACAGAGTAACGTCATAACATCATTAACACACTCAGATGTGTCTAATATGATAAACAGAGTTGCGTTACCTCATACTCATGACCGGAAAAGCGGAAGTGGTGCCGGCAACTGTGGCATAATAAAAGTCCCGCGGCCGCGAGGCGTGTGTTGCGTTCATCTTATTAACAATCACTCCAGCGGTCCTGCTCTGCTTCATACTACAGTAACGTTAATAATCACGTCCATGAACATGATTTCTGCCCGAGTCCTATCCTGATTCTTTTCCACCGGCTGTAAGGTGAAGACAACATGTCCCAAGATTCTGCGCTCAGACGTGGCGTCATCAAACTACGCCTTTGTTTTGAATAGGTGACCTCTAGCAGATGGAAAAGTCACATAGTGCACCTTTAAAGTACACATTATTTTTATATGTTCAGTTTTCATTTTAGTTTAAGTTTTAGTAATTTCGTTGTGTGCTCTTGTCATTTTTATTAGGTTTATATATAAATATATGTAAATGTATTTTTATTTCGGCTTTAGTTTTAGATTTTTTTCCCCCTAGTTATTTACCTAATATTTATATATTATTTTTTCTCTCTTCATTTCATTTCAATTAGTTTAGTTTTTGGTTAACAGTAACACCACTGACTCTCACTTTATCTCTCTCTCTCTCTCTCTCTCTCTCTCTCTCTCTCTCTCTCTCTCTCTCTCTCTCTCTCTCTCTCTCTCTCTCTCTCTCTCTTTCTCTCAGTTTAAGCGCTCAGCTCTGCATAAAGCCAGTGCACAAGGTCACACAGAGATCATGCAGAAGCTCCTGGAGAGTGGAGCATCCATGGATCAAAAAGACAAGGTAGCACAGATGGCTGATGTGACCGTTATTTATACCAGTGCTACAAGATTTTATATTATAATTCTAAGATGCAACTTTTCTATCATATGTTTATAGCTGGATGCTTCAGCTGTGCACTGGGCCTGTAGAGGTGGAAGCCTGCCTGCCCTTGAGCTACTTCTCAATAAAGGAGCCAAATTCAACACTAGAGACAAGGTAGATATAAAGCTCCTGTGGACGTATGACACCAGATGGTCTTTAGACTGTGATAATAACATCACAAATCATTCTAATGCTTTACATGCTAAAGTTTCTGTAGCAAACAATGATAAAGCATTATTTATCCTTCTTGTGCTTAAAGTTTTCAATTTGTGCCTCTGGACTGGCACTGTAGTTTGCACTAACTAAAACTCTTGTTGTGTATCTTCAGCTATGCAGCACTCCCCTCCATGTTGCAGTTCGGACGGGACATTACGACTGTGCTGAGCATCTCATTCACTGTGGAGCTGATGTAAACGCTAAAGACAGAGTAAGAATTATTTTTGCACATTTCCATAACATTAAAAAGCTTTAAAGTGCCACTATTATGTTTTAAAGATTAAAGTGCACGACAAATAAAGTTATCTCCTAAAAAAAAGAAACCATTTTGAACTGAAGTTCCAGTCTTACTTCCTGTTACAAACCTACGTAACAATGTAACACATTTGCATAAATGTACATATGTTCGTCATTGGCTATCTGCGAACAACGTCTACTTTGACCCAGCCTCAAATACTGTAGTTGTAGCTGAGGCCTGGACGAGTTTGGTTCGTGTTGTCGCTGTTTTTAATCCTGCAAATCCACTTTAAATGCACTTCCACAGGATGAGGACTCAGGCTTGAACTGATATGGTATTTTACTGTTCATATTGTGTTTACAAGTGCTGATGGAAAATCAAATATGGTTATAGGCGTTTGGTTTCCAACAAGCACTGTAAGCAGTAGACCAATCACAACAGACTGAGCCGTCTGATCAGTCAGAGCAGATTAAAGACTAAATCTTCGAATGAACCGTTTTACGACTCTTTGAGAAATTAGGTGATGTGCAATGTATATTATGAGACAATGAAAGTGTTTTTTGACCTTGGATGCATGTAAACCTGTTGTCGGAGACCTCTGAAACTAAATTAGGAACCTTTACAATAGCATAATAGGGGCACTTTAATATGGTAATTTTAATAATTAAATGTTAACATGACGCTATGGTCTTGAGAAAAAGCATTTTTGAAACATTTTAAATAGCAGATTTTTAATATTAGCAATGCATTGTCCCACATGTTGCTTTCTTCTCTAGTGCTAATGTTTTGTGTTTGTGTAGGATGGAGACACACCAATGCACGACGCAGTGAGGATAAATAGATTTAAAATGATACAACTGCTGATGATGTATGGAGCCAGTCTAAATGCCAAAAACAATGTAAGTTCAATCAGGGTGCATACAATCTTTACTGTACGAGTTGAAATTTACATGGTGCCCTCTAGACAGATTGAGTCACTACAGGATTATGTTTAATGCCCCAGTGCTGCCTGACTCTCCACAATATCAAATTTAAAAAGCAAGATATGCAAAAAAAGATGACATGCCAATAATGAAAGAATTGTCTCATACTCCTTGGAAGCCTTAGTTGTACAATTTTATATCGGTTTGAATAGGTATATTTTTAATGGATGTATCCTAAAAGTATCTGTCTTTTACAGGATGGAAAGACACCATTGGAGACTCTGCTTTCATGGCAAAAAGGTGTAAAAAACATCCTGAATAACTTTAATGAAGAGGAAGCACCAAAGCCAGATGTACAACTTTTGTTTTGAATGCTTTCTTTCTTTCTTTCTTTCTTTCTTTCTTTCTTTCTTTCTTTCTTTCTTTCATGGTAAACAATAAAAACGAACTTTTCAATTTACATAATGATGACGCTAATTGCTGGCGATTGAGCGTTCGAAATATTGATAAGGTTATTTGTAAATATTGTTTTATCACTTGTCTCGCTTGATTTTGAGATAATTTTTTTTGAGGGAGTGACACAAGACATGAACATGTGTGATTGGTTGGATGTTTGTTTGCTTGTTCAGTGTATTTATTGAATATAAAAAAAAAAAAAAAAAATGTAATTTGAAAAATGTCCATGACTGTTTGATCTACTGGGAAAATGCCTAGACAGAGACCGAACTATACGTTTTCAGAAATAGAACAGAATGTGAATTGCTGGTCTGAGAATGTTTATTATGATGGATATTATTATTGTAATTGATTTGTGATTTTGGACTGGATTTGTGAAAGACTTGGTACCGGGTACATGGGCTTCTGTTATGAAATGTGTTTTGTAAATGTAATTGTGAATCATTTTAATCATATGTGAATAAAGTGTTTTTGTATGTGTCACTATGTGTTTACACCTTTTTTATAACAAACATTTAAAAAATGACATTTTTGGTTTTTATATTGATTACAAAAATATGGACGATTTCGGCATAAACTTACTTTTGTTTATTGGGAGGTTTTACTTGAATACATTTAAATACACAAACTGAAAAGGCCCATTTTAATGCTCAGTCTCAAGATATATTAATGAGAAAGTGATCAAAACATCTAAAATATGTGCCATGCTTGACGTTCTTAATAATTTAATTAACTTTTGGGTACACTTGTTTCTTCTTTTAGCTTCTGTCTTGTACATTTTATCTCTTATTACCAACACAAGGTTAGCACATTTCTTCGAGAATTTAAATATCGGTGGGTTCACATTCACAACCAGAAGCTGCGCGATGTTGTAGCATCATATTATTACTGAGAGTGACGACTCGCTGACCGTTCCAAGATGGCGGGCGCGCCGACGTGTCTGGAGCAATCGAATGTGAAATCTACCTATACATATCTATGCAGCTGGTCACGCAAATCGAACTTCTGCGCATTTAAAACGCCACTTTGACATGCACGAGCACGCCCTCCCAGCAGCCTTTGCTGTTGCTCTCGCTTATCCGATTGGTGGAATTTGAAAATAAGTACGCGCTACAGGGTGGGAGATGAGACAACACAAATAAAACTTAGTAACGAAGTCAAAAGCAATATAACACACACACTTTATCCTTTGACAGCCCTGTAAGTCAACTCGATTAACTTATTTTAATGCGCATGCTTTGTTGACCTGTTCTTATTAGCTGTGTTTAATGTTTATTCAATGAGGTTGTGAGTTTGGGAGGGTCCTGGTATTGTTTTTTTCTCAGATTTACTTTATTATACAACGTTTACATTAGTAAATTGTCTATTAAAATATACGTAAGATAATTGAAAAGGTGTAAAAAATAAGTGTGACCTTTCAAATGTCAAAGGGTCGCATCAGATGTGATAAAAGGGTGAACAAGTTGTTCTCTGTTTATTAGAGGCTGTTATTTCATCCTCCTATTTTATGTTTTCTTAACTGCTTCTGTAGAGCAGGATGATGGAATCAGGGCTAAAGGATGATCTGGCAAGACCGAAGATGATGGTTGTGGAAGATCTAAGGAGAAATCTGTCCTCAGAGTTCAGCGAGTGTTCAGATTTCCAGGTAAGATGACAGACTTTATAAACAATGACTTATGAAATGCTCAACTGAAATGGTTTGATCCTTGATATTCCTTTTGAAGGACCCTTCTGACCTGGAGAAGGAGCATTTGAAGGTCTATCTTAGAATAAGACCATTTTCAGCTGCTGAGTTTGATAATGGAGAATCACAGGTGAGAATACGGAAGAAATTGTTCAGGCATATTTCACACATTTCAAGCACCCCGAAATGAAAACCCAAATGTAGAAATGTTTTGATATGGGTGTGCCTTTTTCTGTGCTTTTAAAGGACTGTGTGGCCATTCAGCCTCCAGAGACTGTGCTTCTCAAAGCTCCACGATCATCTCTCTCTGCCAGACTCAGTGATAAATCAGTGCCAGTTACAGCTCAACGTTTCCAGTTTTCTCAGGCAAGCAGACCCATCAGCACACAGTCTAGAGATCGTGAATGATTGTATGAGCTAGTACTTTTTTGACAACCCTGAATAACTTGAATCTTCAGAATTATCTTTGGAAAAAAATAGTCCTCTGTTTTTGAACTACTTGAGTCTTGAGTCATGGTCATAACTTGCTAATTATGACACATTAATCTAATAAAATGTGCATCAGAATTATCTTTGGAAAAAAATAGTCCTCTGTTTTTGAACTACTTGAGTCTTGAGTCATGGTCATAACTTGCTAATTATGACACATTAATCTAATAAAATGTGCATATGAATGTGTTTTTGTAGGTTTATGGTCCAGACACTACACAGAAGGATATGTTTGATGGCACAGTGAAGGGTCTTGTAATGGATGTGCTAGAGGGACAAAATTCTCTGGTCTTTACATACGGTGTCACCAATGCTGGGAAGACCTTCACATTTTTAGGTTTGTATCATTTTTGGACTTAATAATTTTCTTTTGTAATCGACATAATGTCAAAAAGAAGCAAAAGTAGCTATATTTTAAAGATTATAAAGATTTAATTTTCTTTAAAGTAGTGTGCGCCTAATGAATGTTTCGCAGTAAAGGCCAGGTATGTGTATAAGGGTCTATAAATTAAAGGGTTAGTTCACCCAAAATTTTAAATTCTGTTGTTAGTTACTCACCCTGGTATCGTTTCAAACTCGTAAGACCTTCGTTCATCTTTAGAACACAAATACAAATATTTTTGATGAAATCCGAGAGCAACGAAATGAGGGTGAGGAATTAATGACAGAATTTTTATTTTTGGGTGACCAAACCCTTTTAAGATTTGTTTTGATCAGACCAACCTTGTAAAATAGGGTTTGTGTTGATGATCTTTGTTATTAAAGTCACAATGAAACAGAAGTAGCTAGGGGTGGTCCGAGTACCATTGTTTGAGCTTCGGTAGTAATCAACACCGAATATTCGGTGGGAGGGGGTTGAACATATTCTTCTCTCTAATAAAGGCAGGAATCTGGAGAAGTGGCGTGCCTTGGAGTCCTGCAACGGGTCAGGTACTCGCATAAAAGTGGCTAAAACGGGTGGATTGTGACATTCCTAAAATTCACGGGCGGGGATGTGGGCGCATAATTAATCCTTGCGGGCGGGTAGTAGCGCGGATGAAATATATGTGCAATATTTGTATGTCTAAATTACCATTACACATATGCAACAACGATATGACATTTGACCCATTACGTCACCACCACTGCGACAGTGCGACTTTTGTTGATGCGCGGAATGTTCTCTCCATCCCAGCATCGAGCGCTGCGAGTGAGAGAGACTTTTCCACAGCTGGATTTGTAATTTAAGAACAGAGAACACAACTTAAACCTGGGACTGTGGACGATATCCTTTTCCTGCACAGTAACCTTAAGGGAAAGTAAATGCATAGGCATAGGCCTGCAGGCTATTGTATGTGAGCGACAGGCTCAGGTTGTGTTTTTTCTCGTTCTTTTTTTTCTCTTTTCATTAATAGGTCTATTTGCGTATAGTTATCAGGTTCCATAGCCTATTTAGGTGCCGATGGTAGGCTACTTGAATGGCGCAAAACAAAGCGCACTTTAGCCTGTTTTGTTAGCCCATTCATGACGCTGTTGTGATGTTGAAAGAGGTGCGAGATAAAAAATAAAGCACTTTAATTGGAATGATTTTAGCGTGTAATTTATCGCGGGCACGGATCGGGTAACGGGCCAAATATTAAAGGGTCTGGGCGGGTGCGGATATTATCTAGGGTGACGGGTCGGATCTGGTGCTGAACTTTGTGGGTACAGGCGGGGGCGGGTCTCCAAAAATGGACCCGTGCAGGACTCTGGCGTGCCTCATGCGGGCAGGGCTTATATGCTCCGAGAATGGACACTGCACTAGTGATACAAAACATACAGTTCTGTTACGTCCCAGTAACAAGTTCCTATATTTCGCAGTAAATTAATTTAGATTGATAATAACGGGTAATATTAGGCTTGCTGCGATGGTCGCTCTTACCGGTGTTCAGGCATAACACCGGTTACATCACTTGCCCACCGCGACACCGCCCATACTATAGGATATTTTATAGTAGTAAAAATCAGCTACATCATTCGTTCACAGCTGCACAGTGCAGCACTGTAATGTAACGGTGAGGGAAAATGTTCTCACCGTCACATCCCTAACGTGTAAAAAGGCTAATACATTTTGATCAAACCGAGAATGCAAGCTCAGGCATGCGCTTCATCCATATAAGCTTGTGCAGTTGTGCGCTCTGTTGCAGGGAAAACTTAGGCTAAGAAGAAGCAAATATATTCATTAAGTATAAGTACGAGGTTGGGTTCCTATTCAACTGTGGCTAGGCTATAAGATAATTGTAAAAAAAAAAAAAAAAAAAGAGTATTGTGTTTCGCCAGATTTTATTGTGCAAACATATTCAAGCGTGAATGAGAACCGTTTCGAGGGGAATGCCAGGTGTGTGGAAGGTAGAAAAGAAACCAGAATATTCGAATTTCCCAAAATTTAAATTCGAATACCAACCCACCGAACAAATATTGCGGTACAGCCCTGGAAGTAGCGACAGATAATTTCTTCTGTATCGAAAATAAAAAAACGGTGTGAGGAGGACTTGGTTCTTCTGGTTTTTGGTCTGAATGCAAGCTTGTGGTCGACTGTAAAATAAGGGCTGGGACTTTTAGCAGTCTAATTGATTGGAAAAGTCCCGCATACACCATCAGAGATAATTCTGACGTTTCACTAGATAATGAGCTATGACATTTTGATCAAAAATTATGAGTTTGTAAAAACAAACCATATGCTTTTCGTGCTAAATTTAACAGTGCTCAAATTCAAGCATAATACCCTGATTGTGTGTTTATGTATTAGGTCCGGATACAGATCCAGGCATCTTGCCTCTTTCCCTCAACATGATCTTCAGTAGTCTGGATGGTCGCATCTTCACTCAGATGTGCTTGAAACCCCAGAGGTGCCGCGATTTCATCAGACTCACCAAAGAGCAGCAAAATGAGGAAGCAGCTGGCAAACGCAACCTGTTCAAGCTTTTCAAAGAGGTACAGTAATGTCATAATGAGTTCAACACCCTCATCTTTTGCAGGGGTGTTTCATTTGACTGAATCTTTAGTTTTAATCTTCTCTTTAGACTGATGCGCAGAAGAATATGTCTTGCCACAGCTCAAAGTCTGATCTTGAAGGTAAAGAGAGAATTTTTCAGCTAGGATCTACATCTCTAAGGTTGTGCTTGGCTGTCTGTTTATATTGTTTGTCTGGCTGAAACAACTTTCTGGTTGCCTGTTAGATGGTTCCACTCTCTGTGACATAAGCTCTGCAGTGAATGAGAGGAGTTTGGCTATGGATATGGACATGCACACTAAGTTTTCTATTTGGGTCTCATTCTGCGAGATCTACAATGAGAACATCCACGACTTGCTAGAACAGCATGCGAGCAATGCTTCACGGAGAACTAACCTCCGCCTTTGTCAAGACGTCAAAGGAAACTCATTCATCAAAGGTAAAGGAGCACCTGCTTCTGTAATTTACTGTTTATTCTCTCAGTAAATTAAGATGGAGCTGATGGTGCATCCAAGTAAAAGATTAACCCTGATATAGTAAAGTTTTGCATGTAACAACAAAATTAGCTTGTAAGGCTAGGGTGGGAATGCAATAATGTGGATCTTCATTTACATTTGACCTTTTATGCATTTTGTAATCCAAAGCATCTTAATTTCATGTTTTATCGGTTCATGCATTCTCTAGGAATGGAACTCATGACTTTGGCGTTTCTATTGCCAAGTACTGTTTGAGCTAAAGGAACATTACACAGCAACATTTCTTCATTATATCATTCCAAAAAGCAATTCTATATAGGTTAATTTTAATGTACTGGAGTGACTTCTGAGTTTTTTTATTTGGAAATAATGTGTAATAGCTAAAACTGACCAGGTGCTGGTGCTAGAGTAACAAAAAACAATGTAGCTATAATAGTATTTCCATAGGTGATTCCGTTGGTTGATTAAGAAAACTGTGTGTGTAGCCTATGCAGATTGCGTTGTTGCTGACTATTTATTAAATTATTTATTTTGTTTATTTTCCAGATCTGAAATGGGTTCAGGTGAGCAGTGCTGATGAAGCCTTAAAAGTGATGAAACTGGGCAAAAGGAATCAGAGCATCTCCAGCACTAAACTCAACCTGCTCTCTAGCAGGAGGTACAAATTCCTTCCTGGTGTTTATCTGTTTTAAACGCAGTGGGTTCTGTATTGATCTGTTATTCTGACTTTATGTCCCTCTTTGTTTGATTTTTAGCCACAGTATTTTCTCTGTCCGGATCCTGAAGGTGGACGATGTGGGAATACCCAGAGTGGAGTCAGTCAGCGAGTGAGTCTGTGTGTTCTGATCTGAACTCTCTGCAGGGTGTTCGTGTTGTGTTTCAGAATAGTTTGTAAAAATATGTACTCTGGTTCCAGACTGGCACTGTGTGATCTGGCAGGATCGGAGCGATGTGCTAAGACACAAAATAAAGGTGAACGGCTAAAAGAGGCGGGAAACATCAACACCTCTCTGCTCAGCCTGGGAAAATGCATCAGTGCACTCAGAAATAACCAGCAGGCCAGGTATGCAAGTGTTTTTTTTGTTTTGTTTTTTTTACCCCTCCCTTTTCTTTGTCTTTTAATCATTCTTATTTTGTCCTTTCAGACAGCACATTCCTTTCAGGGAGAGTAAACTCACTCACTATCTGCAGGGCTACTTTACGGGCCGTGGCAAAGCCTGTATGATCGTAAACATTAACCAGTGTGCCTCCATGTATGATGAGACACTCAATGTGCTTAAGTTCTCTGCCGTAGCTCAAAAGGTATGTAATGTCCTAATATGTCTGTATCTCATTCATTAAACCATTAGTTCTCTCAGAAATGGAAATTACCATTAATTACTCACCCTTATGTCATTTCATCTGCGACTTTCATTCATATTCTAAGTTTTTATGTAACTTGAGATATTTTAACTCTTTCCCGCAAGCGATTTTGAAAAAAAGCCAGCACCAGCATTTTTGACCATTTTCACAAAAGTTTCATGGCCCCCTTAACATGCAATAGATCAAAACAAAGAACAGGCCCTCTGCTTTTAAACAACACATTTTATTCTAGCTTCATGCATTCTTTTATTGACACTTGAATGTGGGCAAGTTTCATTAAAGAAGCAACATTTTGAGCAAGACTACGTCTGGATCAGATTCAGAACGTTGATCAAAACATAGATGGAGTAGTAGATCGAGTCCATCAACACCCCCAAAGCTTGCACAGTCCTATACCTCCTGTTGGGTTGACACTTAATTTGATAACATTAGGCCGATTTGATTTATATGCTGTTTAATGTTGATTGTGTAATTTTACATTTGCATATGCTATTGCTTGCTTCTGTTTCTTCATCACATGTCTTTTGATATGGCGATTCTGTACTCGTTCAGAGGATGTATAATAGCGCCCCCTATCGTATAAGCCAGAAAATTCCGCCAATGGCAGGGACGAGTTGAGTCATGATGTAAATTTCAAATGCCTGGGAAAGAGTTAATGAAACCTGACTGATTTCTGTCCCTCCATTGAAAGTCCATTCCAAAACTTGAATGCGCCAGAAAGTTAATGAAGAAGATCATAATAAACCAGTTTGAATGGAGAGTGGTTTAATCCAAGTCTTCTAAAGAGACGTGATATGGTTGTACAGTTGAGCTTCTGTTTACCATATTTGATGTGCTCTATGTACATGCGTTGATCAATGTTTGCATGTGAATTAAAGCCTAAATTAAATCTGTTCATCATATAAAGCAATCATGGTTCTTCCTCAGAATTAATCCTGAATTAAACAACTCCATTCATTTGAATTATTTTTACGATGTGTTTATGAACTTTAAACGTAGAAGATTCTGTAGACTTTTCGGTAGGGACATAAATCTCAGGTTTCATTAGAAATGTCTTGTATATATTCGTGTTGTGAAGATGAACAATCTTATGGATTTTTCATTTTTGGGAGAACTATTCCTTTAAAAGGGCTGTATTCTTGTTTTTCCATCATGTTTGTTTGTCAAGTTTCTTGACATTATTCAAAAAAAAATGCTGAAATGTTTATTTTTTTCTCTGCTGAAATGCTGAATGGTTACTTGTAGCTGTGTTATGGACAGTTCTGTCTTGTTTTTCAGGTAGTGGTCCTCACCACTAAGAATGTTCCAGTGGTGGTGAAAAGGAGTGCCAGAGAGGTTTCCTTCATTATCAACAACGTTGATCGGCGGGAAATGCGACGCAGCTCGCTGGTACGATGGGACCCCAGCCTTGAGGATGTCCAGGAAGATTCTGACACTGAGGAGGAGGAGGATGAAGAGGGGAGTGAAATGGAGGATACCATACTGGATGCCGAGGAAGAAGGGAAAGAGACTGTGCTGCTCGATAAAGAGGTTTATGAGGTGATATTTGGCACCTTACACCATATGTCACATCTATGGTGATTTTAGGTTTTGTCCTAATCAGCCATACATTCAACAAGTGTCACACAAGACATTTAAGCGTTTATTTGCTTTTAATCTAAATAGGTCACAAAATTATTATTATATTTTTGCTGCATGCTTTTATGTCTGTAATACAGTGAGGTTTCTGTTTCAATATGTTTTGTGTTTTGTATATGTATAGGCCCAGCTGCAGTTTATAGAGCAGATTCAGCAGCAGTTGAGGAAGGAGAAAGCCGAACACTTAGCTCTCGAGGCACGTGTTCGAGATGAAGTTACAAAAGAATTCTCTGAGCTGATTTCCCAGATGCAGGAAGATTACAGGTCAGAGATCACAGGCTCCCATGCTCAATTATGTGTAATTATAACAAATTGCAGGTCGTGCTTTATGATGACCCAGACCACTTTCCGTGTCTTTTTCTATTTTAGTGAGCGCATATCCAGAGAGAGGGAACTGATTGAAGAACGGTGTGAACGGAGACTGGAGATTCTCAAAAACTTGGTGGGAAAAACAGCTGTGGAGGATGACAGCATGGTTTCAGCTTCGACAAAATCAGAGGTTCACATATGCTTTCAGAATAGATATTCAAGGTTACATAAATACTTTTAACATGGCATTAACTTCATAAACAAACAAACATAAATACTTTCTTTGTAAGATGATCTTATTTATTTTGGGAATAGTAATTGTAGTTGTGAATTTGTATGTAGGAGGAGAACCGGGTATCTCTAGACAGCATGCTTGACTCTATGAGCAATGACCTGGCTGAAATCAGACAGGATGCCCAGGCTGCCCAGTCTTGCTTGGTGACCTCTGACCCTGGAGTCTCTACAACACTGCATGACCTTGAGAAAAAGGTCCCAGAACTTTCAGAACTGCTTAGTGAAACTCAGAATCAGTTGTCACTAAAATCGAAGGGTGAGAAACCATTGCAGATGAGCTGACATACACCAAATCTCCACCTGCACACTTCCACTAAAATATGTTGTGCATCCTCTGCACATTGTTTGTTCATTTTTTCACAATATAGGGTCCCCCATGTTCTCGAGAACCTGAAAATATTAAGGAATTTTAAAATATGTTTTAAGTCTTAAAAGGTCATGGAATTTATTTTTATATTCTAAAATTCCTTGGAAAAGTCATGGCAATTCATTGACCAGAAAGTGTGGGAACCCTGTATTGTGAGACTCGGATGCTTTTACTGTAAAACTAACCACATACACTTGCTTAGTGTTCATACTCCAACTTACCAGGCTTCCTAATCACTTGATCTAACACCAAGCCCCATACTCCCTCACAGAGCTGGAAACCCAGAGCCGACTGTCAGATGAACTGGAGGAGGTTAAGAAGGTAAAACAGCGGCCGAGGCATGTTTCACGCAATATGAAGTCCAGACTCGGGATTATGCATCCTCTGCATAAGCAAGCGCCACTTTCTTTCTTCAGAAATTGTAAAAAATCTTGTAGTGAAGCTGTGGCTTGTTCTGCTGCTTTTAGGCTCTGGAGAGCCACAGGCAAAGGGAATGGGATCTGAGTGAAATGTGCAGACAGAAGGATGAGATGGTTTCCAAACTCCAGACAACTCTTGACCAACATGTAGAAAACACGGCTCAGGATGTGAGTGTGAACATCTAGACATTGTTTTCAAATGGCCAAAATAAATAACTGATATTAAGCCGTTTTGCTGCTTAATATCAGTTATATTGTGTCATTCCCCTCCAAATTTTAATTAAAATTTTAGCATTTTCTTCTCTTTCTTTTGTTGCGGATTTCTAGAGAACTCAAATTGATTCCATCAAAAAGGAGATCATCCAACTGAAACAGAATTGTACCTGCTCAAAGCAGCGGCTCAGCTCCCGGACTGAAACCAGAAAGCGCCGTCAGGAAGGGGAGGGGCTTGATGGACAGCCCCCACTCAAGAAAGGTACAGACTCCGCCCCAGGTGCTGAAATGTGCCTCCCAGCTTTTGTCACAACCAGAGGGGCCGGCCGAGAGAATCGAGTCAAAGGACGACGATACCTCCAAGGCCGAAAAAGGCTCTCAAGCATAAAGAAATAATCATAATAAATGGTGTTTTTTAATACTTTTTTTAAAGTTACCACAGTGCATGATAAGCCCTGTATTTCAAAGTACTTCCGTGAAGTGTATTGTTTTTATGAGCTCAACTGAATAAAGAAGTACATTTATTTTACACATGGAGAACATTGCACAAAATCAAAAGCACTGTAAGCCATATAAGGGGGGCAAGGTATGCTTCAGTTTCATATAAAAATAAAAACAAGAGTAAAATAAATGTTATTATAGTATCAAAGCATCCCAGGCACAAATGAGGTGCTTCCTGTGTATAAACAGGAGACTTTCAGACTGAAGTGATTTCATATTTAAATGCCCCTCTTTCATCTTCATAATTAAATAAAATTGAAATGTAATTTTACACCCTATGTGCAAGTAAAGAATAGTGCATTTTAGATTAAATTGATTACTGGCTTTGTTGCTAAGCCAGTAGCATACATTTGAAATACCTGGTTGTACCAGGTATATTAAGCACACACATAAATATTGTTTTATTGCTTGTCACACTGATACATCACCAATATAAAAATATTTATATATGTCAAGTGTTTTCAAAGTTCTTTATTCTTCATAGGTCCCCTGGAGGACTTAAAAATCCAAGATGATGTTACAGATAATGGGTGTCAAGACTCCGCCCTTCTTGAGGTCAAAGGTCAGCTGGAGTGTTGCCTTGCTGAATCCAAACAAAAAGACAAGCAGATCACAGATCTTGAGCAGGAATGCCACACATTAGAAGTTTGCATACAGGATCTGAAGTCTAAACTGGAAGAAAGAGTTTCACAAGGACATATTCCATCAGTGGTGTGTCAGACATCTTTGGAAACCAAACCTATGGCAACATCAATGGATTGCAGGAATTTGAAGGTAGGAGTTGTATCGAGTTATAGCAACACTACAGAACTTTTAAAAGATGTTTATCAAGAACTTTCTTCTGCCAAATCACAAATGGCTAAGCAAGATCTTGAACTGGGAGAAAAGAACAAACACATTGTGACTCTTGAACAGGATATTACACTACTGAAACAGAAAGCTGAAAACTTTGCTTTGCTTCAGTCTAAAAACACATCAGCTGACTATGATGACCTCAAAAAAGTCAACTCTGACCTGCAGGCTGAGGTTGCCACCCTTCGTGGAGTCAAAGCTGAACTAGAGGTGAAGGTCCGAGTCCTTCAGAAAGAGGAGAACAATGATACAGCACTTCTGTCTAAAGAGCATGGGCTTAAATATGGGGAGGTGGGGCTGACAAACCCTAACACTCTTGGATCTAAAAGCAGGGAGATCGATAGCAAAATAAACATGCTGTCTGAGAAGGAGGCTGAACTTGCACAGAGGGAGAAAGACCTAGCGTCAAAGGAGGCTCAGCTCTCAGTGCTGCAGAAGAGACTGAAGGAAGCACAGGATCGTTTGGAGGAGGAGGAGACACAAGCGGTGCAAGAGGCGCGCAGGAGGGAGGTGGAGAGAAGAAGAGAGCTGCTGGCTGTGGCAGAAGAGGCCATCGCTCAGAAAGATGCAGAGCTACAGAAGAGACAAGAAGAGATCAACCGGTCAGTTATTTTCCTCCTGAACTATAATACAGTTTCCTTAAACACAAGTCACATTAAACCACCTTACAAAATCAGTCCAATTTAATTAATTACTGTTGCCAAACACATAATTCTTTATTTTGGTATTTTGCATGTATTTTATTTATATCCAATACAATTCAACAGTTAAAAGAAATTAATACATAAGAAATTATTATTTATCAAAAGTGACCGTAAAGGCTTTTACATTGTTACAAAAAAAATCCTATTTCAATTGAATGCTGTTCTTTAAACTTTCTTTTCATCAAAGAAACCATGAAAATAATGTGATATGGTTTCCACAAACTATTTTCAACATTAATAATAACATTAGAATTATTTCTGAAGGATCATTTGACACTGAAGACTGGAATAATGGCTATTGAAAATTCAGCTTTGCCATCATCAAAATAAATAAAAACATTTCAGACATATTAAAATAGAAAACCGTTGTTTTAAATCGTAATTGTATTTCACAGATGTACCGTTTTTATTGTAGTTTTGATCAGAAGTCCTTAGGTGAGCATAAAATACTTTTTTCAAAACTTTAGAATGTAGTGTAATGTATTTTTGTAAAAAAAAAAAAAAAAAGTATTTTAAATACAAAAATTGTATTGTAATATATAATTTTTTTGTTTGGTGCTACTAGTGGTGCAGAAATTTGCCTGTAAATGGTCCTTAGAATTGAAATAAATTGCTGTTTAATGTTGATTCCTTGTAAATCAAAGATTTGTGTCTTTGGAACTGACTTTAATGGTGTTCGGCATTAGCAGCTTTTGTATAAGCACGGATGATTTGTTTGAAATTTTGTTCCTCATTGGCTGAAATTCAATCTCTTGCTTGATTTGTCAAAGATATTGCACAAGATTGCAGCTTTTGTTGGCTTAATTATCATCCCACACACAAAAAGACATTTATTTTTTGGTAGTTTGAAAGCCTTTTTTGATGTTTGTTTGTTCTTTCAGAATAAGCACGAAAGGTATATATTTGTAATCAATATTATGTAGACTATTCTGTCAGATTAATGGTCTATTTTTAAAGCTTTTAACTAGTAGTTGACCTACATAGATTTTTCATTAGCTGATGCCAATATCTAGAGAGCAGGGTGGGTGATGTAATCCCAATGTATAAATCTATTAGTAGCAAATGAGATATACACCGCCTTGCGGAAGTAAAAAGAAAATAATTTGATACAACATTGAACCAAACTTCATTGAAAAAAAAGTAGACTCTGGAACTGACCAAAGGGAAAGATTAAAAAAAGAAAAACATATTACTCAAGAAGACATAATTTAATGATGCAGAAAAATTACCCAAATACTGGGCAATTAATCAGACAACGATTAATCAATACTTTTGCCTCAGATTTGTTTCATTATTCATTTTGTGTGTGTGTTTTTTTTTGTTGTCATCTCTCAGGTTAAAGGAGGAGATTAAAACTAGTGAGTGTAAGATAAGTAGTCTGGCTGTTGATCTACGCAGACGTGAAGATGATTCATCTGATCTTCGTGAAAAACTTGGTGACTCAAAGAAACAGATTCAGCAGGTCCAGAAAGAGGTGAGAACTCACTATTCACTCATTCAAACATCTTTACTGTATGGGCCGAAACGTGTCAGAGCTCCTTATGTTGTTTGATATAGATCTCCTCCATGCGAGATTCTGAGAAGTCTCTACGACTGAAGCTCAGTGATCTAGAAAAGACTAAAGCGCAGCTTCAGAATGAGATTGCCAACAGGGACCGCATCATCAACCAGCTGAAAGCTGTAAGCACCATACAGCGATGAATACCTAAAACCACAAAGAGAAAATTGCCATGTGACTTGAATATTTTCTCTTTCTTCTAAAACAGGAACGATCCTCTGAATCGAAGTCCGATGAGAATCTGGTGCTCTATCAGAAAGCATGTAAAGGTATCTTTTGTTCACTTGCATGCATCTGCATGAGTGTGTGCAATAATGGATACCATTTATTTTTAAGTGCTTAATTAAATATGTGGCAACAGCACAGTTATGAATGTCAATGTTTGTTGATGGTTTCTGCAGATTTGCAAGAGCGCCAGCGTGTTATTGAAGACATGCGTTTGGCTCTGACAGAACAGGAGGAAACACAGGCACAGCTGGACCTGGAGCTGGACAGCAGAGAGACTCAGATAAATGACCTCGCTCAGGGTATGAGATTACATGGACAATATTGCATTCATGATAAATTAATGTACTGTAATAATATATCATACAATTAAAAAAAAAGGATTATACACAGAAAAAAGTAAAATGTGTATATATGACATGTATTTCAGTGTTGCTTAATCTAATGTAATAGAAAAAAAAAAGTTCACATGACCAGTGTCACAAATGTATTTATTTGATAGTGACCTAGAATAAGTGCAGAATCTTAAATAATACTTATACTTGTTCATCATAATTTTGTTTGTTTGTTTCAAAACCTTAAAATCCAAAACCTTCATGGTAGATATTGAATCCTAGTTTTTCAGTATGGTCTGATTTTGGACATCACCTGTATTTATTTCCAGAATTGGTGAGGTTGAGAGAAACAATGCCTGAACAGAGGAACAGGAGAGATTCTAGATCGATCTCTGATGACGTTTTACAGGCCAAACAACAGACCAATCAGGCCCAGGAGAGCTTACAGGTCTGGTGTCCAAATGTTTTCATCATTTCTCTTCAACTGTAAGACAAAATGTGTGCTCATGTTCTTATAGTTTGGTTCTTCTGGGTTCATGTGTGTAGTTGGCCAATGAGAAGCACCAGACAGAGCGCAGAAAGTGGATGGAGGAGAAGCTGGTTCTGATTGGTCAGGCTAAAGAGGCTGAGGAGAGGAGGAACCAGGACATGAGACGATTCGCTGATGATCGAGAACGGCATGCCCGTCAACAGGCTGAAATGGTAAAGAGCAGTGTGTATTTCCAGAGACAACATCAGACATGTATTTTTAGTTAAAGAGAGAATGACTCTCTTGATGCGTCAATTAGGAGTCTCTGACCGCACGTCTTGCTGCTCGTGAGGAAAAGATGGAAAGCTGGAGAAAAGAGAGAGACACACTTGTCTCTGCTCTGGAAGTTCAGCTGAAGAAACTCATCATGTCCAATGCAGAGAAAGACCAACAGATCAAGATCCTACAGTCCAGTAACACCCCCCAAACACCAGAGGTCAGTGAAGTGCCGGTTACAGATTTCACCATCTACACAAACTCTTTAAAAAAGTTTGGGGTTTTTAAACATTTTCAAGAATGCATTAAATTGATTCAAATGGAAAGTTAAGGCATGTATGATGTTCTATGTCAAATAAATACTGTTCTTTTGAACTTTCTATTCATCAACAAATTCTGAAAGAAATTTATATGGTTTCCACAAAAAAGCAGGACAACCATTTTCAACATTGATCATAATTAGAAATGTTTCTTGAGCACCAGAATGATTTCTGATGAATCATGTGAAATTAAAGGGATAGTCACCCAAAAATGAAAATTAGCCCATAATTTACTCTCCCTCAAGTCATCCTAGGTGTATATGACATTCTTCTTTCAGACTAATAAAATCTGAAAGAGTTATGTTACAAAGTCCAGGCTAATCCAAGAATTGCAGTAATAGTGGCTCTGCTTTTGAAGTCCATAAAAAGTGCATCTGTCCGTCAAATAACGTGCTCCACGTGGCTCCGGGGTGTTAATAAAGGCCTTCTGAAGCGAATCGATGCGTTTGTGTAAGAAACATATCCATATTTAAAACTTTATCAAGTAAACTCTCGGCCGACCGCCTTCCGTGGAAAAGTGTTGAATGTTGAAAGTGAAACTCAAGATGCGTACGTGACGTCATGATGAGCGTACCTGGTCGCGTTAGTCTTTCGATCGGCAGGGGAACTTTCAACAATTTTTCCATAAATTCAACAGGGAAGGCGGTCGGCCGAAACTTTACTTTATAAAGTTTTAAATATGGATTTTTTTCTTACACAAATGCATCGATTCGCTTCAGAAGGCCTATTATTTTACGGACTTCAAAAACAGAGCAACTATTACTGCTATTATAATGCTTGGATTAGCCTGGAATTTTGTAATATAACTCCGACTTTATTTGTCTGAAAGAAGAATGTCATATACACCTAGGATGACTTGAGGGTGAGTAAATCATGGGCTAATTTTCATTTTTGGGTGAACTATCCCTTTAAAAACTGGAATAATGGCTGCTGAAAATTCAGGTTTACTATTACAGGAATCTTAAAATATATTAACATGGAAAACATTTATTTTAAATTGTAATAATATTTTACAGTTTTACTGTATTTTTGCTTTAATAAATGCAGCCTTGCTGAGCAAAGACTTAATATTGTGTAATATTAAAAACACTTACAGACACCAAACTTTTGAATGGTAGTGTAATTGTCTGCATAAAAGCACATTTAAACCTAATTGAAACGGGTAGATGCATCAGCCAATTCAAAACTTAACATACCAAGAATTACTAAGTTTTAAATAAATACCAAGTTAAAAGAAAAATGCTGTCAGTCAGTGTTCTTAAAATTTTGATTGAATGATATTTATCATAATATACACATTTGTGTATATATTTATTATCATGTTCATTACAGTGAAACAACTTTATCAATAAATAATTATTAACAATTAAATTTTTATGTATCTTCTCCGCATGTTTTTTTTTCATGCAATTCATGCCTTCATTTGTTTTTAGTCAAAAATACAATTACTTGATATGAAAGCATGGTCAAATCCGATATTATTTAAAGCTACACTGTGTGATATTTTCCCCCATCTAGTGGTGAAAATGTATATGACCATCCAGTGAATTTTAGTTTCTGTTCCTCTCAATTCCGATTTCGTTTTAACTCCTACGGTGGCCGATTTAGTCCAAGATTAACATGGATTCCAGTTCGGCCTCGTCCACATTCGACACGGTGCCATCGAGTGTTAAAACGCGAAAGGCGAAGCTTGAATTTACGGGTATGTCCCTCTTTGGCTAATGTACTTTTAAGATGGAGGGGCAACATGGCGACCCGCATTCGAACCCCTTACCCGTATGTATTTTCAATGGCATATTATAAACTTACGAGAATACTTTATTACTTGAAAGAAGTAAATATACATTAATGAGCACATATATTTTTGAAAGAACTAAGTGTTTTTAGCTAAGAATAAACTAAAAAAGTTACACAGTGTAGCTTTAATAAATCTTGGCGTAATTCAATCAGTGGCAGTACAGGTGCTTGTAGGAAAGTATGATAGCAGTCTCGTCATTTTACAACGGTGCTGAATAGTTGATTCTGATTGGTTTAGAGACATTGGTAGACATTTTCCTATAACTGTAGGACTATGAAGCAGTCCAGATTTGTTTTACTGCGTTATAGTTTTCTATCACTCACATCAGAATAACTTCAAAGAGCCATACAGCTCTTTTGAAGCCAAGCAAATCTAATATAAATGACATACAGTTATTCTTGGCTGGACTCGACTAAAAGCTGAAGTGGCACGACACTGTCCAGTTGAAAAATATTGTAATAATATGGAGGCATAATAATGTAGCCTATGTGACCGTCATCTTGATGTATAAATGCAGAACCTTATTGTCAACAATAGTTTTACTGAAAAAGTAGTTTCTGAAAAGGTTAAACTGCAAAAGCTAAACTAATAGCTGTTATCACTTGATTGTTTGCTATATTATTCTATAATTCTTTCCTTCCTAAATTTTTCCTTGCATAAAGCGTTATTTTAACATTCTGTCTCTGTCTCAGGAGGTCACTGAGGAGAGCACGACCGAAGTACTGCAGGCAGAGCTGGCTGCAAAGGATGCAGAGATCCAGGAACTGAAGGAACAGCTCCGAGTCAGTGTCATTGACGACAGACTTTGCAGAAACTCATCTACCCAGGTCAGACACGCGTCTTATTACTGACAATTCACCCATTAGCTTTGATTCATTAGAGTCTGCATAAGATAAATATAAAAGTCCAAGAAGGTAATTTTTTTTTTTAAAAAGTGGCTTTACTCTGAACATAAATAAGATATTTGTACATAACACACTGCTAAGGAAAGTGTGGCTTTGTCCTTCAAAGATCATTTTTATTTTACCTCAGATGAACTGAGTTCTCTGTATGCTAGGAGTTATATGAATAGTGCTTTTATATTGATTGTATTGTATAATTATTTTCGTAGAATAAAAACTGTCCTTTATTACTTTTTACTTCTTGGTACATCAATGTCTTCCAAAGAATTGTCTCCCCAAACTGATTTGAACACATTTATTCATTCAGGGAGTTCTCAATATATATTTGTACTAACCTGAGGTCATATGTGTTGTTTATTAGACATAGCTGTGTAATTAAATGGAGTTGGTAATTAGATATAGTGAGAATTGACTGTTGATTTATTTATTGACTGTATCTTAATTGCTGTGCTAGACGATGGAAGAAGAATTGTCTGATGTGAAGCCTCTGAACACCAGTACGCTCAAACACACGAGCAGAACCAGAGGATCTGTCACCAGTCAGGTAAAAATGAAATGCCTGGTTATCATTTCATAGTGAAAATGCAGAAAATTACATTTTGTAATTTTTTTTTTGGCCGACAATTCTAAAACAAACGTGCATATTCATCTCTCTCAGTTTTGAACGATCCATCTGTCAGTAACAAGGGAAAGTTGTATCATTAATAGTCAACTAACAATTAAACGTTTAAAATTATTTTAAATTTATATTAATTTATTAATATACTATTTTTCACTGTTAATTCATGTTCGATTATAATAGATTGTTAATTTAGAATTCAATAATTTAAACTTAAAATGTTAAATATGTATTAGTATATGTAAAAACACTACCATTCAAAAATTTGGGGTCAGTAAGATTTCTCTTTTTTTCTTAATGTTATGCTTTAAAATCCTTGCACAGGGATAAATTATTAAAATATTACGGAGCAAAACATAAAAATAAACAGACTTTCGCATGCACACGATAAAACTATCGCGTGAGGAAACTTATCTGCCTTAAAATTTCCGGCTTGCGTACAATTTGACACCGGAGACCTACACCTGTGCAAGACAGAATGCACATTTAGATCGTCTATGCCATGTGACAGTGATGTCTATGACATTTGTAATAATGTCATGAAAGGGGCACACTTTGAGCTTCCAAAGGACTCGTATCAAGCAATATACTTGCATCTAAGGAATGAGATGTTGACCTTATTGTAACCTTATTGTAACCTGTGCTCAGGGCGCCGCCGTGCTCGGTCGCCGTTCAGGTCGCTCCGCTAAGACTTTGCTTTTATTTATTATTCTACTCTCTTTTACTCTCTATTTTTTCCAACGGATCATCTGCTTTGATCTGTTACGACAGCAAAACACTTCTGGAAATTGGTTACCGCTACACTGACCTGTTTCAGGACACTTTCTCCAATCTTCCATCTGAGATTCGCCGGGACGCCGAGTTGAACAATGGCCACTCGAGTCGACGGCGAAGATTCAAAAAACACCGCGGGAAACGCGCTGGGATCCGCAACAGACTGAGAAAAAGAGCATTCAGTCCTCCTCTCCCGAGCATTTTGCTCGCAAATGTCCAATCCTTGGAGAATAAGATGGACGATCTTAGAGCCAGGATAAGTTTTCAACGGGACATGAGAGACTGCAACATCTATTGTCTGTCCGAAACATGGCTCACGCCAGCGGTCCCGGATACAGCCGTGACGCCGTCCGAGAACTTCTCTGTTTTTCGGATGGACAGAACAGCCGAGGCCGGGAAATCTAAAGGCGGTGGAGTGTGTTTCATGATAAACAAGAAATGGTGCGATCCTAGGAACATCTCCATTCTTTCGCGATCCTGCTCGCCTCACTTGGAACATTTAACTCTCATGTGCCGGCCTTTCTACCTGCCGAGGGAGTTTTCCTCGGTCATCACCACTGCCGTTTATATTCCACCACAGGCAGACACGGGGCTGGCTTTATCTGCCCTCCATGATGTGACCAGCGGCTTCATAAACAAACACCCCGACGCTGCTTTCATCGTCGCGGGTGATTTTAACAAAGCAAACCTAAAGAAAGTATTGCCAAACTTTCACCAGCATGTCTCCTGTCCCACACGAGGAGCAAACACACTGGATCATTGCTACTCTCCGTTTAAGAACGCCTACAAAGCTCGTTCACAGCCAGCTTTTGGCAAATCGGACCATGCCGCCATTTTCCTCACACCGGAATATAAACAAAGGCTCGTTCAAGAGCCCCCGGTGAGGAGGGAAGTCAAACGCTGGTCATCCCATTCAGAGATCACGCTACAGGCAGCTCTTGATGACGTCGACTGGGACATGTTCCGCGCGAGTTCTGAAGACGTCAGCGAGTTCACAGAAGTGGCGCTCTGCTTTATTAACACACTGACAGAGCAAGCCACACAAACATTAACTATAACGTCCTTCCCTAATCAGAAACCGTGGGTGGACAGTTCAATTCGCACTGCAGTAAACTCGCGCACCACCGCTTACAATGCCGGTCTCCTAACGGGGGATATGAGGGAGTACAAAGCTTCATGTTACGCTCTCCGGCGCGCCGTTAAAGCCGCAAAACTCCGCTATAAAGACCGAGTGGAATCTCATTTCCAACTCAATGACTCCCGGCGGATGTGGCAGGGACTGAGAACCATCTGTGCTTTTGGAACTAAATCCTCTGCAGAGGTGAGAGCTGATCCGTTACTGGTGAACGAGTTAAACTCTTTCTACGCTCGCTTTGATGGTAATCGCGGCAGCGCGACTCCGGCGAGTGACGCGTCAGAGAGAGTCCCTCAGAGCAGCAACGGTCACGTGATCTCTGTCTCGGAGGACGAGGTTCGGAGGGCACTCAAACGTGTGGATGTCAGGAAAGCTGCTGGGCCGGATGGTATTTCAGGTCGTGTTCTGCGGTCCTGTGCTGATCAGCTCGCAGGGCTCTTTACATCCATATTCAACGAGTCCCTTGCTACATCTGTTGTCCCCACCTCCTTCAAACGATCCTCCATCATCCCTGTACCTAAGATCAGTAAACCCTCTTGCCTAAATGACTATCGTCCAGTGGCTCTCACATCTTTAGTCATGAAGGTCTTTGAGAGACTCATTAAAAACAACATTTGCTCCTCCATTCCTGACACTTTGGACCCTCTTCAGTTTGCCTATCGTCCCAATAGATCGACTGAAGATGCCATTTCTCACGTCCTTCACTCCTGCCTCACTCACATCGACAGCAAAAGTGGGAACTATGTCAGGCTGCTATTTATTGACTATAGCTCAGCCTTTAACACCATAGTTCCCATTAAGCTAACACACAAACTCCTGGATCTAGGCCTGAATTCTTCTCTCTGCCTCTGGATTGAAGATTTCCTCACTGGCAGACCCCAGGCGGTGAGAGTAGGCCAGTTCACCTCCACCTCCATCACCCTGAGTGTTGGAGCTCCACAGGGCTGTGTGCTGAGTCCCCTGCTCTACTCTCTCTACACCCATGACTGTTTGTCCACACACAGCTCCACCTCGATCATCAAGTTTGCTGATGATACTGTTGTCCTGGGTCTCATCTCCAACAACAATGAGACGGCATACTTGGACGAAGTGGAGCAACTGACATCATGGTGCCAGGACAACTGTCTCTCTCTGAATGTTAACAAGACCAAAGAACTGATTGTGGACTTCAGGAAGAGACAGCATCGGTCATACTCCCCTCTCATGATCAGCGGGACACCGGTAGAGAGAGTGAGCAGCTTCAAATACCTGGGTGTGAACATCTCCGAGGATCTGACCTGGACTACACACATCCAGACACAGGTGAAAAAAGCCAGGCAAAGACTGTACCACCTGCGCCAGCTGAGGAAATTCAGGGTTTCACCAGCCATCCTGAAAACTTTCTATCGAGGGGCGATAGAAAGTGTCCTGACTCAGTGCATCACAGCGTGGTACGGGAACAGCACCAGTCACGACTGCAAAGCCCTGCAAAGAGTGGTGCGCTTATCCGAGCGCATCTCAGGCTCAGCTCTCCCGTCTCTGCAGGACATCTTCACCAAACGCTGCAGAGGTAGAGCTACTAAAATCATCAGAGACATTAATCACCCTGCAAACTCTCACTTCACCCTGCTGCCATCTGGTAAGCGCTTCCGTAGCCTGATGGCAAAGACTGAAAGACTCAGGAGGAGTTTCTTCCCCCAGGCCATCAGACTCCTGGACTCAGTCACGTGACTCACTTCACCCCCGCACACGCATAAACATACGGTCTTTCAACATTAACATCCACATACTGCAATTGCACTGCACTTTACTTTACGTCCCTATTGTTACTGCGTAACAACCTGTAATAAACCTTGCACATTATACTTCTTTATATATACATATTATATATTTTATGTTAACCACTTATTTTTAAGTCTACAGTTTATCTCACTTATCATCCACATATTTTTTATATTTTTATTTTTATCTTATTTCCTATTTTTATCTTTTACTTGATTTATTTATAATTCTACTTATGTTAATACTTTTTATTCTAACTTTATTCTATTTCTATTTAATTTCTTGTAACTGTTATTTGCACTGTCCATGGAGCGGACCTGTTTACATTTCACTGCCAGTTGTATATTGTGTATATAACTGTGTATGTGACAAATAAAACTCTTGAATCTTGGGTGCAGATGAATAGAGGGGGTGGTGGTACCTTGTTTAATGTTATTGAGCATACGTTATTGTTTGTGTAGGCAATGCCCCTTTTTTTATTACAGTTTTAACTTATTAAAGAATGAAAATTGTCATGCACTCAACATTTTGATTTGCAAAATCGTAAGGGGTTTAGAACACAGTTGGGTCATTTTATTGATTATTATACTTTAACTCAGACAATGTACTGATGACATCATCTAACAACTGTTTGCAAACATAGCTACTCAAACTGACCATGTTTTTTTTTCTGCATTACAATAAAATGTAAAAGAAAAAATTTCAAAATATATTGAATGAATTAGAATGTACAGTGCACAAGAAATTTTATTTTTTTCTTATAATTAATATATGGAATCATAACTAGTGTTTAACTGAAATGTACAAACCTTTTTTATGTTTATAAAACACTTCTAAACAAGTTTTGTATAACAAGCTTAGACGCTAAATATGACTGTTCACTGAGCATTCTGCTAAACATTTTTGTTCCACAAGAATAAATTCTAATTTTTGGAACAAAATGTTGAGTGCATGACAATTTTCATTCTTTAATAAGTTAAAACTGTAAAAAAAAAGGGGCATTGCCTACACAAACAATAACGTATGCTCAATAACATTAAACAAGGTACCACCCCCCCTCTATTCATCTGCACCCTGAGCACAGGTTACAATAAGGTCAACATCTCATTCCTTAGATGCAAGTATATTGCTTGATACGAGTCCTTTGGAAGCTCTAAGTGTGCCCCTGTCATAACATTATTACAAATGTCATAGACATCACTGTCACATGGCATAGACGACCGAAATGTGCATTCTGTCTTGCACAGGTGTAGGTCTCCTGTGTCAAATTGTACGCAAACCAGAAATTATAAGGCAGATAAGTTTTTTGTGCGCACGCGGTAGTCTGTATATTTTTATTTTTTGCAAAGGTCCCTTTAGGGGCTCCGTAACATACAAAACAGTTGTTTAAATTATAATAATATTTCACAATATTACGGTTTTCCTGTATTTTTTATTTTTTTAATACATGCAGCCTTGTTGAGCATAAGAGACCTTTTTAAAAATGTCAAAAAATCTTACTGACCCCAAACTTTTGAACCACAGCATAGTTAATAAGTGCTGTTAAAATATTGTTCAATATATATATATATATATATATATATATATATATATATATATATATATATATTTCATTTTACCTAATGCATTAACCAATGTTAACACATGTTGCCAAAAAAGCTCTTTACATCATCCATCCAGACTGATATTTGGCTGACATCTGTAGGTTATCAGCATTTTGCCGATGATTGTCCTTGATTGGCCGGCCATCCCGCCTAGTGACAGCTTTGCCATTAGATCTTTTAGTTACACATTTTAGGGAAATTTCAGTAAATTAAAAAGATTTGCCATCATTAAATAAATACGTTTACTTGTTGCGGCACCTCTCATGTTACATCTCCTTAGAAGATTTTGTAGCATTTTCTCATTTTTGATTTTAAAAAAAGTCTACTATATAAATGCACATATTTCTCAGTCCATTGATTATGATCGTCAAGTTGATGATCATAATCTTCATATCGCAGAGTTCATCCGGTAGCTGTCCGCTGGTGCTAGATTCGTCAGAGATCTCCACGGAAACAGGCAGACGTTCCAGGTTTCCACGGCCAGAGCTGGAAATTTCCTTCAGCCCTCTGCAGCCGGATCGTTTCGCTCTCAAGCGGCAGGGAGAAGACTCCGCCGTTACTGTTAAAATCTCCCGACCCACACGCAAGAGGAAGAGCGGGGAGATGGACAAGGTGAGAAATGAATCAGATGGAGGGGCATTAGAAAATGGTTCTTAGTTCACACAAATTAGAATAAAATGCTGTGACTGGAATGACCTTCAATCATCTTGTGCTTGAGCAAAATGTCTAATCTTTTCAATTTCTAGCCTTACAATCATGGGAAATTGAGTATAATGTTAGTTCAGATTTATCACACAAAGTTCACTAATAAGTTCAAAGTTTCTCTCATAATTAAAAAAAATATATATATTATTACAATTCTTCACAAAAATCCATAGACCATCTGCTGCTGACCTAATCTGCACAGCCAGCAGCTCTTTAATTGTCCTAATTAGTCATTAACAAGGCTCTAATTTTGCTCACTTACACTTAACGATCAGTGTTCATTGTGCATGGGCAGCAAAATGGCAGTCCTATTAAGCATGTAGTTCTGAGTGTGAGAATATATTTATGTGTGTGGTTGAGTGTGCCTTGGCCTAACCTCACATACTCTCTCCAGGCAATTTAAACACTTGCGGACACTTGCTTTGGGAGCAATAACAATAATTATAGAATACACAGTAGGTTTATAGTTTTTTTTTTTATGGAACCTTTTTTATGGAAATTTAATTGAATTGTTCAGACAAAGGGATTACCAATACACAAATACAAAACCACCATAAATGCTGACTAAACAGTATGTTAACATTTTTATCACACTTAATAAGGGTAGCCATGCACTTTAGAGTCTCTAGTCTGGGTAGGTTATGCTATTCTCTCAAAAATGTTATGTTGCACACTGAAAGAATGCTCTTCACTTAAAGTAAGTGTCCTCTTATTGTCAAATAATCTTGCACTCTCACAGTGGTTGTCCCTGGCAACAGAGGCATGCTTCCACATGCTCTGTAGATGGTAATTGTTAGAGAGTTTTGTAATTGAATGACACAAACCATTTTTATGGCGCTTCTGTTCACTTGAAGCAGAAAGGAGGCAGGAGCAGCGTGGTGAAAAAGAAACCCAGTCCTCAGGTACCCTCTTCCTGTTTAACCCTACTACAACAGCTCTTCCACCTTCAGGACTCCTAATGGTCTTGAACCAGATATTGACAGCCAAAACGCTAAGGGTCATGTTAATTTATTTTTTTATTTATTATTAATTTGCAATGCAATATGCAAAATGACAATGCATTTCAGTATTTAAATGTACATTTTCCATACATGTGTGCAACATTTGGAGCAAAATGATAATTCAAATTGAATAATATAACTTACATTTGCTATTTCCTACACTAGTTTTAACATATAATTCAAACATTTAGCGCTTTATAAACGGCAAAATTAAAATGTATTACAGAAATGCTTAGATGTGTTGAACATGTTCAAGCTAAAATTGTAGCAAAACCATCATTTTAATGTAATTTTTCTTTATTGCATTTACACTCACAGTTAAGATACTTGCGATTGCATTTTCATTAAATGTTTCATTAAACGAGGCATTTACTGGCAGATGAAGGGGAGCAAGAGCACAGAAATGATCACACGTGTCTGTCAGTGACTGTTCTGTTAGACCAGTACGTTATTAGAACCATAGATATTTATGGTTAGAACGTCTCGCTGAAAACACGCCTCGCACTTGTGCACCTTAACATGAGCGTGGTTACATGTCTGTTGAAGTGCTAAAACAGCAACAGGTTATTTTACTCTCAAATAATCTTAGACAAGCTGTCCAAGATTATTGTTTGCTATATCAGTATGGTTGTGTTTTTTTCCTCTCTTTTTACCTTTCTGATTGTTGTTTAATGCATCAATTATTAAATCAATTAATAAAATGATGTGTAGTCCATCTGGATGGTGATGGGTGTTATTTATAATAATAATAATAATAATAATAGGCCTAATAATAATAATAATTAATAATTTCTGTTCCCAAAAATAACTCTGTCTAAACCCATCTTTCACATCTAAGCATTTTGGTCTGGTGTGAACAGGTGCTGGTGGTGTGATGGATATTTTCTTGGCACACTTTGGGCCTCTTACCATTTAAGCGTCATTTAAACGCCACAGCCTAGTATTGTTGCTGGCCATGTCCATCCCTTTATGACCTCAGAGACTTTATAACCTCTGATTTTTTTTTTTTATTCTCTCTCCCGCAAACATATAGGCTATGTTAACTTCTCCCTCCTGCAACATTCAAGTTTTGTCCCGCTCCTGCCCGCATAAACGTAGGCTATAAATAGATTATTTTCTGAATGTCAATAACATTTCCATGAAATGGTTTTAAGTTACTAGCCTACCTACACATTCCCGCATAGACATTCCCGATAAATTACTTGTTATTAAAGTATTAATATTCACAAACCACTTTTAACAGAAAAGCAATAGGCTGCCGCGTGCGTGTTTGGCATGGTAGATTGTGCGCTCCCTTAATAATCCCTAAAAAACTAAAGGATGTGCTGGAACGGGAGATTTGTACAATGTTGAAGAACATTAGCAGTTGTTAAGTGTTAAATAAAATGTTCATAAATAAAAACCAGTTATTTTTGGGAATAAAAATTATTATTATTATTAGGCCTATTATTATTATTATTATAAATAACACCCATTTTATTAAATGATTTAAAAATGTATGCATTAAACAATAATTAGAAAGGTAAAAAGAGAGGAAAAAAATACAACCATACTGATATAGATTAGATTAGATTAGATTCAACTTTATTGTCATTACACAAGTACAAGTACAAGGCAACGAAATGCAGTTTAGGTCTAACCAGAAGTGCAATAGCAGCAAGTGCAGGATATACAACGTTTGCATAAGTGCAGGACATGGATATGTACTGAGTATATATAAATATATCTATAAATAGAGAGATGGTTATTACTATAAACAGAATTTACAGGTGAATAATATACAGATGGTTAATACTATAAACAGAATTTACAGGTGGATATGTACTATGAATATAATATAATATACATTTTACAGATAGAGGTATACAATGATATGTTAGGCTAAAATGAGGAATATGGCAGTGGATTAAGGTAGTGCAATAAATTATGGACAGAAGCTATCCGAAAAAAGTGTAAAAGTGCAGTGGAAAGTGGTTGCATATTACAGTTAGAAGTACAGTGCAAAATACAAATGTAAACAGTAGGTACTGTAAACAGTCGGCAGTGCAAATGAGCATAATCCAGTTACGGTGTGGTAGTGCAAAATGAATAAGTAAACAGTTGTTACTGTGATAAACAGTCGGTAGTGCAAATAACAAAGTGAAGGTGGATGTGAGGTAGGAGAGTTATCAGTATAAGAGGGGAGTGGATCAACGGGGGTTAGAGTTCAGTAAGGAGACAGCTCTGGGGAAAAAACTGTTCTTTAGTCTGCTGGTCCTGGTCCGGTGGATCCTGAAACGCCTGCCGGAGGGCAGGAGAGAAAACAGTCTGTGGGCTGGGTGAGAGGAGTCCTTGAGGATGCTCGATGCAGACAGCGTTTCCTCTGGATGTGCTCGATGGCAGGTAGTGGAGTCCCTGTGATGCGCTGGGCAGTTTTCACCACCCGCTGCAGTGCCTTGCGCTCCATATAGCAAACAATAATCTTGGACAGCTTGTCTAAGATTATTTGAGAGTAAAATAACCTGTTGCTGTTTTAGCACTTCAACAGACATGTAACCACGCTCATGTTAAGGTGCACGAGTGCCAGCCGTGTTCTCAGCGAGACGTTCTAACCATAAATATCTATGGTTCTAATAAAGTACCGGTCTAACAGAACAGTCACTGACAGACACGTGTGATCATTTGTCTGTTCTTGCTCCACTTCATCTGCCAGTAAATGCCTTGCTCTAATATCTCTGCTATATTAATGTTTGAATTATATGTTAAAACTAATGTAGGAAATAGCAAATGTAAATTATACTATTCAATTTGAATTGTCATTTCGCTCCCCATGTTGCACACATGGTATGGAAAATGTACATTTAAATACTGAAATACATTGCCATTTTGCATATTGCGTTGCAAATTGAATATTGCTACCCATATGCTTCCATAGATAACATTTTTTGTTTTGTTTTCTTTTTTTTTTTTTTTTTCTCTGTATTCTTTCTCTACACCAAATCAATTTGTGCAAGTGTGATGGAGTGTTCCATTAAATAAGATACTGGTAGAGCGTGTCCTTAAAATCAACATGAGATCCAAATTGACTTTACTTTCATAAAAGAAAAGGAAAAATTCTGTTGTTATCTGTTTGTCCTCATTTCGTTCCAAACCCATATGTATTAATCTTTTTTCAGTGGAACACAAAAGGAGAATTCTATGGAATTTTAATGCAGCTCTACTTCGTACAAATAAAAACTGGGGGGAGGGGGTGAGGATAAAACTGTATTTCTAGTCTCTTGTGGTGCAGGTTGGATCCCAGTAACCTGAATTCTAATGTCAGACAAATATGCATCAGGTTTAAAATGCTCAGAATTTTTTTTTTTTCAGTTCCACAGGAATAACTTATGTAATGACAGAATTTTCATTGATTAATTTATTCCTTTTATACACATTCTTGGTCTTATTGTGTAGGGCTTTCCTATCACCTTGCCCAGACATGATGTTAGCCAGTAGCCAAATACTATAGCTACACTACCATTCAAAAGTTTGAAGTCATTAAGACTTTTTTTTTTTATTGTTTTTGTTATTGTTTCTCATGCTCACCAAGGCTGCATTAATTTGATAATAAATGCAGTAAAAACAAAAAAAAATTTTAGAATAACCAACTGTTTTTCTTGGTTTTTTTTGTATCTAATTTACAACATTAAAATGTAGAGATAGATATTTTAAAATGCAATTTATTCCATTTATTATAAGGAGAGGTGGTGGTCCAGTGGGTTAAACCACTTAACTGCTATGCAGAAGGTTGCTGGTTCGTTCCCAGTGGTCACCATAGTGTGTCCTTGAGCAAGGCACTTTACTCCACGTTGCTCCAGGGGGATTGTCCCTGTATTAAGTGCACTGTAAGTCGCTTTGGAGAAAAGCGTCTGCCAAATGCATAAATGTAAATGTAAATGTATTCCTGTGATGGCAAAGCTGAATTTTCAGCAACCATTACTCCAGTCTTCAATATCCAGTCCTCAAAAAAATCGTACTGACTTTTGAATGGTAGTATATTTTGGGCATTGTTTAAAGCTACTATTAAAGGTTGTGCTACCTTTTTGACTACAGTTAATTTAATAAAGGTTTCAGCAATCGTAGCGAAATAACAATAGATTTGAAAAAGCGTTGCCATTTGGATACATCAAAATGCTCATAGGATGAGCTTCAGCCTCCATGTCTCAGTTGAAAAGCCTTCTCAAAAGTGGAAGCAGCTTTCAGTCAGGGACTAGTCCTACACAATCAACTGCAAACTTGCGTTCATGTCTGGCTCTATTCAAATATTTTACAATCCAATCTATTCCTGCTAGGTAAAATCTATTTTATTCTCATTGAATATTGTGTTTTACTCTGAAATGTCACATTACAAAAGTAAAGTTTGCAGATGCGATTTCATGTTGGCTTTAAAGGCATCCGATTCACTTATTAAAAACATAACATGGCCTAGCCCAGACCTCTTTGAACAGATTATCTATAAAGTGTAAAGATGCAGAAATTAAAACGTTTGCAACTACCAGTAGTCCTATTAACCCTTTAAAGTTCCTAAAAGTTTTTATGACCATTTTATCCCGGCCATTTGGCTAGAGTTCCTGATGGTGGAAGTGCAGCCTATGAGTCATTATCCCTGAAGCCTTTAATGCATCAAATAAATAATAACCTTTCTATCAAGGTGGGCGTGTAACTGAAGTGGATTTTGCTATGTGGTTTACAGATCCATTATGGTAACATTATCTGTAACAGCTGTCCATGCCCTCAGTGGCAGGGCTTTTTTATATATATATATATATATATATATATATATGAAAAACAGCATTTTTTTCCTAAAAAATAAATAGCCTTGCCTAAACTATATGATGCATAAATGACAAAGGCTTTGGGAGATAATGCTCAAATTCATCATTCACCCTCAAAATCCTCAAGATCATGAATTTTCACATATAATTGGGGGCAAATCATTGTAATCATGTGATGCTTTCACCCTCGACACCTCTGAATCATTGTAATTACACTTTATCATTTCATGGCAGGGAAACACCAGCACCTGACTGCAGAACAAGCCATCGGTCTTGATTTTTGGCGCGTTTCCCTCTGATGCGATTGAACAGTGAATGACTTGGCAGGTTCCTGGGCGTCAGGGCATTAGTCTGCTTGAGCAGGTGACAGGTGTGACAGACAAAGATCCACCCCGTTTAGGTTGTCGGGTGTTATGAGCGTGGCATTGGATGTCATATTCAGTGTGGTGGAGGGGAAATGCAGACAGGTTGGAGAGAGAGAAATGAAGAGACTGAAAAGTGATGAGTCACTGGAGAGAGACTAAGACATTTTCAGACTGAATCATTTATTTATTCCGCAGATTTGATTATTTTTTTCATGTAGCATTTGTTTATGTGTGTGTGTGTGTGTGTGTGTGTGTGTGTGTGTGTGTGTGTGTGTGTGTGTGTGTGTGTGTGTGTGTGTGTGTGTGTGTGTGTGTGTGTGTGTGTGTGTGTGTGTGTGTGTGTGTGTGTGTGTGTGTGTGTGTGTGTGTGTGTGTGTGTGTGTGTGTGTGTGTGTGTGTGTGTGTGTGTGTGTGTGTGTGTGTGTGTGTGTGTGTGTGTGTGTGTGTGTGTGTGAAAGAGGGATCGGGCAGATGCTCTGCTGTCTATTAAATATGCTTTAATGCACCGCACACTCTTGGCACTAGATCTGTCAACTAATCCTAAGGGGTTTGTGCTCTTGAGTGTCAAGAATTTCACCGCCCCTCTTTCCAGCTGACCTGAAACCAATTTGTGTTTTGTCAGTAGGGATTAAAGGTTCAGATCAGTCAGATACTCAGGGCTGTGTGTTTCCCCATATACATTTTAGCATTTCACATTGTAAAATTTCCTGCTGACCTGAACATCAACAGAGGGTTAATTAACCACTGCGACTGGGTAATTGTTTTTTCATTAACTAGTTCATCTGTATTCATCCTAACATTCATCACATCTTACATGACCAATCACAGCCACACATTCAGATTCAACTAAGGCCTGTTTCACTGTCTGTGTGAACTGCACATAATTGAGGTTACAGCATTCACACTAAACTCAGGTTAACAGCACATTTTCAACATTTTCTTCAATTTATGAAAACAATAATTTTCAAATGATTGGAACAAACCCTTTAATTGAGTGTTTTTTCTTTAAAAAAAAATCTTTGACTCTGAAAAATCGGTAGTGCTAAATCTGATGTCCATTCTCGTGTAAGATTTCATGCTGGTCAAGTTTATAATGCTCTTAATTCCCTCTTCCAATAACCATTTTATAAAATAATAGGCTTTATTACATAAATATTTCATCTTGTAAGCCAGAAATACCTTGGTTTTCTGTACAGAGCCATAGATCTGTTACACAGCAGAAGTACTGTTAGTGTTAGCACAAAACAAGCTTGCTGTTGAAGTTGTTGTTTTGGCTCACGCTTTGCAGACACACAATGTGTGAAACAGGCCTAAAAGAAACCAAATAATTTACGTTAGCTTTCCTAACTCCAAAATATTTGTTTACTCTTGCACTTTGCTATTCCTCAGGATGGGGTGGAAAGTGAGAACATAAGGAATATAAGGAGTAGAATGACTCCTCGCCTAACGCCTCACCAGGAAGAGGTGAGTTACAACACATTCTAATGAAGTAAATGTATTAAGAAATGTATTCTATGATAATGACCAGTGAAATCAATCTCACAGTATGATACTGAGATTTATTAGGTTTAGTGATCGACTGATATATCGATTTACCAATATTTAAGCATTTTACCATAATCGGATATCGGTTTTATAATATCGGATTTGCCGATAAACGGCGCCATCTTGTGGGCGTCTTGAGAATTGCGCGCAGGATCGCCATTACAGCGCATCTGAGGCGAGACGTGGGGTGTGCACAGGTAAAGTATACTTGCCTGCTTTGCTTTAATTAGTAAACTTTATTTAACATAAGTCATTAATACACAAATTAGATGTTACATAAATGCCTGAAATCTAGCTAGTTTATTTAGGATTTGACGGATTATTTTACATGCCTCCATGAGCTCGTCTCTCTTAGAGACAAGCTCACAGAGTCACGTAAAATAATCTGTCAAGTCCTGTCCAAATACAGATGCAACTTTCCATGAATTAAATAATAGAGCCATGAATGAGCACATGTTGGAAATAAAAGCGCTGAATTTAATTCTCTCGCTGTTGTCTATGCTCATCATTAGTCTCGTGAAGTCGTCTGTATTTTGCTGTTCACGCAGCGGGTTGATGCTCAGGAAATGCTCCACGGCCACCGCATATAACTTTAACAAGATTCACTTGTTTAAAACACCGTAATTAATTATATAAACATTTACTTAACCATTAATTCGCTAATAAACATCGAAGTAAACAACTCTATTGATATTAATTATTTATTATCTCCGCGAACAATGGCAGTTTGAGTTGTTCTGTGTAAATGCATAGATAAACATCAGTTTGTCAGCAGATATTTCATAATCTAGAACGACAAAAACATGAATAATTCTGATATAAGTTAACATACCATTTGAGAAATGCAATAAAATACGATGTTTTGTTTAACCCTCTGATGCTCTTCGGTCATTTCTGACCGGAAAATGTTCTGTTTTGAAATGTTAAAAATCACAGCTTCATCGGAATGATATGAAACTTGGTGACTTTTCTAGCATTAGGTATGTAAACGCACAAAAAAATTCACAGAATATTTGTGTGTACAATCTACAAATCGGTCACAATGCTGAAAAAAAGTACACCGCTGTAAAGGGGTGACACTCTAAAACATCAAGAGTGTAATATTGACACATCCACTCACACACACGCACACTTATACACACACACACACACACACACACACACACACACACACCTATGAAAAACTGAACCAAAGAACCACATTTTGAATTTTTAGAAATCACAGCTTCATCAGAATATCAAACTTGGTGACTTTTCTAGCATTAGGTATGTAAACACACAAAAATTGAGGGCATGATTCGAGCATGCTAAGTGGTCGTAAAAAAAAAATACTCCCACTTGTGCTTGTCAGTCAAAAATGACACCATATGAAATGAATGGGAAATCTGCAAAAACACAAATTCACAGAAACAAATCTAATATTTCTAACAAAAAAAAAATATCTAAAACTTTATAATAAATAGTCTGAGATTTTTTAAATATATATTCAAATCCATCAAAAAAAAAAAATATTAAATGTGTTCAAAACAGAACTAGGGAATTATCAAGCCACTCCATAGAGACCTCTAGTGATTATACCAATGGTTGCATGATTTCTTAAATAATTCCAAAAGAATCCTTGGTCTCTATTTTAACCTGAAATACTGCAATAATTAAAAAAAAAAATGTTTTAAATGACAAAAATAAATTGTATAATTTTCAATGGCAAAAATAGACCATAATTATTGCATAAATATTAAAAAAATACCATCAAATCATCTCAAAATACAAAATTAAAAAGAAAAAAATATTATTGAAGAAAAATAAATTGCATTGGTTTTACTGGGGTGGAGGAAGTTTTAAATTTTTTGGTGTCCGGTCACTTATGACCGAGAAGACAACCAATGCAACCCCTAAACGAAGAGCACCAGAGGGTTAAATAAAATGGTTTGTTCAGTTCAGTGGTGTTGTAATCGTGTCAAAAACAGAAGAATAACAGTAAATAAATATTGGTTCTGTATATCAGTTATCAGGCACATAAAAACAAAAATGATCGGTATCGGTTCTAAAAAATCAATATCGGTCGATCACTAATTAGGTTTTAATAAGGTAGAAGGAGGGAAGTATGGACAGAGGAGTTAAGAGAGGAAAAAAGTGGCTCAGAGTCACTGCATCACACACTTGAATACTTTGATTGGGAGAGTCATGATTCCTGATTCTAGCACTATTGAGTGATTACAGTGACTGATGAACTCCTTCCTCATAGCCCTCAACTTCCCAGGAGTCAAACCAAAGAGGAAAAACGATCCAGAAGATTGGAGATTTTCTTCAGGGCTCTCCCACCTTTCTTGGGAGTAAAGGTCAGGATTAAACATATTCCAATCATTATTGCCCTTTTGTTCATTTCTAGATTTTGTCATACTCAGGCATCCTATTTGTTTATCTATCTGACAATCACATTCTTTCTCTGTCTCAGCAAAGAGGATCATGGGATTGATGAGTGGAAAGTCCCCTGATGGTGGGGCGATGTCTATAAAACTTAAATCCAAACGTGACAAGCGAAAAGACGACAGACCAGATATCTCCTCCCCAATGGACATACCGGCCCATCAGGTACTGTAATGTTAAACAAAGTTTGGTTTCTGCAAGATTTTTTAAAAGAAGTCTTTTACTCACCAAGCCTGCACTTATTTGATTATTTGCTGTTGTGCTGCCTAATATTTTTGTGGAGGCTGCCAATTTTTTTTTTCAGCAATGGCATTTATTTGAAATAAAAATGAGGGAAAAAGGTCTTTAATGTCACTTTTAATCAAATTGATTATAAGTATTCTTTTAAAAAATCTTACTGATTCTAAATCTTAATGACATGAGTCTACTTTATATAAATATCTATGTTTTCAATGTAAAAGTTACATGAATTTCAATTTAAAAATGCATTTTCAGAAACAGCTTACATTTGACCTTTCTTATAGATCATTGGCCGAAATCCAGGGGAGAAAGAGAGTGAAAACCTTATCAAGAAACGTCTTCGTGCTAGGACTGCTAAATGAACTGTTTTATACTGTATTTTTAATTGTTTTGTATTTTAAATCATACCCGTCTTTATAGTCTTTTCTTTTTTTTGTTTTTGTGATGCACTTTTCATACTTTATTAGTCAAATTCTCTTTTGACTTTTTATAAAATATGGCACATAATATATTATCCTGGAAATGTAATTAACACTAGTGCCACTTTTGAAATGATTGACAGTTTTCATAAGCTCATGTATGGAGAAATGAACACATTTTTGCTGCTAGAGTTAGAATTACTACATTTCTGCACATTTCTGACACAAGGTTTTGCTGTACATTTAAACCACGGTTATTCGTTTACATTGTGCGTATGCTCCATACAAATCAAGGCAAAACTGTTGTTTCCCTTTAACCACTTTCTGTTTTTCAAGTGTTAACAATGCACACACACACAATATAGCTCAAAGTAAACGTTTATGGGGTTTTGTGGGTTTTTTTCCCTACTTGTCAACGTTCTTTTGTTTCTGTTTATCACCCTGTCACAAACCATTAATATATGCCACTCACATGATAAAGACTCTCCATTACCACGTCAGCAAAACTGTGCTCCAGATGCCTAATGAAACCCAAAGGACTATTCGTTTGAATTACTGAACAAATGTTTATGTAACAGATGGGTAATTAAATTTCCCGATCGCAGCCCGGTGCGCTTATCTAAGATGACATGAGAGGGGAAGGGTGAGGAACTGGAAGCAGGTCTATCTCTTTTTTGGCACTGACTGACAGGATATGAACGGGGTGGCTGCTTGCAATGATGAATCATGGTTGTGAGTGTTGAAAGTGTGGGAGCATGTGGTGAAGAGTGAAAACTGACTGTGAGGAGGAATAAAGAGGAAGTAAAAACATACAGAATGAGCCACGTGCAGCCCAGCTGTGCTTTTTTGTGCAATTTACCTGATGTTATAATTGTGTGACCATTAGGAAAGAGGTCTGAAAACTTTGTTCACAATCTGTTTTTATTGCATGCCCTTATGTATTTTTCCTTCCTGTCCAATTCAGCACACCATAAGTGCATGATGTAGTTAATGTAGTGTCATGAGACAGACAAATCATGAGTTTTGATGGTGTGTCACTGGGTTGGTGTGTTTTTGTTTGTTTTTTTGCACAAGGTGAGTCATTGTCTCTGTCATTTGATTGCGTCACTTGTCACTTAATTGACACACAGAGTCTAGTCTTTATAATTTTTTCGTTTTTGGTCTCTTCATCTGCATGCAGAAAACAGCAGGGAGGCATGAAAGCATCAGTCTGAGCCGAGGCATCCAGGCCTGGCAAACAATGGCGTAATAATCATCTGCTGCAACTATAATTTGGGGCAGAAAATTACCACATCATTTTGAAATGATAAACAGGCAGAGTGCAGCTCTATCTTTCCCGCCACTCTGTCGAGTGCTGAAGAGAGACAGAAGAATAAAGAGCCTGTAGGGATGGGTCTAATTGCTTGGCCTCATCAGGAGATGCGCTTTAAATAGTTTTGAGACAAAGTAGTGAGACAGTCGATAGGAATGCTCAGTGAAGATTTCCATCTTATTGCTTTAATCCAACCAATTTGTTGAGACGGTTAGAAAATTTGATGCGCTGTCACATGCGCCATCTTGCCCTATTTGTGCCTGGGTGAGGATTTGATCTCTCTAGAGCTGGAGTGACTGTTCTGTTAAATGAAGTGTCATATCCTGCAGCATCTTAGTTGTACACACAAAAAACAACAGCAGTTTAAATAAATTAAATGACATGCAGTGAAACAGGCAAACTGAGTTAGGCATATGAGGCAGTGTGGAGATATGGAAAAGATACAATAGCTGTAGTATCGCTATACATTTTAAAAATTTCTTATAAAAGTTGCATTTCTTATCACTGCTATTAAAACAGAAATGGCGCTACAGTCAAGACGTCTGTTTAGCACGTTTTAAGTAGCTTTTTAAGCTCTCAACACACATTTTCTTAAAGCTGCTGTCCGTAACTTTTTTTGTGTTCAAGATTTACAAAAATTATATAATGCGAATGTACAACATGAATCCATTTTCCAAACCGTGTTTTTGTCTTACCCTGAATCATTATGGTACACACTGGGACTATTTCACACCGGTCTGGTACTTTTACGGTCTATGGTCTTGTAAGAACCACTGCGGAGGAGCACAGTCTCTACATGACTCGCCATAGACAAATGGTGCATTCAAGTCATGTCATAAAGATTGTATGTACGAGATGAACGCCACCACGAAGTCGTAAATACAAGTGGGAAGTTCGGGCCCCGATATGTACGAGTTGGGGGCATGTCAGTGAGAAACATGGCGGAATCGAAGGATGCAACGTTTGTAGTTTAATATTTAGCAGTGACACAGGCTTTGTCATTTACAACAAAGTAAGCTAGCATTTTAACAATTACAAAACAATTAGCCTAATATATAACAATACAGTTTACAGTGGCTTCATAATTAATTAAAAACGTAAAAGATTCAAACTTAGCTGATGTTAACAAACCTTGCTGTATTTTCGTGAAATTTATTAAAAGAAGGTACACCGCCATCTTGCTCCAACCAAAGAGACTTGAACGCACATGATGTCGTAAACATGACTTCTCACCGCGTAAATATGAACATCCCAGGAGGACTTCGACCATAGACAGTAAAAGAAATGGACACAGCGACCCCATAGGCTTCGACGGGGAAAATTGAAGTCAGGTAGAAGCACTCACTTCCTGATGGCTGAGCGCACTGCGCAGCCTCAGACTGAGCTTGACGACGTAGATGTGACGTGAGCAACCAGTCTGACAGTGGCAAGTCTTCTAGTAGTTGTAAAAACGTAAAAACTGAATCACCGAATCTTGTAGAGACAGAGAGGGTGAGCAAGAGCAACTTTTGATGAATGAAGCAGGATTTGCGACATCTCTATCAAGGCAAGGCTCTATCAGTGTTTATGCCGCCACGTCCCCCCGATTGCCTCATAGAAAAGATTGCCTACGAGCTTCTCCCCGGGTCTATACGGTACAGCGCGACGGAGTCGCGTGGTTATGACGCAATCGTTAGCCTACTTACAAAAACGTCTTCTACGGGGCGATAGTGTAAGATACAAGGTAATGGAGCATTTTATACATTGTCGTGTTTGTTTATAAATAAACAATGGACAAATGGAGTCTTTAAACGCCTCAGATATAAAGATATTCGCTATCAAAGTGAGGCCAAAATGAATGGGAGTCAATGGGATGCTAACAACAGGTGATGGCTTGGTTAGCAATGGCTGCCCCTATGGAAGGTACGCTTTCCGGGGGCTGGATTACCCCCTTGACTTGAACGCACCATTAAACAGAGAAGTAGCTCCGCCTGCAATGTTCTTCCGCAAGATGCATGCAGTTCTGTTTATTAACCGTTAGAGACTGCAGCTAACTTGGTTGTCTTGTTACGAAAGCTTGTTTCCACTTCGGAATAAAAAAAGTTTTTAAGGCTGAAATTATAGGCTAGGCAAGTGGAACTCTATTTTATATATAAACATATGTGAAATAATGTCATCATAGTAGCTGGTCGCAGCTACTGAAGTGCTTAGGTTGCTTTTATTTTTTTCACACATCAGAAACAGCAGTGACACTTTTGTGTTTTTTTTTCAAAAGCATTTAGCACCTGCTGTTAAACACTTTTCACACCTCCTGCACCCTACAGTTGCGAGTGATTCTGGACACTGTATTTACTGTCTACAAGCATAATGGATTTATCATGTAAGATGTTGGGTCTAATGACCCCTGATCAGTGTAGGCCTACATGCTGGTCCTTTTATGCCATCATAAATATATTTTAGAATTACTTCATGTTTCTAATTGAAATGGTGATAATATTGTTTAGGTTTAAAGAACTTTTTCTAATACAAATTTCAAAACTCTGAATGTAAGAACTAGCAAGAGTTGTCACTGCAAACTAAGATGACCCAGAAAGGCTACAAACTCTGTGTCACCTTTCATTTTCCCCCTCACTTCATTCTGATGTTGTTCGATAAGTCTCCCTCCTACACCTTTTTTTAACTTTCTTTTCTTCCGTCTTCCCTGCCGTGACTTGTACAGTTCAGTAGTTAAAGGGATAGTTCACCCAAAAATGAAAATTTGCCCATGATTCATAAGGCCTTTATTAACCCCCCAGGAGCCGAGTGGAACACTTTTATGATGGATAGATGCACGTATATCGACAAAACAGAACTAGCCTTTATAATGCTTGGAATAGCCAGGACATTTTCTAATATAATTGATTTGATCAAAAACAGTCAAAACAGTAATATTGTGAAATATCATTACAATTTAAAATAACTTTTTTATGTATATTTTAATAATTTGAAATGGCATGTACTCCTGTGATGGCAATGCTGAATTTTCAGCATTCTTCAGTATCACATGATCCTTCAGAAATCAATATGATTTGCTGCTCAAGTAACATGTTTGTGGAAAATGGAAACTGTAATACATTTTATTCAGAATTCCTTGATGAATAGAAAGTTCAAAAGCATTGATAAATGTATTTTCATCCTTAACTCTTAAAAAAGAGGTTCTTTATTGAAATTGACTGTAAACATCTACAGGTTCTTTAGATTTTTAAAATGTTCTTCATGCTAAGAAAAAATGGTTCTTCTATGCGGCATTGCTGTAAAAAAAAAAAAAAACCTTTTGGAACCTTTAGTTTTAAGAGTTTTGCTGAAAAAATAAAATATTCTGAAATGTTGTGTATGTGCTTTAGTTGAATCTTTAATGCGAAAGTAGAAACCTTAAATCAAAGAAGCTGTGTAAGGTCAGAGGAGAACAAAACAATACCTTCAAACCCTTTTTTACCACCTCTGCTACAAAAAAAAATTAAAATAAAAAATCAGCTGTTGGACTTAATTAAAGTCTAACTTTGTTCTTTCTGGGGGGAAAAGAAAGTACAAAGAATAATTCTGCTTATTTTCAGGGTGGTACTTGGCCAGTTGGCCATGGATTTGCTTTTGTTCTCTGACCACAGAGACATAATTAATTTTTAAAACGATATAAAAGGCAGTTAAACTAAATGGCAGCCAGACAAAAAAAACACAGATTTCCGTCTGGCCACTTAAAACGAGACTCTAATGGTGTGATCTAATTACATTTTTGTGACTGTAAAAATGCAGTGTTACTCATTATTGCAAGGTAATAAAGCCTTCTAAATTCTTCTAAATTACTGTTGTACAAATCCAGAGGTGTTAACCCCAGATAAAACTGCCACAAATTTCATTTATAATTTAAAAGAAAATTTTGCTAAAAGGGAAAACCCAACCTGTCAGACATGACTTGTATCGTTTTGAGGAGTGTCATCATAATATAACAATTTCCCATAGAAATTTGTAAAATAACTGTTTAAACTGAATTCTGGGATTGTCAGTATGGTTTCCTCTGAAAATGTGGCCAAGGTGAATGACGTGTGACATTTCATAGAAAAACGCCTGGAGCAGCAGAAGTGCAGGAGATCAGTAATGGCTGTCTGCTCAGATCTGACCGTCTGCAATAAAGGTCGCCACCCTTATTACCACTGATGCTTTGACCTTTAAGTTAACATGACATCACTTTCATTTTTACAACTAAATAAAGAGCATGAGTGAGACCAATGTTTGAGTGAAAGTCTTTTTTATTATTCAGATGTTTTGATGTCATTGTGCGGTTAATGTTGAGCATTTTGTCTGATTGCTATGTTCACATGCTTGTTTGCCATGCTCTGCAGAGCGTGAATAGGACACACAGCAGGCTCAAAAGCACAATTTCTGTCTTATATTGCCCCTTTTAAGGTCACTCAATAAAAGCTATGAAATTACTTTTTCTTTTAAAGTATGTTACCAGATTTGAGTGTCCAAATTGTGCTGGTCGACCTTGTATGGTGTAAAGATTTCTTGGTCAAAAGGGTCTCAAACTATCAGCCCCTCAGGGACTCCCCTTAATTCATCCTGGCTGCAAATCAATTTTCGCTTTCTGGTATCCTGTAGTTCTCTTAAGGACTTTAACAGTGTGCATGTACAGTGCATCTGGAAAGTATTCACAGTGTTTCGCTTTTTCCACATTTTGTTATGTTACAGCATTATTCCAAAATGGATTAAATTCATCAACATAAATTCCTCAATTCTACAAACAATACCCCATAATGACAACATGAAAGAAGTTTGTTTGAAATCTTTGTAAATGTATTAAAAATAAAAACCGAAAAAAATCACATGTACATAGGTATTCACAGCCTTTGCCATGACAATCCAAATTGAGCTCAGGTGCATCCTGTTTCCATCCTTTTTTCCCTGAGATGTTTCTACAACTTGATTGAAGTCCACCTGTGGTAAATTCAGTTGATTGGACATGATTTGGAAAGGCACACACCTGTCTATATAAGATCCCACAGTTAACAGTGCATGTCAGAGCACAAACCAAGCCATGAAGTCCAAGGAGACCTCCGAGACAGGATTGTATCGAGGCACAGATCTGGGCAGCATTGAAGGTCCCAATGAGCACAGTGGCCTCCATCATCTGTAAATGGAAGAAGTTTGGAATCGCCAGGACACTTCCTAGAGCTGGCCGCCCGGCCAAACCGAGCGATCGGGGGAGAAGGGCCTTAGTCAGGCAGGTGACCAAAAACCCGATGGTCACTATGACAGAGCTCCAGAGTTTCTCTGTGGAGAGAGGAGAACCTTCCAGAACAACCATCTCTGCAGCACTCCACTCCTCAGTAAAAGGCCGTCAGGAGCCTGAAGGACTCTCAGACCTCGAGAATCAAAATGATCTGGTCTGATGAAACAAAGATTAAACTCTTTGGTCTGAATGCCAAGCGTCATGTCTGGAGGAAACCAGGCACCGCTCATCACATGGCCAATACCATCCCTACAGTGAAGCATGGTGGTGGCAGCATCATGCTGTGGGGATGTCTTTCAGAGGCAGGAACTGGGAGACTAGTCAGGATCGAGGGAAAGATTAATGCAGCAATGTACAGAGACGTCCTTGATGAAAACCTGCACCAGAGCGCTCTGGATCTTCCAATAGGACAATGACCCTAAGCACACAGCCAAGATAACAAAGGAGTGGCTACAGGACAACTCTTTGAATGTCCTTGAGTGGCCCAGCCAGAGCCCAGACTTGAACCCGATTGAACATCTCTGGAGAGATCTGAAATTGGCTGTGCACTGACGCTTCCCATCCAACCTAATGGAGCTTGAGAGGTCCTGCAAAGAAGAATGGGAGAAACTGCCCCCCAAAAAAGCTTGTAGCACCACACCCAAAAAGACTTGAGGCTGTAATTGGTGCCAAAGGTGCTTCAACAAAGTATTGAGCAAAGGCTGTGAATACTTATGTTCATGTGATTTTTTTAGATTTTTTAATCAATTTGCAAAGATGTGTGTGTGGGGGGTCCTGGTAAAGCCTAAGTTATGGAATATTTTTTGGGGGACATTTTTGGCCCCCATGAGGACTACAACTTATAAATCACACTAAATTATGTTTTTTGAAAATGTAAAAATGCTCAAAGTTTTCTTTGATGGGTAAGGTTAGGGGATAGACTATACAGTTTGTACTGAATAAAATCATGACAAAACACTTTCTGACATGCTTCTACAAGGTGCCCAAGCTCTCCACACCTGCGACAGAGCTTGGACATTCCTTGGTAATGAATTAGCCCCTGTTTTCTCCAAGAACTATCACGGTTTACACTTCTGGTTGAGTGAACGCTGGAGTGTTTTGGCTGCCGCTACTCATTGGTTTTTTTGTTTGTTCGTTTTTATTCTTTTCTTTTGTATCTGAACATTTTAAAATCGGGAAGTTTTATTGAGCCTCTGCTTCATTACTGATTAGTTTGAACGTCTGAACACTGTGATCGCTGCTTGATATCTACTGACTTGTAGTGGAGGATTGGCATCTGCAACTTGGCTTCCATCATTGTTTGGTTGCCTGTCCTAGTACTACACAGATTCCGCCATGTGGTTCCTCAAGCTACTGCTTTGGATCATCTTCTCTTCTGGTCCTCGACTGGTTTACTCGGCGGCAGACCTGTACAAACCTAGACCTGCAATCAAACCTCCGCTGTTGCTGCTTAATCATCCGGAACTCATACGCCAATCAAATTCATTATGGGTCTCATCGGAATATCCGAATCAGTTCTGTTGCTCCGGAAAAGGGGGTGGCCTTGCACTTATTTATCGTAACACCTATAAAGTCTGCCCGATTTCTATATCAGGGCCATCATCTTTTGAAATCTTGGCTGTACAACTCAAAGGTTCAACTCCGACTATTGTTGTTATGGTATATAGACCACCAATGGCATCTGCTTTGAATACATTTTCATCTGAATTTTCTATAATTTTAACATTCATTTTGACAATACTACCAGCACTCAATACAATGATTTTAAATCAGTGCTGGATAGTGCTGACCTTGTGCAATTTGTTAACTTCTCAACACATAATAAGGGGCATATTTTAGACCTTGTATGTTGTTCTGGTGTCATGCCTTTTAATTTGTCTTGAATTTTCTATCACAGATCACAAGACCATATTTTTTTTAATTTCCATTACTTTGGCAAAAGTTAAACCACAACGTTTCATTTCGTAATATTAAAAATGTTGACCTTAATGTTTTGAATGGAATGATTGATCATTCCTTTCAAAATGATACATTTTTCATTTTGAAATTCTTCTGTCAGAAGGTCTTTTAAGTAAGGAATAATTGACGACGGGCCGTTCAATTATTAGAATGATAATGCACACCCGAGGTGGTGATGCGGTCACGACGCGAAGCGCCGTTACACCTCGGGTGTGCATTATCATTCTAATAATTGAACGGCCCGGAGTCAATTATTCCGCTTATACTACGGTTACCACACCTCAAGACATCGATCCGATTATATATTTAATTGGATTCGTCCGGTTTTTGTACTCATCCAACAGCTCTTTTGCTAGTTCCGAACGTCATTTTAAAGCTGTTAACGAAGGCTTGAGCCGTTGATAGCATTCTACTGCAGTTATTAATAAAGTTATTAGAAAGAGAATGAGAGCGACAGAGAGAGAGAGAGAGAGAGAGAGAGAGAGAGAGCGCTTGTGTGAACTAGGCTCCCTCTGTGCGTCTCTAAACAGCGCTGTTATTACCTCGCTAGTGAAAAAATGTCACGTGTAGCCTTTAAGTTGCTCCACTATATAGGTGAACTGATCAAATCGTCAGGGCAGCGCTGACAGCTTTTTGTGCAAACTGTAGTGCGTGTGCGAGCATGTGTGATTTCAGTAATGAGACAGAAAAGCTTGCCTTTGTTGTTTTTCATCTGGACTCTAATACTGCTGCCGCCCAGTTGTTGAACGTTTTATATTCACTGTAAATATTAAGATTTACTTTAGGAAAATCGTCTGTCATATTGTTGTTTTTTAGTCCTGTAATTTCCGTTATTACAGTTAACTATGCGCAGTGATATGGAACTGTAATGCGGTCAAGAGAGCTGCCTGGAACTACGTTCGCTGTGCGTCTCCCAGAAAATAACTGCACACCTCAGAACGTTCATCAGCCAATCAGATTCAAGCATTCAACGGCCCCGTAGTATAATTGAGAATAAGTAATACGGCCGCTGAGCCGTCAAACAAAAAAAAGTCTTTCTCAAACAATGCAAACAAAAGAGGCTGTAGACCTGGGTAGGTGACCGGTCCATAGAATAGGACAATGGCGTCAGGCTGACGGCCGTAGACAGTGGTACTTTGAGTCCTGGTCACAGCATTCAACGGCAGGCGAGCTGGGCAGGGCACAGACTGAGCATAAGCACTTTGAGCTGGTTAAATTGGTTCAATGGTAGAGTGAACCAGACAGGACAAGGCGGGAGGTGATAGCGGGATGACACATCTGCAAACAGAATTAATAATCTGGCAAAGAACAAAGGACCGACAAGGACTAGAAATAGGAAAGCCAATCAGAGGAGAAAGGGGGAACATTTAATAAGGATTGTCCCTGTAATAAGGTCCCTGTAAGTCGCTTTGGATAAAAGCGTCTCCCAAATGCATAAATGTAAATGTAAATGTCTTGGGGTTATACTTGATGGTTTGCTTTCTTTTGGTTCACATATCAATAATATTTCAGCATATTTTCATTTATGTAATATTGCTAGACTCCGTTCTTCCCTTTCTCAACACAGCACTGAAGTACTTATTCATGCCTTAGTTACTT